>NC_042298.1:322500-645000 GCF_901000725.2 Takifugu rubripes | reverse complement strand
GTCCAGCAGGTCCTGAAGGAGGTCCTGAACCTGTGGCTCAGTGCTACAAACTTCCATCGCCACATTTCACTCTTTTGGTTTTCTGCACGTTATTGCTTGGCAGGAGCGCTCCAGGAAAAGGAGAAAGAAATGTCATGACAATAATTGAGAGGACCGATCAAAGTAAATTACTGAGGCAGTTTATTTAGAAAAAAGTTAGTCTGAGTCCTGTGTTTGAGAGAGAGTGTGTGAGATTGCATGTGTGTGTCCCTCCCTCCCTCAGTGGGAGCCTGCATAAATTCTGTATACTGATTCAGACTGATTGATCTCCCTGCTACGTCTTGGTTCTGTGCATCCAGTTTTATGTCATTGAGTACGCTGCGTGTGACGCTACACTCAACGAGATTGTGACCCTGGAGCGGTTGCGGCCAGTGAATCCGAATAAGCCGATGGTCAAAAATACCTTCATCAAGATCAGAGTGGATGTCCCAGAAGATCTCCAGCTGATGTGAGTGTTGACTTTTAGGACAAGCTCCTCAAGGCTGGTGGCTGTCCATCAATACTGCCCACATAATCAGCTCATGTTGTTCTTTAGCTTTGAAGCCTTACTGTATATTATGGAGGTCATATTAAACCTGTCTGAGCCTGGCATCCTCTCTAAGAGAGGGCTTGTTGCAGGTACAGCTAAAGCAGGCCTGGGTACTCACTGGTGGCATCTGTCTGCAGGTGTTCCAGTGAGTCAGCACATAAGGAGTATAAGAAGGCCATCAGAGCCTTCAGCGTCACCTACGACCCCAAGAAACAGCAGCTGGTCATACTGGTTAGTTCAGCCTTTATCCCAGACACGTGCGGAGCGTCTTTGGCTGCTGCCGTCCCTTTAACCGTGTCCTGTCATAGATGAGCAGGTAACATGTTCTGATTGTCTGTCTCAATCGTGGTCAGTCTGTGAACGAGGTAACCCGGAAGAGGACCAGCATGATCAATGATATGCACTTCCGAAGCCTCCGAAGCAAACTCTTCGTCATTCAGGGTAACCGAGAGGCCATCAGACACCTGGAGGTGCGTGCTCCTGCAGGATATGGTGGTGCTCCACCACTGAGTCAGGAGCTACATTCACTTTGTTTGCTGCTCTGCAGAAGTCCAGACAGATGGCAGCACGTTTTCACGAGCAGTTTACTGTCAGGGAGGACCTGATGGGTCTGGCCATTGGCACCCACGGGGCCAACATCCAGCAGGCCCGTAAGGTCCCCGGAGTCACCAATATAGATCTGGATGAGGAGACCTGCACCTTCCACATATACGGAGAGGTAGCCGCTCCCTTCGTTCACTCGTGTCTCAGGGACTGAGCCTTCTAGCTTATTGTTGTTTGTTTCAGAACCAGGAAGCGGTACGGTTAGCAAGAAACGTTCTGGAATTTACCGAGGATGTCATCGACGTTCCTCGAAACTTAGTAGGTAAGAAAGCCCTTCTATTGGTGGTGCTGCACACATCCATTCATGCCCTGCAGAATGTGACACAGCTTTGCCTTTCTAGGAAAGGTCATCGGCAGGAATGGCAAACTGATCCAGGAGGTGGTGAATAAATCTGGGGTGATTCGGGTTTGTATTGAACCTGAGAGTGAGACCAGTCCACCAGCAGCTGCAGCAGACAAGGTGGGTGTCGAGGAGCTCTGAGAGCACATGGGGCTCTCTGCCATCAGTCTGTATGGAGGTGCCAGGGCTACCAGCTGCCCCTTTAGATGGCTTCTGTAGCTCCTGTCATTAATACATTAGACTACAGATGAGCCCGCGTACGTTGGTTCATGTTATTTCTCATACTTTCTGATGCCATCTCCCCTCCGGGACATGGCTCTGATGAACCTTGCATCCATGTCTTTCCTGCTTGCCCAGACCAGGTCCCAGGGACCTGCAAGGGGTGTGTGAGCAGACCCCTGCTGTTACCACCCTGTAACCCTCTCCTCTCTCTGACAGGGGCTGGTGCCATTCGTTTTTCTGGGGACAAAGGAGAGTATCTCCAATGCCAGAGTGCTGCTGGACTACCACCTGAATTACCTGAAGGTTGGTGCCCTCAAATATACCTTTATGCCAGTTCTTGGACCGTGTTTCCTGAAAGGAGAAAAGCTTCAAAGGGTGAATATAGGGTTGATGTATGGGCGCTTTAATGGCTGCTGATGCTCTGATCTCAGGAGGTGGACCAGCTTCATTTGGAGCGTCTTCACATTGATGAGCAGCTTAGACAGTTTGGAGGAGGACCAACAGCAGCTCCCCGCATGACAAAAGACAAACACTCACTGTTGGACAACGGTGTCGATCCAGGGTCTAGCAGAGGAGCAGCAAGAGGTCCAGGCCAAGGAGGAGAGGCGTTGATGGTTTCAGGTATGCTCACCTTTGTTACTGCTCTGGAAGCAGCAGCTCTGCTCTTCCCCTCAATGCCCAGGCCTCTTTTATTACAGCTGTAGCTGTTCAGAGATGGGCTTCACCACAGTAATTTAAGATGTTTAAGCTAGCTTATTGTTAACATGAATTCTGCCCACATTGTCCAGCAGCCAACTCGGGAGCATCCAACCCCTCAGAGACAAGTTGTGAGCACAAAGATGAACTCACCGATTGGTCGTTGGCCCCCGCTGATGAGCAGGTGTCCGCAAGTGGGGTCCAGCCAAGACGTACAGATGACAGGAAGAGGGGGACAAAGGGACGAGGGGGGAGAGGAAGAGGAGCAAATAAAGGTAGACAGGCTAGCTGCAATTGAAATCCAGATGAATTGATCAATATGTTTGTCGTTGTCATGAAATGTGCAGATAAGGATCTGTGAGAAGAGTGTGTTGTTGGCAGGGTGAGCTAAAGCAGGTGTCCCTGACCACCAGGAGTTAGCCGTGCACGTCCTCCTCCTGCACTGCTGGTTGTGCTGAATGTAACAATCAGGCCAACATCTGTGAAGCGTGACTGATCAACCTGCGTGTTCTCTGTTTGAGTTTCATGACAGGAGGGAACGGTGACTGTTTCCCTGTGTTTCTGTGATGTAGGTGGGGACATGCAGTTTACGTCTCATTATATCAGAGAGGAGGACTCTCTACAGGCAAGACTTTCACTCTTCACCTTTAACAGGAGGCAAACTTGCTCACGTGGCTTTTCCTCTCATCTTCTTAACCGCTTTATCCCTTCGGGGGTCATGGGGGGGTACGAAGCCCCTAGGCAGACAAAACATGCATCTGAAGATGTTCTGGGGCCAGAACACCTCCAGATCACTGCCGAGGTACTCTTGAGCAAGGTACTGAACCCACAAATGCTCATGTGGGGCCCTGCGATGAAGTGACTCATCCAGGGGGGAGCTGCCTTTGCCCATATGTGCCCCCTCCCCGTGCTTGGCTTTTCTCACCTAACATGTATAAAAAAGCTGTGATTGGCCCTGAGTTTGAGCGTCCTGTGAGACGGGGGACTTGGTTGTTGGGCAGAACTGGCTGAAGCCGTGTAGTGTGCCCTGCTTTAGGGAGAAACCTTGGTTGGTTTGTCTGTGCTGCATGTCCAGCTTGTCTCAGCTCCTTTCCTGTCCTCACTGTCAATAAAAGAACTATCTGCTAACTTCCTCCAGATCCGTGTGGATTGTAACAACGAGCGCACGGTACAGCACTCCTTTGGTAAGCGGCGAGGCGCCAGTGGCCCCTCCTCTCACAGCGGCGACAGCAGGGGTCCCTATTGTCCTCAAAGTCAAAAAGGCAACACGGAGCGAGGGCTGAAGAAAGACAAGCAGGACTCTCATTCACTGGTGAACGGAGTGTCAAAGATGGACCACTTAAAGACCATTTGATCGACAGAACGGAGAAGCTGCAGCGCTAACGTCATCCCTCTGTCTGAGTCCACACAACATCTGCATAGAAGAGCTTATTGTGTAGTTTGGATATGTATATACAGTTCTGTTGTACGGTTTTTCCAGCATTTTGTTGTCTTACAACCTGATGCCAAAATAAAAATGGTTCCGGTATCCTCTCATTCATTTCCACTCCCTGGCCCAACAGGCTGCACACTTAGTTAAAAGCAGGCTACACACATCTGGACCTGCAGAAGATCTCACATTCCTCTGGGCTGGGGACACTCAGTGGATGTGTCCGGTCCGGTCAAAAGACACAGCTGCTCTTTTCTCTGTCTTCTCAATATTATTGTTGTTGATTAGAGTGTCGGAATTTCTTTTCAAGGCTGTGATTACAGGCTGGTTCTGCCTCAGCAGAAATTTGCTGGTCAGAAAAGTGATAATCAACCCAAACTTATCGTTTCCACTAGTTTTCTCACCATATTGGTCTGCAGGCGTGGCCGCGGTGCCCCTCTCACGGGCCTCCATTAGGAGGGACAGGAGCATCAAGTACACTGTAACTGAGACTGAAACATACAACATTTAGTCATCAGCTTGATGCTGTCATATTTTAATTGGACACAAATTCAGGGTCAAAGCCACCAAGGTGTACACACACGTTGCATTACGCTGCTGTTGCATCCTTAACCATCTTTGAAACTGAAACCAACACAGTTACCTAATTTATCAGGTAATTGTTGCAGCAACTTTATTTGTTTTGTCATTTTTCTGGGAGCTCTTAGTAGCTCTTCTAAGGTATGTTTAATGCATTGTTTTAAAAAGGAGTGAAAGCAGGAATAGTTATGTGTGTTATGCTATTGATTAGTCCAACATGAGCACATGAGATTTTCCAGTCCAGATGGCGCTGTAGCAGACGGCAGCCACTCCTCGCGCTCTACAGCACTGTGTGTGTTTTTTACTCATTTTAGCTTGTTTTTTAGTATTTCACTTTGTCACGAAGTTACTTTTTCCTATTTTATTATATTTTTATTATCTTTAATAGGTTTGATGGGGTGAAATGGTGGTGGGGAATTTTGTAGATGCTGTAGATCTTTGGAGATGCTAATTTCCCTGGTGGACACCCCCTAAAGGGATCAATAAAGTACTCTTGAATCTTGAATCTTGAATCTTGAAGCTATGAAATAGTTATGGAGGAGACATTTTACAGCAAGTCTTCTTTCTGACATCTTCACTTTTTTATCGTGTCACTAAGATGCATATTTTTATTTATAATTCACAGTTTGTGGCTGCATCTGTGACTCATGGACAAACAAAGCAGCTGGTGGTGCGTGATGTCATCTAAGACACATAAGTACCCTGTCCTCTGGATGGGGACCTGAAGAAGCACTTGGGACAGGAAGAATCAAACCATCAAATAAAGTAATTGAGTTTGAAGGGATTTGAGTCCTGAATTGCTCTGAAATATCTACGGTTTTCCTTGACTGCCCAGTAAAGCTATAGAATAAGAGCCCAACGGATGGTTCCTGGGATCCACCATGCATCTCTTCCTCTACGGGGTCCTTCTGTTTAGCTGCTTTGCTGTCATCAGTAGTCGGAGACAAACCGCCCATAACGCTGGCTCACTGAGCAGCAGGACACACGAGAGGAGACACGTGTCCACCAGAGACGGAGAGTATTTACTGGGGATCAAAAGGCTGAGGAGGCTGTACTGTAACGTTGGCATCGGCTTCCACATTCAGGTCCTACCGGACGGGAAGGTCACAGGGATCCACAATGAGAACAAATACAGTAAGTGTTCCATAGGTTTAGTAAAGGAATCTCCTTTACTAGAACAAACCGAAGATTTTAATTTAAATTCTTTGTCACTGTTTATGTTAAATACCGATGGTATCAATAGGATTGAAGGCAATGATGCACACTGAAGCCCAGTTTCATCCTTTGGTATAACAATAACTTATGGAATAACAGCAAATGAATATCTGAACGTTTCCACTCTGCTACCATCAACAACACAAATAAACTGAAATAAATGCAACAGGAAATATGGAAACAAACAGTTACTGAAATTACACAAGGCAGTAGAAGCAGCAGCCAAAAACATCATAGCAAGTGGCAGCTGCAGAGAAGCAGCTGCAACAGAGCAGCAGCAGCAGAAACAATAGCAGAGAAGCAACAGTAGCAGAGCAGCAGCAGCAGAGCTGCAGCAAGCAGCATTAATATCACAGCCAGAGTCTGAAGGGTGACTAAAGTCTCCTCGTTTTCTAACCAGCATGATCATATTTGACCACAGGCCTGCTGGAAATCTCCCCAGTGGACAGAGGAGTGGTGACCCTCCTCGGAGTGATAAGTGGGTTGTTTATTGCTATGAATGACAAGGGAAAACTCTACGGCTCCGTAAGTACTGATCAGTAATCATTCCTGAACACTCACTTTACTCTGATTGTGTCTGGAGGGGGAATTCTACTGAAGCTTAGATGATAACAGGATGAGGAGAAGCAAAGGATTTGGAAAAGGCAGCCAAACCTTTTTGAGTCTATGCTCAGTAAACATGAGACACTCAGGACTGGGAGGACTGGGAAGGCTGGGGGGCCTGATGAAGTGATGGTAAACCTCCCATTGCTGCAGCTCATGTGAGCTAAATGTAGGACAGAGGAGACTGCTGGTAATGGACAGGTCAGCGGAGATAACAGGCACTGCCAGAGCCTAGCATGCACCTCTGGATCAGGTTGGCAGGTCCGTCAGCCCAAGAGTGGAACCAATACCACGCCCAATAAGAATGGAGTTAGGTCCAGGCTGATCCAGTCTGTTCTCCACAGCTCAGGAAAGGGTTCTGATTCCCTAGTACTCGTGGATCAGGTGGTGAGGGAGCCCCACCATCTGTGCATGATGGATCAGACTGGTGATTAGCTTCATGATGCTGTGTGAGGAAATCAACACTGCCTCCATTAACTGATATAAGCGTCTACATCACGTGCACCACTTTCCTACCGAGCACGTGCCACTCATGAAATAGTTGTGAGTAAATGACCCCTTTGTGTTCCAGATGTGTGAACCTCTTCTGTCTCCTCAGGGCCACTACAACAAAGACTGCAGGTTCAAGGAGATGCTACTGGTCAACAACTATAATGCCTACGAGTCGGCTGCGTATCCCGGCATGTTCATCGGCCTCAGCAAGACAGGAAAAACTAGGAGGGGCAATCGGATCACTCCCACCATGACCATGGCTCACTTTCTGCCTAGAATATGAGCCAAAGCTCCACATATCCAGAACATGTAACATTTTACCATAATCTCAGACAGATAAGTAATTAAAGATGTGTGAATTATGGTGGAATAAAGAAATGCATCCTGTGTCTCGCAGTTTCTATCACAATACACTCAGCAAAACACTGATGTTCTACAGTGGATACTGGGCCCCTTTTTAGACTTGAACTTTTACACTAAAAATCCTCGAGTGAGTCTAGAAAGTTTAGAGTGTTTAGAATGTCTGCCATCAGATGTGAATATTCCAGAGAAATGATGCCACGACAGTGACGGCCTTGGGAATTATCCAGCCTGGACTGTAGCCAACGGTTAACCTAAAGGTTGTTGTTAGTTGTTAGTAACCAGCATTGTTGGTTGTCGGTAACCAGCATTATTAGTTGTTAGTAACCAGCATCGTTTGTTAGTAACCAGCATGGTTAGTTGTCAGTAACCAGCATTGTTAGTTGTTAGTAACCAGCACCATTTGTCATTACTAACCAGCATTGTTAGTTGTTAGTAACCAGAACTGTTGGTTGTTAGTAACCAGAACTGTTGGTTGTTAGTAACCACCATTGTTAGTTGTCAGTAACCAGCATTGTTAGTTTTTAGTAAACAGCACCATTTGTTGTCAGTAACCAGCATTGTTAGTTGTTAGTAAACAGCACCATTTGTTGTTAGTAGCCAGCATTGTTAGTTGTTAGAAACCAGAACCATTAGCTGTTAGTAACCAGAACTGTTAGTTGTTAGTAAGCAGCACCATTAGTTGTAGACCTGGCTTCAGGAGGGGGAGTCTGTTAGCTTAAATTAATCTACTCCTCCTACCCATCTTAATTATCATATTACTCGTGTTAGTGGTCGAGGAGGGGGAGTGGCAGCAATCTATCACTCCAAGTTATTAATTAATCCTAGACCAAAATATGGCTCCAGTTCGTTTGAAAGCCTGACTCTTGGCATCACCCATCTGAACTAGAAGACAGAAAAGCCACTTCTGTTTGTAGTTGTATATCGGCCCCCTGCTGGGCCACATTCAGAGTTCCTGTCTGAGTTCTCTGATTTCTTATCTGACTTGGTCCTCAGATCAGATAAAGTCATTATTATTGGAGACTTTAATATCCATGTAGACGTTATAAATGACAGCTTCAGAAATGGCTTCATTTAATTACTTGAGTCAGTTGGTTTAGTCAGTTGGCATTTTTCTCTTTGATCTTAAGTTGTCATCGTTGCCTTTGATCTTAAGTTGGCATTTTAGTTTTTGATCTCCTTTATGTCATTGATGTCAAAGTTGTTCTTTCATGTCAGATGAATGAAGAGATCAAGGGAGAAAGCTGAACTGGGAGATCAAACACATCAGCTCTACCTCATCAGCACACGCCTGAGGAGCTCAACACTCTTGTACCACACCGGTGACCAGCAGACGCATCAATGGCACAGAGAGGAACCCAGCAGCTAAAGGCAGAGCAAGAACCGCTGGAATCATCAGTGGAGACTTGGAGGGAAGAGGTCCAGCAGCTCAGAGAAGCCCTGGCAGAGAAGGAGGAGCAGCTCAGCAGGGCTGTGAAGAGGCGACAGATGAGGACTGTGGCCCATGTGGAGACCCTGACCCAGCTGAACAGCACACAAGCTGCTCTGAAGGAGAGCAACCTCAAATGTGCTTCTCTGGAGGAAACCCTCCACAGTTGGCAGCAGGAGAAAGAGGAGACACACAGGAGAGAGCTGATGGAGCAGGAGGAAGGTTTGAATCACAAGCTCCTTGCGATTGAGGAGGAATTTGAGAGTCAATGAAGCACCAGCTGTTGGCTAAAGAAGAGACCTTTAACAAGATGCTGGCTGATGTTTGTCAGCGGTGGGAGAGCACAGCTCAGAAATGGGCACAAAAGAAGGAAGAGCTGGAGCACAAGATCCAGGAGGGCCAACGTTTGAGGCAAGGGGAGGAGGAGAACAAAGAGGAGCTCCAGAGGCTCTCTGAAGCAATCCTCCAACTTGAGGTGAGGTGCTTTCGCCTTTGTTTCTCTTCCAGAAGATTTCAGATGATGTTCAGTGAAATCTAAAACACAATCTCTCTTTTCTGCAGCTTCAAGTATCAAAGAAGCAGAAGAAAAAATGCTTCTGGAGATGGAAGTTCTGGAAAAAGATGAAATAAACAACAATTCCAGAGCTCCCAAAGCCCTCCTCCTCCTCTACATCCTGAACTCCACAGCATCACATCCTGTCTTCATCAGTTTTATTGTACAGTATCATCATTGTTTATATTCTATGTTTGGATCCATGATGTAGAAACAATAAAACTCAAAGTAAACCACCAGATTGTAGATGTTGTAAATGATAACTTCAAAAATGGCTTCATCTCATTACTTGAGTCAGTTGGTTTCCTCCAGCAGATAAACCAACCAACTCATAGCTTCAACCACACCCTAGATCTAGTTCTGACTTATGGTGTTGAGGTAGAACATGTGTCAGTGTTCCCTCAGAACCCACTCCTGTCAGGCCATTCTTTGATCACTTTTACATTTATGATTAAGGATTCTTCAATGCTCAGAGCACAGTCTTACTATAGCAGATGTCTTTCAGATAATGCTGTAGCTAAGTTTAAGGAAGTGATCCCTGTGCTAATCCCAGGACCACCGTGTGTTTCCCCAGGGATCAGTCATTATAATCTTAGCCCTGCTGAGGTTGACTCTACTGTCTAGTGGTTTACAAAAAGGCCCTCCGTAAGGCTAGAACAGCTAATTTTTCTTCTTTAATTGAGGAAAATAAGAACAACCCCGGGTTTCTTTTCAGCACTGTGGCCAAATTAACCAAGAGTCACAGTGTTTTAGATCCACGTATCCCTTCTTCCCTTAGTGGTGAAGACTTCATGAGCTTCTTCACGGATAAAGTTCTAGCTATCAGAGAAAAAGCCAACCAGGCTATCCCAACAACTGGACCATCACCAGATGTGCTGACTGTGGGAACATACAGGTTCTCCAACGAGCCCTTAAACTCCTTCAGCCCTATATATTTTTCTGAGGCGTCATCCTTAATTCAGAAATCCAAGACCACCACGTGTCTTTTAGATCCCATCCCAACACACCTGTTGAAGGATGTTTCACCAATGATAGGCAGATCTATCCTGGACCTGATCAATTGTTCTTATTGACAGGTTAGGTACCCCGGTCCTACAAGGTGGCAGTGATCTTATCAGATACATACAGTAGGGTTAGCCATGGAGTTCCTCAAGGTTCTGTACTTGGACCAATCCTTTTCACCTTGTACAGGCTTCCCTTAGGGAACATTATTCGGCAGCGTGGGATAAATGTTCATTGTTATGCTGACGACACTCAGCTTTATTTATCCATGAAACCAGAGGAGACAGAGAAGTTAGTGAAGCTCCAGACCTGTCTTAAAGACATAAAGTCCTGGATGTTTTCAAATTTCCTTCTCCTTAACTCAGGAAAAACTGAGGTCATGGTGTTTGGTCCTGAACCTCTCAGGGATAGATTAGATCACATGATCACTCTAGATGGTATCTCATTAACATCTAGTCTCTCTGTGAGGGATCTTGGAGTAACTTTTGATCAAAACCTCTCCTTCAACTCACATATTAAAACAGTCTCTAGAAGTGCCTTTTTTTACCTGAGGAACATCACACAGATCAGGAAGCTACTGACGCAGCATGATGCTGAAAAGTTAATTTATGCTTTTGTTACTTTTAAGGCTGGACTATTGTAATTCTTTATTATCAGGGTGTCCAAACAACTCTTTAAGAAGCCTCCAGTTGATCCAAAATGCTGCAGCCAGAGTTCTGACAGGTATTGACAAAAGAGATCACATACGTCCTGTACTGGCGTCTCTTCATTGGCTGCACGTTAAATTTAGAATAATTTTTAAACCCTTCTTCTGACCTACAAGGTCCTCAGAGGCCTAGCTCCATCCTACCTGGAGGAGCTAGTGACACCTTACCAGCCCAATAGACCGCTCCGCTCTCAGAATGCTGGTGTACTTGTGGTCCCCAGAGTCTCTAGGGGTAAAATGATGGGGGGGGGGGGGGGGGAGCATTTAGCTACCAGGCCCCCCTGCTATGGAACCAGCTCCCTGTCCAGGTACGGGAGGCTGACTCCATCTCTAATTGTAAGATCAGACTTAATACCTTCCTCTTTGAAAGAGCTTATTGTCACTAATTCTGCAGTTCCTGTTATTATCCTAAACATAATTATCATATTTAGAGGGTTGTCTAATTAGTAGGCCAACCTACTGATCTCCGACCCTACTGACCCACTCTACTCTTATACCAGCAGTTTGTATTATTAATGTACTTCTATGTTCTCTATCTATTCTCTCCTCTCCTCTCCTCTCCTCTCCTCTCCTCTCCTCTCCTCTCCTCTCCTCTCCTCTCCTCTAGTCTCCTCTCCTCTCCTCTCCTCCAAACAATTTTGATTGTAACAGACGTTATATAAATAAAGATTGATTGATTGATTGATTGATTGATTGATTGATTGATTGATTGATTGATTGATTGACAGTATCCAGCATCATTAGTTGTTGGTATGTTGCTAAATTGATGCTCTGCTCATTTTGCAAATGATTTTACATAATAACACATTTGGTTTAATCCAGACTTGTCTGACTTGATACCCATTGAGTATCATTTTGAATCCTTGACACTGTTTTCTTTATTAAAGAGCATAAGACGCAGTGATATACCTGCTGCAGAGGGCTTACTCCTCCTTGGACAGACCAAACACCACAGTGCGGGTCATGTTCTTCGACTTCTCTTCTGCCTTCAATACCATCCAGCCAAGACTGCTGAGGGCGAAGTTGGAGAAGATGCAGATGGATGCTCCCCTTGTTTCTTGGATCGAGGACTACCTGACAGGTCGGCCACAGTTTGTGAGACTGCGGAGCTGTGTGTCCGACCCCCTGATGAGCAACACAGGAGCTCCTCAAGGAACTGTGCTCTCCCCATTCCTGTTCACCACCTACACAGCCGACTTCCAGTACCACTCTGAGACATGTCATCTCCAGAAGTACTCGGATGACACAGTCATAGTCGGGTGTGTGGAGAATGGACAGGAGGATGAATACAGGGACCTTGTGGAGAGTTTTGTCAGGTGGAGCAGGGAGAACCTTCTGCAGCTCAACGTGACCAAGACGAAGGAGATGGTGGTGGATTTCAGAAAAAGCAAGTCCCCACCCTCCCCAGTCTGCATCAGTGGGAAGGACGTGGAAATAGTCCCATCTTACAGGTTCCTGGGTGTTCAGCTGGACAATAAACTGGAGTGGTCCACAAACACCGATGCTGTCTACAAGAAGGCCATGAGCAGACTATTTCCTCAGGAGACTCAGGTCCTTCAGTGTTTGCAGCAGGATGCTCCAGATGTTCTACCAGTCTGTTATGGCTAGCACCATCTTCTTTGCTGCAGTGTGCTGGGGTGCAGGCATTAAAGCAAAGGATGCCAACAGACTCAACAAACTCATCAAAAAGGCAGGGTCTGTTGTTGGCTGTAGACTTGATAACTTGGACGAGGTGGTGAGGGACAGGATGGTGTTGAAACTGCGGACAATCATGGACAGTCCCTCCCACCCCCTCCACAACACAGTGGACAAACTGAGGAGCAGCTTCAGCAACAGACTCCTGCAGCCTTGCTGCTCCAAGGAACGGTACAGGAAGTCATTCCTGCCGTCCGCCATTAAACTGTACAATTCACTCAAACCAACTCAACAATAATTGTGTAATGTTTATGTTGTAATTTTATTTCTAATTTATTCTATATTTATGTATATATGCTTATAATGCTTATAATATGTATATATTATATTATGTATATATTATATATATGCTTATAATATATGCTGTATATATGCTTATAACATTCTAATCTATCTGTATTTATTTTTTTCTGTCTCTTTACTCTGCATTCGCTGCTACTATAATTCAATTTCCCCACGGGGATGAATAAAGTCCATCTTAATCTTAATCTTAATCTTAAAAGCATGTTGTCAGATGATGCGTGAGCAGATCTGCCATCCTCCTGTATCCTGTAAAAGGCCAGCAGTGGTGCATTAATAGCAGGTGACATGTTGTGCGTCAGAGTGTTGCTTATGCAAAGGTTGTTGCTTCGAGAGAGGAAAGGAGAGAAAGTGGTCAACAACTGTAACCTTAGCACGAGGAGAAGACCGAAGCAGGTGTGACAGCCCTTATCTATATTTAGACATTTGCGCATCTCTCTCACCTCGATGACATCACAGATGTAACACCATGGTAGCGTCTCAATAAATCAGAATAATTGCGTACTACATGGTTTAACTCCTCGACTGGATTAGCCCGACTCTCATGTTCTGCACTTCAGTTCACCTCAAATTGTGTGACCATCCTTCAGAAATGTCAGGGACTGAACCCTGAGGAAATGGTTCCGGTGCCATCTTCTGCCCCCCGGAGCCCAGGCTCTTCAGTCTGTCACTTGAACTGTTGGTGCACATTTTAATGGATGTTAAATGCAAACGTAGATCAATTTCCACACAGCAACAGTCTGACACTCGAGCTGCTGCTCCTTCAGCTGCTGCACCTTCAGCTGCTGCTCTTCCTGCTGCTGTTCCTTCAGCTACTGCTTCTCCAGCTGCTGCTCCTTTAACTGCTGCTCCTCCAGCTACTGCTCCTTCAGCTGCTGCTCCTTCAGCTGCTGCTCCTTTAACTGCTGCTCCTTCAGCTGCTGCTCCTCCAGCTGCTTCTCTTCCTGCTGCTGCTCCTTCAGCTACTGCTCCTCCAGCTGCTGCTCCTTCAGCTACTGCTCCTTTAACTGCTGCTCTTTTATGCTCTCCTCCTTGAGCTGCTGCTCCTTTGTGCTCTACTTGAGCTGCTGCTCCTTTATGCGCTCCCCCTTCAGCTGCTGCTCCTTTAGATGCTCTTCCTTCAGCTACTGCTCCTTTATGCGCTCCTCCTTGAGCTGCAGCTCCTTCAGCTGCTGCTCCTCCAGCCTTTGCTTATCTTTAGTGAGCTTTTCCTTGAGGTCTTGCTGCCTCATCTGAACACTGCTCACCATGTGCGAGTCTGCCTGGGGGGTGGACGAACCATAAAGACTCAAAATGAACCAAGATCGAAAATCTCCCAACTGCTGTTGATTCGTGTAATCATGAAATGAAACCACTTGTGTTGTTGCAGGTTTAATGGGGCTACTTTGACATACTGGAAGCTCAGGATTTTCAATTTTGGAAATCAAGTGTTTGAGAAGTTTTGCAGGACTGGTTGAGCATGGTGGTGTGGGATCAGAAGCTTTGTTGATGGTGCTCATATTTATTGATCAAATTCAGCAAACACAAATAAACAATGTAAGAAATTCAGCTTCAGGATTTATTGGTCATAAAAACACTTTTAGTAAAAATAAAATCTTTGAGGAATCATAAATAAATCATCCCACAATGGCTTTGACATGACATTATACTAGACAATGATGTGGCTCTACAGGGAAGCGCGTTGACAAGTGTCACCACTTCCAGAGGGCTGTGGCTAAAGCTGCTGTGGTTAGCTGCATTTATTGATTAGCAGCTCCTCTCCAGAGCCCTGGCCCCCGCAGCTAACGGACATCAGCCTGGGCGCCATGTCGCTGTGGTGTAGATGTCACCTCTCAGTGCTTCAGACAGAAAATCACATTTCAGAACCAAACATCAAAAACAGACACAGTTCTTGTGCAAATTGGAAACTTCTGGTGCCAATTTAAGATGTCGGCAGTTGAAACAACAATGACAAGACAGCCTCTTGTGGTCATCTTCATTTCACAGGACACTTCCAGCTTTCGCATGTCTCAGGTCAGCACTGGCAGCCAGCAGGACACCTCCTTGTCCACTGCAAGGACAAGACGCAGCCTCCCCAGGGAGTTCAGACAGCATCCAGTGCCGTGTTGAGTTCAGGGCAAATTTCCTTCAGAAAAGTTTCCATCAGTACCTGATAAGAGACAAGATGTCAGAAGGGTTAGACGGGTGGGGGCAGCCCTTTCAGAACACCCATGTTGGAACAGTGTGCTCTCACATAGAGGAGGTGTTTGTTGGCACTGGCCTCCTGCAGGGCATTAAAAATCTTTATAATTCCATTGCGGGCATTCTGCTGACCAACAAGATTTATGAGTGCATCTAAGAAAAAAAAAATTAGACAGGAAGATGATCAGCGTCTGAGTTTTCCAGAGCACCTGCAGGCAACACCTGCTGCTCTACCTGGGATGTTGTCCAGGAGCTTCTGTTGAGCCTGTTCCTTTGTTTCAAATCGCTCACTGTCAGTTCGGACCTTCACGTGTGGAGCTAGCTTCCCACCAGGCCAGTAGGCATCTTTAAATAGGCTGATATAGTTGACTAGCATCTGTTCACAGATGATCATGTTAACGGTGTCCCGGATTTGTCTGAAATAAAGCAGAGTCAAGACTTTATAGAGCTCAGCTCAGCTCATTACTCCAACATATGTACACTCCTCATCCCATGCACTTGTGCTGCTAATGTAGCAGAGAAGATGGACAAAGGGCCATCAGGACCACCACAGAGAGAGACAACCAGTGGCACCAGTCACCTACTGGACTGTGGTAGTCCGACAGTGTAAGAACCAAATCTGCCAGCGGCCCTGGGCACTTGGACCAGGCAGGCCATTCCGCCCACTCGCCCCCATCCAGGTCAGGCTGTCATGGCCCACATGAGTATTGAAGTCCCCGGTAGGATAATGGAGAGCCCAGAAGGGGCACCCCTCTAGTATCCTTCCCAAGGACTACCAAAAGGTTTAGCTGTGGGCCTCTCACCCGGGCCAACTCCAGCCCAGAAGAGAGTCAAGCCCCTCTTGAGGCCTCTGGTTCCAGACTATATCTGCTCAGATGCTGCCTGTGGGCCTGCTGGAAGAGGGACCCATGTCTTTGCGGCATGGTGGGGCCCAGTAGCTCTCCTAGCAGGGGACACTTTTTCTTGTGTGTATGTGTACTCCTTAAGCTCTGGTGAAGCGTGCTTTGTCTCCCCTTTACCTGCCACGGGAGACCCTAACTCAGGGGACTTGCCCCAGACGGTCGTTAGGGCACTTAAACTCCTCCACCATGATAGGGCGGATGTTCAGAGAGGAGCATCACTGGGGAAAGATAAATGTTTTGTTGCATCTGTTAATAAAACTATAGTCATCTGTGCTACCAGATGTAGTATCAAGTCATTATTTGACAGCAGGTCTTTATGACCAGTGTGAACGAGCAGCAGGTAGAATCTGGAGATATAACCCATTGTGTTTAAAGTCTGCGCTGGAATAAGTTTGAAAAATGCTACGAATACTTACTTGTTAATAGTTCGTCCAAATGTCACCTGGACCAGTGCAATCAGAGTCTTCCTCACCCACTTAAACACTGCGACAAAGAAGAAAGCAAAGCAATGAATGCTCAAACGCAGGTTCTGCTAGAGACGGGGACTTTCTGGACCTGACGTGTGTTCCAAGCAGCCAGGAGGTTTAGCATGTATGTGACTCACTTCCTCTGAGCTCAAAGATCTCTCCAATTAGCATGAAGCAGGGTTCAGCCAGAGCATCCTTCTTCCCATCAGTCTCATCTCCATAGTCGGACAAGTCGCTGTCATCGTCGTCGTCTTCCTGCACACAGGAGAGAGAACCAGACTTCAGAAAAGCCTCCGACTCAAGTGGTTTGGTGAATGTGATGGTACCTCTGTATGAGAGAAAAAGTCCCCAGGCAGCTTCTCCAGGAATGATGCTAGAGAAAAAGACGACTTCTTCTGGATCGACATCACCTTCACATTACAAAAACAGCTGAGATTGCTGTGTTGTCAGATGATCATACATCCTATAATATGTCCTTGTTTACAGGCGTCATAGTTAGAACTCCCCACATCACTTAGCCTTCATTCTCCCCTCTTAGCGTGGGCGTGCACGTGTTGGTGAAGGCAAAGTCAGGAGCATAAATACTGGGACAGCAACACAAAGAAAAGTTCAAATGAAACCCCAGATGTTCTTTAGCTGCAGACGCTTGGCTTTGCATCTGAATCAGGTGAACAGTGCAGGAATGACACCAGTTTATCAAGGCATCAAAAGGAAAGTGACAATCGCCTCTAAACTCTCTATTTAATGGACATTAGGTTCTAATCCCTCATTATTTCATCATCAATTTAACAGGTAAAAGAGCTGCGGTGGTTCCAAATGTGACCTGCTGCTGTCAGCCGTCAGTATGAGACCAAAGAGTCACAATCAGTGGACAAAGCCGTCAGCAGAGGTGAACCCAGCATCTGGAGGTGTCCAAAAAGGATTCACAGCCAAGTACTGAGAGAAGAAAGTTGGATTCTAAAGGATTCTTTATTTTGATCTCCTAAAAACTGAGGCACACATATAAAACGTTAGAAGGCTGTTCAGCTGAAGGTGGATGCAAATGAAAGAAGAGAATGTGCCCTTCCAGACGGTCCTGTTCCATTTTAAATCCCCTGTGGTGGATGACAGAGCCAACAAAATGGCGGCAGTGTCACTGTCCCAATATTTACGGCCCTGATGCCGACCGTAGAGGTCAGGACGTTCAGACTCAGAGGAAAAGGCAACAAGATGATAGAGGACACCTTCCCAATTTCTCAAAAAGCTATTTCCCCTTTTTTCACTCACTTGTTATTATCATTAGTAATAACAGCAGCAATAGCAGAAGTAGCAGCTTTGGTACCTTTAGGTGTTCAGGAGACGGGCTGAGAAAAGCATAAAGCGCCTCCGACTGGCACAGCCGCTCGTCTGTCAACAGGCGCTACACAGGAAGTGTCCATGTTATTAGAATATCAACACAGTAACAACCAGAGGTCCTGGCTGAACACAACAGGTGCACCACTTTGCTTCCCACCCTCCTCTCATGCTATTGTGCAGCCCTTCCAGTAGCACGTGTCTCTGGCAGACGCACCTGGAGAAAGGCATTGAGCTGCAGTTTGCTCTTATCCAGGAACTTCTGGTCAATGGATTTGAAAGGCAGCTTGCTGAGTGAAGGTAGCTGCAGCTTTTTTAATGATGGGAAGCACTGAGGAGAGAACAGAAGTCCACCTTTGATAGCCACACACAACTGAGGAGACAGGTTACAGCCCTCTATGGGTGATCTATTCTCCAGCCCTGGGAGTTACCTCAGTAAGCTTCCGGTGCAGCGTCTGGAATTCTGTGAGTTTTCTGCTGACGTTCCAGCGACTGTTGGCTGATTCTTCCTCTTCTGCTAGAGTAACACACACACTGTAAGCAGCTACCATCTCACCTCCCTCTTCTGTAGCCTGGAATACACACAAGAAACGCAAGGTCAACAAAAGCTTGTGTTCCGTCACTGTGGGGAAGGCCTGGTTGTGTGTGTGTGACATTTGTGAGTTCATTGCTGAGCAGTAAGGACGTGACACTACCTCAGCAGCAGTAATGGAGGCCCTCCAGTGGCCCAGGTTTTCACACCACCAGTCAGTCCTGCTGATGTGTTGCTGAAGCTCACTGTGCTCTCGCTCCATGGTTCCAATCTCTTCTCTAAGTTTGCTCACTATCTATACACACACCCACACACACACACACAGGGTCATCAGCTCATAAAATGAAGTGACCTACTAAAGTTAACAGTCCTGTCAGACACACTTGGATTTTGCTCAGTACCATGATAGCAACTATCTGTCTACAGACATGCACGCTGTCTCAGCTCCACCTAGTTTAGCTTCTTATAGCAAAAGACTGAGAAGCTTCAGGTTAACAAATGTTCATGTTTCTCCAGTTCAGTGTTGCCGCAGCTGCAGAGGTTGGGAGTTGCTGGTCAAGCATGTCAACGGGTTGATTGTTGAGCAGCTGGTTGTGGTGGATCCGACCACATCCAACAGCTGGAGCCCTGTGACCTTCACGTGTCCTTTATTACCTTTTTGTCTGGCTTGGGGGCGTTCTGGATGGATTCCAGGGCATGTCGCTTGTATTCCAGCTTATCGTGGAGCTGCTTCAGTTTGGTAGCAGCATAACTAGCTTGCTCATTGATCCCCTTGCTGCATTCATCACACACCTCCTCCTCCTCTCCTGTGTCCACATCTTGACACTAGACAGTTTCAAAGACACGCAGCAACAAATGTGATGATGATGAAAGCAGCTTTTCTTGTCACCAGTCGGTGGTTCTTACCCCCTCTTTTTCTTCCGTCCTACAAGGCGACTGACTGTTCTGCTCATCCCGTCTGATCAGTTTGTCGTAGAGATCAGAAACCAGGAAGGAAGGGTAATACCGTTCCCTCATGGTTTCAGACACCTATGAGACAGGGCAACGAGTGGTCATTTCACCAACACATCACTCATTACAAATATGAGACACTGCTCACAATATTCCTCATCATGAAAACAAGACTCATGCACATTTATACAAGGTTCTCTGACGTTCATGGTTGGATTAGCTATTACGACACTGTAATGATTCATTTAATAGGTTATACAATTCATGCAGAGCAACTCTTCTGACAAAATGATGTTTTTATAATGACAGTGGGAGAACTCTTGTTACACGTCAGGCTGCCCAAAGAATTCCAAAAACCTTCAGCATTGTGGACCTGAGACACACACTTCTAGCTAGCATTAGCAGCTGTCACCTGTTCCTGTAGCTTAATGAAGACTTGTGTTCCTGTGTTGCCCACCAGACTCTGTTGGATCTCTCGCAGAAGAAACCTTTCCACTGGAATCTCTCTGCTCTCCACAAAGAATTTCTGGTAGAGCTCTCCTACAATCTGTGGCACCTCATTCTGAGGCACAAAATAAAGAGGTTATGTTTGCACTAAGCATGCATGTGAATCCTGAGAGCAGTGGGCACCTTGTTGGCAGTTTTTAGTGATTCCACCAGCTCCCAGAAGCCGATCAGAGCTCTCTTATCCACTCTCTCCATGTAAACTCTGAAATGCTCCCTGTAACCTGGATTGCAGAGGATATCATCGAACTGCAAAATCTAGAGGGTTTGAGGGCAGAAGCACAAGTTTCACACCTCTTTTCTTTCATTGAACCCCTCTCAACATTATAGCCAGCTCACCTTCTGAGAGTGAGGGTCATCGCCATCATCAGTCCCACCGTCCTCAACGTTTTCATAGTTTGGCCCCCCAAGCAGACGGATGCGTTTCTCACACTGTTTCTTTGCCACTGTGAGCTGATTGATGTATCGTTTCATGTCTCTGGCCCTGAGTAAATCTGCCTTCATGGCTGCTGACTCTTTAGCTTTGCGCTCTAACACAAGTAAAGGTCACAGAAACAACATTAGCAACAACACTGAGCAGAAAACAAAGGTGATGAATCAGAGAGATGACATGAATACAGTAACATCGCACAGTAACTTGGAATTTATCACCAAGGAGTCTGTGTGTGTGTGCATGCGTGCTTGCATGCATGTGTGCTGTAGACTTTATTTTGAGCTAGCGTCTTTGAGAACCTTTCCTAATGCAAAAGTGGACTGTACTAAAGCCAACATTCTGATTCCCCATAATATACTGTATTATTAATATTACACGAATAGAACATACCACAAGTCTTTGTGCAGCACCTTGTGATGCTACGGTGGTAGTTGGTAAGATATTAATAAACTCAAACATCTTTTACCTTTCTGCTTCTTGAGCTGAGGCAGGTTGCTGATGGTGGTTGCATGAATAATTTCCACCACTATTTGATACCTAGAAAACACAGATTTCACAATAATCACCAGACCTGGAAGAGTGTTTTAGGAAGAAACCAGGATCAAATGTGCATTTAGATCTGTTGCCATGGGATCAACCGCAGCTGCCTGGTTTAGATGTGTGTGCTTAAGGGCGGTCGACCTTGTCTGACGTGTGTTTAACAGTTCAGTGGTCAGCTTTCAGTCCGTGCCTTCACCTTATCTGAATGAGCGTCCTACCTGAGTTGTTTGAGGAAATTTACATCAACAGAAGTTGATATGAGCTTGATGAAGTCTTCGTAGGAGGCAGCATAGGTGTAGGCTTTTTTCTGCTGTTCCAGTTGCTGCTCCCTCTTCTCCAGCTGAGACAAGAGCATCCGGTTGATGGAGTCTGGATCACTCAATACTTCCACCAAAGGCTTCAACACTGCAGCAACAGGTGTAACAAACAGAAGAAAGCATATATTAAGACAGTCACAAAGCTCCTTCATCTTTTATCTGAGCTGTGGTGACAGAAGGAGGGAGAGGTGAGAGGAGGAGAGAGAACCACTCTGCACAATATAAAATTGCCTCTCTGCACGCTGCTCAGTTACATTCTTTTATTCTAAGGACGTTAAAATGGTTCAATTTGACACAGGTGTATCACATAAGGATCACAACAAGTGAGTCTCGAGTGTAAAGAAGGCTGGCTCAACTAAACCTCAGACATTTAGCTGGCTGGGCTCCTGACTGCTGCAGTGAGAGTGGAAGACAGGCGTATTTGCCGGCACCATAGTGAGATAAGATGCAAGGAACCTTTGGTGGTGATGACCTCAGTGAGGCAGCAGCGCAGCGTGTGGGACTTGGCATCTTTGTGTGGCAGCAAACATAGCAGCAGGATTCTGGCCACACAGCGCAAGAAAGCCACTTCTGATTCACAACTGACCAAGCAAGGATGAAGAGGAAACGGACGAGCACACTCTTCTGGTCTGCGTGAAGATATTTACAGAGACAGTTTACACTCAACAAGTCATTTAGAAGCTTTTCCTACACATCAAGTGGCAGCAATACTGTTTTTGTTTGTTTTTTTACCTCAGAGATGCAGCCTTGAGGTCATTGAAGTGTGTGTGCAGGATTTGGACGGTATCATAACACACCACATTCACAAGGTCAATGCTAGCAAGTCTGGATCTAAGCTGGCCAATCATCTGCCACCAGTCAACTGACAGCAGGGAGTAGAGCTGACCTTCATCGTGGCTTAAAAGCATGTACCAGGACAGGATGTAGTCTCTGTAGGTGTGGTCAAACACTGGAAGACAGACAGACACACACACACAGAATAATCACATCGCTGTTTTCTGTCTTCAGCCACATGTTAATCTGCTCAAAGGAAGCTTCACACGGTGAAGGAGCTCAGGGGAACATGCAGGGTTCAGCCAAAGGGACTTTTGCCTGTGGCCTCTGTTGCCTGCCACCATCAAAGGCTTTCCTCACTATCAATCCAGTATCCTTCCCCCAAACCTGAAGCTTCAATGTTCATGACCCAGATCCCTTCAGATGGTGGCAGAGCAATAACAAGAATCCCTCGGCACGTAGACCACATGAGGAAAATTCCTATTCAAACAAGTACATTAATTCAGCTAATTACCACTCAGGTTTTACTACTGTTCAAGTATGTTCAAGCCCCATAGCAAACAGATGTCATGATCTGTTCTATTCCAGGTAAAAAGCATGGAAGGAGCCTTGAGTTCCTGCACTCTGGATTCTGTCATTAACCAGCGTTTCCTGTTTCAGCCACAAGAGGCTTCCAACCCCAGTTATCTTGCATGATCTATTCCAGGGTCAGAGGCCATGGTGGGGTGTGGAGCATGAGCACATGCTTCCTTTAATTTAACTCCCGTTAAGGTGTAAACGTGCTGGAGAAATTCTGGAAGTCTGACTCAGATAAGGACAAGGACAATATTAGTCAGACTAATGTGTTTACAGGCACTTCAATTGTCCACATTTTGTCAGATTAAGGTGATACTTCAAGTGCCAGGTGAACATGCTGAGCATTATTGTGACCAAGTGTGTCCTCTCCACAACAAAGACCTTGAAACCTTCCCTGATCCCAGAAGAAGGGTCTTATAGGGACAAGGGGATGCAATACCTGATCTTTAATGGCAGGACATTAAAGATCAGGTATTGCATTCAGGGATATTATCCCCCTCCAATCTGAAGAGGTTTGCTGATCTCTAGATTTAAAGCACTACAGCACTGCCTTCTTGGATGGGCCTGAGTGCTCTGGACCTGTCCTGTGGTCCAGTTAGGTTCTCCTGCACCCTGACCCAGGACCAGGTGGCACCCCCTCCATGTCCTGTTTATTTATAGGCTGACTGCATAAGGGACCTGCCTGTCTAGCCCAGAGGGGCAGATCACAGGGGCGGGTTATTGGACAGGCCTTTGTGGATGAGAACAGGGCAGAAGAGAGGAACATAAGGGCATCAGATCCAGACATGGAGCAAACAAAACACGATCCAACAGCTCATTTTTACTGCAGCGTTTCTCTCAGTTCCACAGTGTCCAGCAGAAATTGTTTTGCAGTGGTTACCAACAACCTGAGGTGTTTTGAGCTCTGGGGCACCAGGATCAAGAGGGTGAGGGTGGGAGTGGGGGTGATTACACAACACCCTCCCAGCACAGAATCAATAGAAGAGTCTGCTCCCTCAGGAACCACCTCACCCAACCTCAACACCCTCACTGGCCCTAGACAGCTTATACAGGAAGACACAATATAGGATATAATGGACAGAACAGGAAAATTGGTTTCTATGGTGCATAAGAAGATCAGGTCAGATACAGATGTTGACAATCAATTACTTATCAAACAGGGTCTTTGCATACATTTGTTTTGGTTTCAGTTTACATTTTAACATATGTTAAAAGAAAACTGCGACCAGCACAGCAGCAACAGCTATTTTCTTCAGTGGAGTTGTACAAGATACCATTGCTGTGTAAAGTTTTATTGCTTTGGTCTCATTAAGACTGTCTCTTCATGTCTTCTCTGCATCCTGCTTTTGAGTTTAAATGGCATTCAAGTTCAGATACAAGAAAATAAAAGCACTGACATTTCTGCATTAACACTCAGGTAAAAAGATGCAGCTGCCTACCTTCTTTCAGAGCTCGGTCCACATTGTGTGACACCACCACTCTCTTACTCTGCCCCCCCTCCTGGCCTGGCACCACATAATGGCCCTGCAGACAAGAGCAGGTCCAGACATGGTGTATCAAGTTCTGCGAGTGCTGTCAGCCATCATCAACACAGGCAGCAGCAGCTCCACCAGCATTGTTCCTATCTGCACTGAGCACCAGGAGCAGCAGATGATATGCTGGGGTCGTGTTTCTGACGCCAGCCTCTGCCCAAAAACTAGCATGGCTGGTGTTTGCATGCAGGTGTGTGCCTGTGTATGTGTGTCTGAGAGGGAGAGAGACACAGATTCAGTTCAAGAGAACTAAACTAACCATAAGCTTGTTGATGAAGTGCAACTTCTCAGCCGACAGCCTCCTGTCCCCTTCAAAGCGGCTAACCTTGAGAGGACTCTTGCGGATCAGCAGGACAAAGCTTCCTGCCAGGAAACACAAGAGCGCAAAGGACGCGTAGATGAAGAGCTTCAGGAAAAAGGAGGTGAGGCTCACACCTCCCCAGGCCAGCTGAAAGGCCAAGGCTGCCACCACGCCCAGGCAGAAAGCTGGGACCACCCGGAAATAACATCCAGCGGAGGAGGACCTGCGAGCCGGGAAACTGGGGTGCTCTTCACCGGGAGTGCTACTCCCACCGGCCCTCGGGGTGATGATGGGCGTGTGCATGCTGCGAGACCACCATCCAGACACGGACTGTTGCTGATTGGGTTGCTAGTCCAGGTCAGACCTGCACGCTGCTCCGACTGCGAGCCCTCCAGAAGGACGCATCTGCCCCCTCTCCAGTCCTTCCCGCCCTGCGCCACATATACGTCAACGCCTGATAGCAGGCACGTGCCAGATAAACGTCTAGATGGCACGAGCACAGCGACAGCCACCGTCACCTTGGAGACAAACAGGCAGAGGTTATCTAAGCGGCTAGCATAAACCGGCCGGGCTGCGAGGACATTTGAGTAGTGGACAGGTACCAGCTGGACGCTATAGTTGAAAATAGCAAATAAAATGCGGACAAGCAGGAAATAAATGACTACTGCTGCTTATTTTGGATTCAGCTGCAAACCAAAAGACGAACGCCGAGCTAACAAGCTAGCATTACAGCTAGTGTTAGCTTACTTAGCATATGAAAGCGCGTCTCGTACTTTTACATTCTCCGGGCAGAGACGCTGGGTTATTCTCTACAACACTAAAATACACTATAAGGCAATGACTCAATGTAACCTACAGCTGAAGCAGCCTGCGTTAGTCCCCTCGTTCCGGAGGACTCACTGGCGAGCTGTCTGTTGACCAAAGCCTTTAGCCAATCAGTGGTCCGATAACCGCAGAGGGTGGGCCTGGTTTGAATTGCGGAATAGTCCGCCGGGACGGGCGGGGTTGATTAACCTGTGGATTCAGTGGGAAGAGAATCTCTGATTGGTTGCCCCGTTCGTTAAATCAAGCTACATTTGATTGGATTAAAACAGGGGTCTGAAGGCAGATTTCTTGCTCAAAAACAACAAACCTACAGAAGCCCTGCTGTTTGTGCCTTGAAATGAAGGCAAGACAGCGCAGTGCATTCTATTTCCAGAATTACTATGTACATAAAGTCACTATAATGTGTTGCACTAATGAACCAAAATGTGTTTGCATCTGTTCTAAAAAGTAAAGGAGAGAAACCAAAACCACAGGTGTCTGACACACCACCACCCTGGAGTTGGGCTTTTAGCTAACACCTTTACTGAAAAAGGAACTTTTCTCCCCTTTTTTCATGGATACCAATTTGGACCTGGTCCAGATCCCAAACCTTTCTACTTAGCTTCCTCAAACCTGGACCAGATTACAATAAAAATAAACAATACTACTGTAACATTGGGATATAATAATTAATACTAAAAGAATGACAAACCAATTAGCAGGACACTTTTTCATCGGAGGCAGCTCGACTGGCCAGTAACCTGAAGCCTGTCAGGGTTGTAAACAGGTTGTGCTTTATCAGGCCACCTCTGTCCATGTAGGCTGTGATGGACATGAAGAGCTCTTGTTTCTCTCACCTGCTACCACAATCCTTAATGCGGCTATAATTGTGCCTGGGTGAGGATCATAGTGCAGGTCTCATTGGCTCAATAGATGTCACAGTTGTCATCTTTTAATGAATCTGTTTTCCCTCTTCACTGATGTTTGCTATCATTTCAGATCCTTCTTCTTCGTCTGCAGCAGGTGTGTTTCCACCTTTGTTGGTCGCCTGATCTCCCACCATCGCCCAATTACACCGAGCCTGACTGGAACTGCTGTTGCTCATGTGCCTCAATCAATTTTGTGTCCTAGACATCCCAGAACATCCCAGAACAGCTTTACTCAGGTGTGTTGGGAGCATTTGAAGCGAGCACCTGAAGAGAGCGCTCTATGTGGTAGCGAGACTGAAGCCCTTTGAGAACTACTCTTTATTTGGGTCTTTTCCGGCCCTCCTGGACCCCTCTGGATGTCCACTACAATCTCTACTAACAAAGTGAACTCATTTTTAAAGCTCTCATTTTCAGAGTGGGAGTCTGCTCAAGAGTACATGTGAAAGTTCCCATTTCCTTCTCCCTGCCGCCACTTTTCCATATTCCTGCTTTTCACTCACTTCTGGTCATGAGCAGCTTCCACCTGGTCCCTATTTCTCTTTCTCTCTCCTCCCATTGATGCTTCAAGCAAAACTGGGGCCTCTCCTCACCAGCACCAGAGGATGAATGAATTCAACTTGAATCTTCCAAATGACCCAGGTCCCCCTGCACTGCTGGGACGTCCCAGCCCCAGAGGGGGGCTCAGCCTCCTGGGGAGCCTTCTCCCTCTGAGATCAGAGCAGAACGCCAGTTGTGGCTCTTTGCAGCAGCGGTGACTGAGTAGCTTCAGGGAGAAGTTTGGAATATTAAAGTAGTGGCAGCAGCACGTCTCTGACTGATGACCTCCCTTGGTGAAAAGAGCAAAAACACCTTTGTCAAAAATTCTTAAACATGACATCTTTTTTCATCCGGACAGTGAACTAAAGATCTCCGATTGTACCGGTTCAGAACTGTCAGCCACACTTATGAGAGCGCGTGAGGATGTCTGCAGGTCTTTGATCTCCAGTGCAGCCAAGGCAAGGTTGCTTTAATCTCACATTCATGAGAAGCATCAGCTACTGGAAAACACACTGCTGAAAGCCTCAAACACAGAAACCTCTGACAGGCTCGAAGTTTCACCCTCACCTCTGGATCTGGACCTGGTTCAAAGTGCCAGACCTGCAGAGGACATCAGAGAAATGCTCCTTTTTCCTCTTCACAAATAAAAGCTTCACAAATGCAATAATGGCTGTTGGGCAGCTAATGCCTAAAATAATTAATCATATAGAATCAGACATCGATGAGAACTAAGAAAAACAGACAATTGCTCAGCGTGATGAATTTATTTCCCCTTAACCTCCAAATCAGATACCAACTTCCTAAAGAGGGATTTGACCCATCCATTTTAGTGTCCTGTCATTCTCTCTTCTGTAGCTTCATACAGGAATCAACCTGTATGAAGGAATCAGTCTGAAATGTTGTATATTCAAACAAATATTGCAGTATACTGCAGCCAAAACATCAGCCCCAGGAACTGACCCAGAGATGTTAGCGTTTCATCCTGGGCTCCGTGAGTGTGTTCTGACTTAATCAGCTCTGCAAACACGACAGCTTTTTAACTAGCTTCCACAAAAAGACTCTCAAAATGTGTCCACTGTGTTTTATGTCACTTGTCAGTATAACACACATAATCAATCACTTGATACGGACAGAACTGAAAAAGGTTTAACTTAAAATCTAAGACACTGGGGCCAGGATGTCAGATACAGCCGTCCTTCCAAGCATGTCGGTGATGCAGCAGGCTCTTCCTTACGCTGAACTGTGAGGCTGCACACAAGAAAACCAGATCACCTCCTGTTGCATCTGATCGTCATGCTTTTATTATCAGGAGGAGACAGACATGTTCTTAAGAGTCAGCATTTTCACACGCGTGTAAATACAGGTGTGATCCCTGTTTTCATTCAATGTGAGTGAGATAAAGGCTGGGATCCTAAGTCCTGTAATGGTGATTGTGGTGATGATCAGTCACAGTCGACTGAAGCTCACCTTCGGCTCCACGCCAGACTAGTTCTTGGCTCCTCTCTTCCTCAGCACTGCTCCATCAGCAGCCTCTGAAACATCCCATCCACACATCGGTCCACAACATTCCATTCAACGTGTTTGTGCACAAAGTCAACCCTTACCTTTCTTGTCCTCTGATTCCATCCCTGTCAGCTGTGGGTCACCTGACCGAGCATCATCAGAGTCCATGTAGTAGTACTGATGGTTGGAAGGACCAAACCTCTGCAGATACACAGCAGCTTGTGAGTGTGTGTGAGTGTGTGTGTGTGTGCGCACGCGCGCATTTTAAGGTTGAACCCTTGTAAAATGGTCTCGATGCAGCTGAGGTGACCATCAATGAAGCCACCCAGTCATCCCAGTTGATTGAAGCACTTTTCTGCCACCTGGCGGCTGGACTGTAAACTACACCAGGTTGAGGCAGAAAGTGAACTGATTTGACCTCAAGCAGCAAAATCAATAAAATATATTAGAATCTATTTAACTGAGAGTGAAACTATATAATTATGTCTATATTCACATCAACAATCGGATGGATTAATGGATGGATGAAGGATGGATGTGTGAAGGATGATACCTTGTCAGGCCACCTGAGGCTAATAAAAAGCACGATGGGGAGGCCCACCATGAAGCAGTAGAGCCCCCAGAGCCATGGGTGTTGCTGGGTGGTGGACCAGAAGCTCTCAATCATGCCTGGAGACACATGTTCAGCAGTCAGTACAGCCGCTAGAGAACAGCACGTTAGTGCAGCTACAGGGATATGATCCAGGACCTCCAGCTCATGATGGTGGTTCTACTGGAGCTGAGAAAGAGGAAAAGCCTCTGCAGCATTGTGCCATAACTACCTAAACCAAACCAAAGGAACCGCTTGGATCTGAGAACAAGTCAGAGTTTGTTTTTCTGGTTGCTGACTCTTTGAGTTCCATGAAGACGTTTCACCTCTCATCCAAGAGGCTTCCTCAGTTTTAACTGACTGTTGGGGGTGGATCCTAGGAGCTCCGTTGTCTGGGGCTTTATGCCCCTGGTGGGGCCACTCATGGCAAACAGGTCCTAGGTGAGGGATCAGACAAAGCGCAGCCCATGACCCCCTAATGATGATAAACATTGGTGCCAAGTTTCCCTTGCCCGGATGCGGGTCACCGGGGCCCCCTCTTGGAGCCAGGCCTGGGGGTGGGGCACGTTGGCGAGCGCCTGGTGGCCGGACCTCTGCCCATGGGGTCCGGCCGGGCACAGCCCGAAGAGGCAACATGGGACCCTCTTCCCGTGGGCTCACCACCTGCAGGAGGGGCCAAGGGGGTCGGGTGCATTGTGTGTTGGGTAGCGGCCGAAGGCAGTGACCTTGGCGGTCTGATCCCTGGCTGCATAAACTGGCTCTAGGGACATGGAATGTCACCTCTGTGGTTGGAAAGGAGCCTGAGCTGGTGCGCGAGGTTGAGAAGTTCCGACTAGACATAGTTAGCCTCACCTTGAGGCACAGCAAGGGCTCTGGAACCAGTCTTCTCGAGAGGGGTTGGACTCTCTACCACTCTGGAGTTGCCGATGGGGAGAGGCGACGGGCAGGAGTGGCAATCCTCGTTGCTCCCCAGCTTAGTGCCTGTATATTGGAGTTTACCCCTGTGGATAAGAGGGCAGCCTCCCTTCGCCTTCGGGTGGGGGGACGGATCCTGACTGTTGTTAGTGCCTATGGCCCAAACAGCAGTTCAGCGTATCCACCCTTTTTGGAGTCCTTAGAGGGAGTGCTGGAGAGTGCTCCTTCTGTTGAAATGTCCCCTGATACAATGGGGTTCAATAGTAGCCATGTGTGAATGGCCTCTTCTCCTCCTGGGGAGGTGACAGGTGATGTCTCAGACCCCCACCTCTGGTTATTGCTGCTCTTTCCAGTTTGACAAAGATGGCTTCTTTCAATCCTCCCTCAAACCATCTGTCTTCCCTGGCCTGTACATCACTGTCCTCAAATGAGAGTCCTTTGTCCTTCAGATGTAAGTGGACTGCTGAGTTCTGGCCTGAGGAGTTGGCTCTTCTATGTTGGGCCATGCGCTTGTGAAGTGGTTATTTTGTCTCCCCAACATACAAGTCTGGGTCTTCCTCGCTGCACTGGACACTACAGACACTACGTTACTCTGTTTGTGTCTCAGTGTTTTGTCCTTTGGGTGGACGTGCTTCTGTCTCAGGGTGTTGGAGGGCTTGAAGTGCATCGGAATGTTTTGTTTGTTGAAAATCCTCCTGAGTTTCTCAGAAAGCCCTGCAATGTATGGAATGATGATGTTGTTCTGTATTTTGGCTGATTCTTCTGTGTCTCCTCTGGGTTTTCTAGAGGATTTGATGAAGGACCAACCAGGGCAGCCACATGTTTTGAGGTCTCCCTTTATGTTCTTCTGTTCTTCCTCCTTTCCCTCTGTTCTGGTGGTTATGTTCTGGGAGCGGTGGTGTCAGGTTCTGATGATACCTAGCTTGTGCTCCAGTGGGTGGTGGGAGTCAAAAAGAAGGTATTGATCCGTGTGGGTGGGTTTTCTGTAGATCTTGATGTTCAGGCTCCCGTCTCCTTTGACGTGCACAGCACAATCCAAGAAGAACAGACTTGTTCCTCTGACATCTTCCGGGGGGCATTTGATGTTTTTGTCTACAGTGTTGATATGTTCCGTGGAGGCTTCTACTTCCAGTGTTCTGATCTTGACCCATGTGTCATCCACATTTCCGTCCACAGTGGCTGGGAGCGGTTCCTGTGAAGGAAGTCAAGGCTCTGCTCTCCACTTGTATCCTCAATATATAGGTTGGCAACTATGGGAGACACGGGTGAGAGCCCATGTCTGTAGAAACTTTCCTGAAATTGAAAATAGGTGGTCATTAGGCAGACGTCCAGCAGTGCGCAAATATGGTCCAGAGTGAGGTTTGTCCTGGCGGCTAGTGGGTTATCCTGCAAGTGAAGAGAGGTGACATCATATGATACCGTTTCATCTGGCTCTAATATTACTTCCTTGACCTTGTTGGCAAAATCCTGTTAGTTTTAGATGTGCTCTGTGGTCTTTCCTAGAAGAGCCAACTCCTCAGGCCAGGACTCAGCAGTCCACCTGTATCTGAAGGATGAAAGACACTTGTTTGAGGACAGTGATGTACAGGTTTTGGCCAGTGAAGACAGACGGTTGAAGAGAGGAGTGAAAAAGAAGCCATCTATGTCAAACTAGAAAGACCTTCATTAACCAGAGGTGACATCACCTCTCACCTGTTTACAATACAGTGTTGAAAAACCTCCCCAGGAGGAGAAGAGGCCATTCACGCATGGCTACTAAGTCTAACCCATTGCGTCAAGAGAAGTGTCAACAACCTGCATAATGAGGGGTGGAACAACCAACAACCAAGTGACTGAAGCTACAAATGTGCTAATGTCTCCTGAAGAGTAGAATTAGCTGGAGCCCCAACAGTCAGAACTGATGAAGTGATGAAACGTCTTCATGGAACTCAAACAGTCCAGTTGATTCATCAACCAGAATTACCCTGACCTGGACGACTGAGAACCTCCACAGATAAATCAGATTGAGATAAAGCTGTAACCTGAAAGGGAACACAAAGAAAGCAGGAAACTTACTGTCAGTGCTGTTTCAGTGTCTACCTGCTGCTGCTGCTGCTTTGCTGCTGCTGCTGCTGCACAATCACCTGCTGTTGTCCTGCAGTCTAGAGGACTTTGCTCAAGTCAACCATTCCCTGCCCCCCCACCACCCCAACAGAGGCACAACCTGCCCCCCCCTTCCCACATAGAGGCTTCAGACTTTCACAGTCCACCCACTTGAAGAAGGGATGTTTGTTTACCTCCTACCAACCACACCTGTAGCTGTCCTACCTGTGCAGATAAACACTTATTGAGGGATTTCTGAGCCCTCGTGAAAGCAAAAATTATTACTGGCTCTAACCAGCCACTGTTCATTACCAATAAGTGGTTGATGATTAACTGCATTGAGAACACCACACCTCAGTCAGCTGTCGGAACTGTCAAAGGTTAGAGGAAACCTGTTATCAGCATTCATGGCTGACAAAGAGATAATCACACCGTCACATCCACTGTGTGTGTAAGCTACACCTAAACAGTTACCAGGTTTCTACCTGTGAAGAGAAAAATCTGCCTCTCCTCTCCTCTCCTCTCCCTTTATAGCTGTATGCTGGCCACTCTACTCTTATACCAGCAGCTTGTATTATTAATGTATTTCACTGGTCTCTGCCTAATTTCTCCTCCACCTGTCCTCCCCCTTCTCCTCTCTCTACCCCCCCCCCCAATCAGCAGGAGGGTCCCCCTACATGAGCCTGGTCGTGCTCAAGGTTTCTTCCTGTTAAAGGGGAGTTTTTCCTTGCCACTGTTGCTTGTTGGGGGTCAGGCCCTGGGATTCTGGAAAGTGACTAGAAACAGTATTGATTGTAACAGACTCTATATAAATAAGGATTGAAAGAGTCTTTAATACTTAGGTATCAACCTACCAAAAGATCTCACAAAATTATCAAAACACAATAATCTACCCATTTATAAAAAAAAAAAGAATAACAGCAGAATATAACTTCATTCCATTCCTTGGCTTTAGTTTTGAGGCTATTAAATTAATATACTGCCAAGCTTGTTACATTAATTTTATACACTACAAATAACCAATACAATGAAAAAACACTGAGGAAAAAAATGCCCCCATTCCCTTTTAGGCAATGACAATCTCCAGACCTGCTATGACTAACAAGGGTAATCCAGGGGTGAAATGGACCCTCACAACATGGAAAACTATCATGAAGTAAGACAAACTGGAGAGCAAAAACTAGACAGCTAACAGCCGTATGAGGTGCAATCAAAGATGAAAAACTGCTTCGTTTTGAACTGCTTAGCAGGACATATTTATTAGAAACAAGACTTCTATCAACATCTGCTGTTTCAGCATAACACTGATACAAACACTATAACAAAGATGAGTACAAGTGGATTAAACTGTTATAGTTGTTATAGTCACCTATAACTGAGATAACATGAATAGAACTGTTGTATAAGAATTTGAAATCACACTCAACCTCATATCTTAAAATAAAATGAGAGAAGGAAAGAGGGATAACTATATTGGACAAAAGAATGGACAACAACATGGAGGTATCAGCGGATGTGTACCAGCTCAGGGGAGGGATTCTGGCTGGAAAACCCTAATGAGCTGAAGTCCTGCTATGATAATAACTCTTATCCTAAATCCAAATCTCTTGGGTGGTGGCAAGAGGAGGAACCAGGAGAAGCCCTGGAGTGTGCACAGTGTGCAGACAACCACATAAGGAGCAAAAGCCACCATGTCATCGAAATGATCTTTTATACCATCATGATATTCACTCTCTAAAATAACCACAAAACATATCCAAGGTAGTTTTCTCTGTCAACTGGACTGGGTTTCTTCTCTTGAAGACGTTTCGCCTTCTATCCAGAAGGCTTCTTCAGTTCTCAGAAGAAACCCAGTCCAGTTGACAGAGAAAACTACCTTGGATACAATGACCTGGATGACTGAGAATTTACACAGACAACCACAAAACATAGTTTGGGGGATTTTTATTAGATGTGTAGTCTACTTTGATGTAAAACTTGGGGGTAAATTTGGTTTAATTTGTAAATTTTGTGGTAAATTTCCTTAAAAGAGACAGTAAAAAGTCACACCACTCTTTTGAACATAGTTTGAAGCAGAATGCAACAAAAGTGGCTGTTATTTTTAGCGCCAGCTTCTTTACAGAAGGCTTCCTACATAATGATCAACTGCAGCATTTTGCTCCCATAACGATGTTGCTATTTCAGAGCCAGAGGCTGATCTCACTTCACACACGTCACCACCACAAGCGCCCTCACTAACATCAGCAGCCGGCAGGAAGCTGCTGCCAGCGGCCACAATGGTGGTAGGGTTTTCAAGGATTGTAATCCTCTGTTTAAGTTGGAGCTGGGAAGAGGCGAACTCGCTCTGCAGACGGGCCACATGGGTCTGTAATTAGGAGACATGGTCAACATTATGACAACCAAAGACATGGGGATATTATGATGGGATCGTACGGCTGCCGACCTGCAGCTGGTCCAGGTTAGATTCCAACTTCTCCAGCTTTTCTTCGAGATTGTCTCCTGCGGACAAATTGACGTTCTCCAAAAGCCCCTCCTTCTGCAGAATATCTTGGCCCCTCTGTTCCAGTTGGGCCCTGGCTTCAGGAAACTCCTGCAGTGTGTCCATCAAGTTCTGTTTGGAAAGGCAGAACAGGTCCGAGTATCCCAGACTTTGGATGTTAGCTGTACGTCTGTTTCCCATTTTGCTGCCATTTATGTTCAGGATGCTGATTTCTCCAAAGCAACTTCCTGAGGTCAACACAGCCAGCTGGGTGATGCCATCCTCTCCCACCACCGCCAGCTTTCCATCCTTAATAATGTACATCTCCTTACCGACATCTCCCTTGAAGGAAAACAGGCACAAGAGACTTCAACAGTCAACAAAGATAATAAATTTATACATGTCATCCCTTTTCAGGGTCACAAAAGCTACATGTTTGAATGGGGACCGTTAAAGTTTTATTAGCACCACTATATTTCTTTTCAAATTAAACCGAATGTGTGACCTACAGAAATACATGGAGGCACCAGGGGCTCCTGCTGCTTGTTCAGGACCAGAAGAGGTGAATTACAATAAGCTGCCTTTTGTCATTATCTCATGTGTTTATTGGGTCTCTAATGTGCTTTAAAAATAGATGCAACTGAAAATAACTCCAATTTAATAAAGCTAAAGAATCTAGATGTTAAGAGCTCCTGGGACCCTCAAATTAGTCACAGACGACACCACAGTATCCTACGATGTCATCTCACTGTTCACCTGCATCCCAACATCTCATGCAGTTACCAAAGCAAGGAGGCGACTTGTCCAGGACAACACACTCACAGACAGGACTCAACTGTCCCCCAAACACATCTGCACCACCTACTATTGACATCCTGGAATTATGGGGTGGATGGATCTAACTGATGTCCATCTAATCCTTGTATTGAGGGAGTGTGAGGTTCCTTTGCGTGGCCTGCACGGGGTCATACTTGCTCTCCATGAGGGCTGGACTCCACCAGGGCTAGCCTTTGTCAACGATCCTTGTCATTTTTTTGGACAGAATTTCTTGTAGAAGCCAGGTGGGTCAGATGGTGAGAGGGTCAGGCTCAGAGGATGTCATCCAGCACCCTTGTTTAGACTGGATCACCCACTCAACCACCCAAGTATCTTGGGATGTTGTTCACCAATGAGGGCACAATGGGTCAGGACATTGAAAGATGGATCGGGGCAGCATCTGCAGTACTGCGAAAACACTCATTTGGTCTGTTGTGGTAAAGAGAGCTGAGCCAGAGGGCAAGGTTATCTAAGATGTTCCAAACCCCAACAATGGTCCGGAGCTTTGGGCAATTATGAAAAAACAAGATTGTAATACAAGCAGCTGAAACAACTTTCATTCATAGGGTGGCTGAGCTAAACCTTACACAAGGTGAGGCACTCAGAGGTCTGAAGGGAGCTCAAAGCAAAACTGTTACTTTTGGTTCAGCATCTTCCTCAAGCACTGCTTCTGAGCTCATTTTAATTAATATATTTCTATGAGCTCTGCCTATTCTCTCCTTTACCTGCCTTTTCCCCTTCTCCTCTCTCTCCAGCCCCCCAACTGCAGGAGGGTTTCCCCTGTATGTGCCTGGTCCTGCTCAAGGTTTCTTCCTGTTAAGGGGGAGTTTTTCCATTGCTACTGTTGCTTGTTGGGGGTCAGGCCCTGGGATTCTGTAAAGCGCCTGGAGACTATCTTAATTTTAACAGACACTCTATGAATAAAGATGGATTGATGTGATTGAAATGATGGGGCACACTTAACAAGCACTTCCCTGTGGTTTTCCAAATATGAGTGTTAATTAAGCAGGTAATTACAAAAGAGCTAACACTGACCTTCCTACATATGTAGTCTCCAGGACTGAAAACCTGCAGCTGAAGTTTTAGCACCAATTCTACGAGCAGGCCCGCCTCCCAGTCCTGGAAAATCCACACCTGTATGAATAATAACAGTTTGCAAAATATGATGATGAGAGCCAGACAATTACGGTAGTTGACAGACACAAACGATAATGCAGGAATTGACCTTTTTCAGCGTGTCCAAGTGAACATTGATAGCAATCTCTGCTCTCAGTTTGGTTGGCAGACTCCTGAAGACTTCCTGTTCATCTACTGTTTTCTGATTGGTCCAGATGTAGTCTAACCAGTGGATAACACGCTGCTCAAGACCCTTGCTCACATGCCTGAACTGCATGTAGTGTTTCAGGATGTCCACTCGATTCTGAAAGGTGGCTCTTGTTGCATTCATATTTGAAATCATAGCTCCGATATTACCCACGATGGAGGCAAAAATCAGCACGCCAACCTTGTCAGAAGAATCCAAATTAGTCATTTCCTTTAACTGAATTTCAATAAAATGCACTTTCCGATGTTGCCTTATGAAAGACTTACCAGAAAGTCAAAGATCATAAACAAAAATTCCTCATCTCTAACAGGAGGGGGAGTCTCTCCGATGGTTGTTAGGGTCAAAGTGGACCAGTACAGACAGTAAATGTAGCTCTGTCTCAGGGAAGCAGACATCGGATCGGATGCATTAGGATAAACCCATGAATCAGATCCAAGGCCCAGGAACTTGGAGAAGCTGTAATATACGCATGCGTTCCAGTGGATGATGACCAAAATGTACAGGACAAGTTTCCAAATGCGGAAAGCATTTGGGAAGCCAGTCCGTGTCTCCGTTCGCTCAAATAATTCAAAGAGGCGATACAGACGGAGAAGGCGATTGAAGCGCAGGAGAGGCGTATAGCTGATGCCAATGGTCAGATAAAAGAGATCAGTTGGAAGGATGGAGCAGATGTCAAGCTTACACAGCAAGGTTCCTGCATATTTCTGTCTTAGGCGCTTAAAATCCTTCACCATCAAGCCTTGCTCTAAGAACCCTGAGCAGGAGACATTAAGAACCAGAAATTAAACATTTCCATGCAGAAATTATATTTGGAGTCATTTCCTGTCAAGCACCTGTGTGGAGATGAACAACAATATCCAGGATGTAGATGCCATCACAGAAGTAGTCCAGTACTAACCACATGAACACATTCCTCCTCTGGAGCTCATCAAAACAGGCTCTACAGGAGGACATAAACCCAGATATTTCAGCAGCAGAGCTTACAGTAGTGTACAGTCACACACAGGTGACACACTGGTAGAAGCAGCCTCTTCCTGTATGCAAGTGCTATAGGTCAGAGGTATACCTTAAGACAAAAATGTGTGTGTGTGTTAGAGTTCTGGTCTGTAGCGCCACCCTCCACTGATCTACCGACCACAAAGAGCGTTTCAGCATCCAGGTTTCCAGTTACCACTGATTCCGTACAGACCTCCTTATAATTCCCAGCAACACTGTGATATAGTCAGGAACAACATGAGGTCCTGCACAGGAGATGCGTTTAAAAGAGCGAGACGGCTGAAAGCACAGTAGAATTTGAAGACCAATGCTAAAGTTGCAGCAGGCAACAATAATTAGAATGAAAGTAGACATGGACATTTCAAATGTTCTCTACGGTTGAATATGGTTATGAATGTTTGTTCGTAGTACGCTAGCATGTATGCAGGTGGGTCATCCAATGGACTATGTAATGAATTGCATGAGAAATTAAAAGTGATGAGTCATCACTGCTAACATTAACCGTGCATTATCACAGGCCATTTCTCTGTCAGAATGCTGATACACTGTGGAAAGACTTCCAACATTAGCACAGCCTGGCAATAAGAAACGTAATTCAGATCCTACATTGGTCAAATGTCAATGTTCTTGCTGGATCCAGCAGCCAGTTAGGCTAAACTAAAAGGATCAGTTAGCTTATGCAACATACTACGTATGTAGCTAAATATGTGATTTTTCATGATACACTTATTATTCCAAACATATCTAATGACATCACAATTATTAATGTAAGTGCATGGATTATGGATACCAACTGTGATTGTCTCTGACCTTACAACAAGCAGGGTCCAGTTATAGAGCACAGCAGCACCGATCACCATCAGCCAGTAATAGTAGGTATCATCAGACGGTGAGACCACTGTGGCCTTGCAACGCTTCTTCCTGAAGACAAAAGACACAGTCCATCGTTCTTTATCTACACATATTTAAAGAAGCAACTGTTTTACGTGTATCTGGAGGGTCCGTCTTTGTCGTCTGCCTCTGAGCCGGTGGGGCAAGGGCTGAATCTGCCCAGTGGTCCTGGTAGGTCCATGTCTGCAGGGCCTCTGAAGCGTTCCAGGAAAGAGTCTGGCCGCTCAGTTTCCTCAGTCAAAGTCTTCTGTGCCCAGTCTCGCAGAGTCATCACCATGGTGACGATCCTGAAGACAGGATCACACGTTGATGTGTAACGTTGGAATACGTTACAACTAACCCTGTTAGAACAGTCAGGAGGTTTCAATATAGATTACCGGTAGTAGTATTAATATTATTAGTATCAATCATGAGAATATTAATACAGAGTAATGACAGCTAATGACTTAATCTCTTATCACATTTATTACAATTAGGAGCAGACTAGAGATCATTCCCTAAGACACTGAGGGACTCGTGAACCCTTTATCATACTCCTGTGGTATTAAACAGAAAGGTTCCCCTATTCTATGTTGGAAATACAAGGAAAAATCAGCTGGGTCTGATAAAACAGAAGCGGATTCTTCTGCAGCCTGTGTACCTGGACAGGCCACCTCGCCTGCTAAAAGAGGTGGTGGAATTCATATCCTTTCTGTTGATGACGGCAATCCTCTGAAGCTCTGAAGATATGTCATCACTAACTGATTGTGCTCTGCAACACAACACCAACAAGATTTTCATCAGGAAAGCACCACACGCTGTCTCAAGGACACAGGGGGACACTTATGTTATCCTATGAATCTAATATCATTTGACAAACACACACAGAATTTTAGGTCCACAAAAGCCAAAATAATCTTTGGATGAGCTGCGTCTTCAGCCAGGAAATCAAAAAGCTCACAACACAACACGGCAGTTTTCAGTTTAAAGAAATGTAAATTTACAGCTATAAAATAACTTATTGTGATATGTTCCCCTGCTGGAGGATCTTTGCAAACCAGTGGTTGAATAAACGTTATTAACCTATTTTAAAAAGTCTGTAAACCAGGATGATTAAAGAAGCTATGTGTGTGTGTGTGTGTGTGTGTGTGTGTGTGTGGGTACCTGCTCATTGAGATGTCAGTATGCTCACTCTCTTCCTCTCTCCAGGTTCTCAATGACTGTCTGTGGAGATCCTGAACAGTATTTGTCATTCTGTGCTCACCAATGAATACATTTCACCGTTCGCAGGTTCATATGGAGTGTTGCCTACCAACCAACAAGGTCGACAATACACAGTGGAAGCCAGCTAGCTTAGGAATAATCATTATTATTAAATATAAGAAAGAAAAACCCACCTTTCTAAAGAATGGTGTGGCTGGGTCATCCATGTATCAGCTGGGGTTCACTCCACAGACGCGTGATTGGCAAGATGGACAGAATGAATACAAAGATCAATGGATGGATTGATGAATGGATGGATGGGGGACGCATCACATGGTGTCTGACAAAAGCTTAATTTCAATTGCAAATACAACGCGTGCTCCACCCACGCAGCATCTCTGAATTCATCAGGTCTTTGTCTTATGGGACTCATGTGGTTTCATCCACAAGGATGGAAATAATCAGACATGAATAGATGAATATGAGCTTTTGGTTTTAGTTACAAAGAGATCAATAGCAATAGTTTCCAAATACTGGGTTAAGCTTTCAGCACTGATTAAAATGACCTCATGACATTAAATCAAGATAGATCATTTTACAACATGGAAAAATTTCCATTTTTAAAGGTATAAGATATATTTATAGGATGCTAAATTGAAATGTTGCAAAGCACATTAGTTTAAACATACAAATCACTACGGATCAACAGCCACTGTAGGCCTTCTCTGCTGCCTCAACTGCAGCTCTTTTACTCCAAGGACTTTCAGGACTGGCAGAAGTGAATGGCAGTATGTCTCCTGCCATTCAGTAAGTCTAGTATTAAAGGTGAAGTCAGTAAAGGTCAGGAAAGCAGGGGGGTTGTTAATCAAGATGCCAAATGAGGGGGGAGGTATTTTTCACTGGGTTTCCCATCGCTTCCAATGTTCTGGTCATAAAGTCCATTCAGGCATAATTCATCAATCCTCTATTTAACCAGGTAAAAGACTCATTGAGATTGAAATTTCTTTTTCAAGGGCGACCTGGCCTCGAGAGCAGCTAAACAAAGTTACAGCCGTACATACACAGTGGAACAAAAGCAGTCACTATAATTAGGAATACAAATTACTAACAACATTTATGCCTCTGTGAACCATCACCTTATCGTGGTGGAGGAGTTTGTGTACCCTAATGAGCCTGGGAGCTATGCTGTCCGGGGCAGTTTGCCCCTGGTAGGGTCTCCCAAGGCAGATTGGTCCTAGGTGAAGGGTCAGACAAAGAATGGTTCAAGACCCACCATGAAACAACTAAAAGGGAAGCCGCGTACCCGGCCCGGAGGGTTACCGGGGCCCCACCCTGGAGCCAGGCCTGGGGCTGGGGCTCGATCACCAGGTGCTCGCCCCATGGCCCAGCCCGAACCAGCTATGTGGACACTCCAGTGGACCCACCACCCGCAGGAGGAGCATGAAGGGTCCGGTGCAGTGTGGATTGGGCGACGGACCAAGGCAGGGGCCTTGGCGGTCCGATCCTTGGTTATGGAAATTGGCTTTTGGAACATGGAACGTCACCTCACTGGCGGGGAAAGAGCTGGAGCTTGTGGGGGAGGTTGAGCATTACCGACTACCGTATTGGCCCGAATATAAGACGGTGTTTTTTGCATTGAAATAAGACTGAAAAAGTGGGGGTCGTCTTACATTCGGGGTCTAGACATTATACCCATTCACAACGCTAGATGGCGCCAGATATCTTCAAAGCGAATGCTGAACTTAACTCCCCAGGCAAAAGCGAACCCCTGTCACGAAGAAGAAAAATAAAAAATAGCGGTAAGAAAGAAAAGAGAAGAAAATAAGAGAAGAGATAACAGAAAATAGAGAAACGTAGCGACAATCTGGAGAAAAGTGGGTCGAAGATCGGCCAGGTTAACCGGCAGCTGAGGAGAAGTTATGATGCAAACTTCAAGATGATGGTGATAAATGAGGCAGAGTCTTCAAACAATTGCAAAGCGGCTGTGAAATATGGTGTCACAGAGTGTAATGTACGGAGATGGAGAGCTCAAAAAGATGGCCTAAAAAATGCTCACAGTCAGAGAAAAGCTTTCCGTGGTCCTCAGAGCGGCCGCTTCCAAGAGCTCGACAGGAGGGTGTGCGCTTACGTGGACGAGAAACGAAAGGACGGGATGCCCATCAGCAGAGCTGTCATTCAGCTCAAGGCCGTGGAAATAGCCAGAGAGCTGAACATACCCACGGCTGAGTTCAGAGCGAGCCTCGGCTGGTGGAAAAGAATGATGCGGCGTAACGGACTAACGCTGCGACGCAGAACAAGTCTCGCCCAGCGCCTGCCCTCTGACTCTGGAGAGCTGTTGTCTTTTCAGCGCTATGTGATCAGCTTAAGGAAAAGCACTCTTACCCACTGGATCAGATTGGCAATGCTGATCAGACACCTGCGTTTTTTGACATGCCAACACCTGTCACTGTACACAAGAAAGGTGAGAAATCTGTTATTATAAAATCCACTGGAAATGAGAAGAGCCGCGTTACCGTCATGTTAGCCTGCCTCGCAGACGGAACCAAGCTCCCTCCGTATGTGGTTTTAAAACGTAAGACAGTGCCTAATGAGGCAATGCCAGCTGGCATTATTGTACGTGCCCAGGAAAAGGGCTGGATGGAGACCGAGCTTGTAGTGGACTGGCTCAAGGTTGTGTGGGGCAGACGGCGTGGGGGACTCAGAAAAAAGAGGAACATGCGGATTTTGGATGCATTTTGTGGACACAAAAACAAGTGAAGGCGATGAACGGCGACTTAGTGATCATTCCGGGGGGAATGACAAGTCAGCTGCAGGTGTTGGATGTTGTGGTCAACAAACCATTCAAAGACAATCTGCCAAAGAAATACACAGAGTGGCTCCTGTCTGGTGATCACGCACTCACACCGACAGGAGAGATTCAGAAGCCTCCGGTACGTTTGCTCTGTGAGTGGATCCTCCACGCATGGGATGCAGTTTCCCCAAAGAGCATCATCCACGGGTTTAAGAAATGTTGCCTATCAAATGCCCTGGACGGCAGTGAGGATGACTTGCTGTGGGAGGAGCCAGAGGATGGGAGTGAGGAGTAATGTTCTGACATGACAGATCTCAGCTACTCTCAAGTTTAAACCAGTTTGCATTATTTTATTGCAATGTTTTTCCTTATTCAGATTTGTTTCAAGACTACAGTTACAGTTAGACTTCACTTTGATGGTTAATGCAGTTATTGCAATTTTGTTGTTTTATCACAGTAGATTGGTTTATTTACATTTCAAAAACCAGAAGCCATTCATTTACAAATGTGATTGCACTTTAGTTTACATATTTAAATGTTCAGCTATTAAGATGTGATAGACAGTTTTTGCATGATTTGAATGAGGCAAAATAACATGCTTTTTCTCTCAAATATATTGTTATAATCATTTGTTTCAGATGTACTGTAATTATTTTCTGTATAAAAATTAAATTTTTTCAAACTTGAGTCGTGAAAAAGAGGGGGTCGTCTTATAATCAGGGTCGTCTTATATTCGGGCCAATACTCAGACTCAATGTCCCCTACCGCCCTCGGAACATGATCAAAGCTCTGTCGGAGGTGGGAGTTGAAGACCAGCCTGACGGGTTCCTCCACCAAGCGTTCCCAACAGACCCTCACTAAGCGTTTGGGCCTGCCAGGTCCACGCGGTGGCTTCCCCCCCCACCTGATCCAACTCACCACCAGGTAGTGATCAGTTGACAGCTCTGCTCCTCTCTTCACCCGAGTGTCCAAAACATATGGCCGCAGATCAGCTGACACGACTATAAAGTCAATCATTGACCTACGGCCCAGGCCGTCATGGTGCCAAGAGCACCGATGAACAACCTTATGTTCGAACATGGTGTTAGTTATGGCCAAACTGCGACTAGCACAGAAGTCCAATAACTGAACACCACTCTGGTTCTGATCGGGCAGACCGTTCCTCCCAATCACGCCTTTCCAGGTCACGCTGTCGTTGCCCACGTGAGTGTTGAAGTCTCCCAGCAGCACGATGGAGTCCCCAGTTGGGACACTGTCCAGCGTCCGTCCTAGATCCTCCAAAAAGGGCGGGTACTCTGAACTATTGTTTGGTGCATACGCACAAACAACTGTCAGAACCCGTTCCTCGACCCGAAGGCGCAGGGAAGCAACCCTTTCACTCGACCGCGAGAACCCCAGCGTCGAACTAGAGAGTCTGGGGGCAAGCAAAAAGCCCACCCCCCGCTCTCTGTCTCTCACCCTGAGCAACTCCAGTGTAGAAGAGTGTCCAACCCCCATCAAGGACTTGGGTTCCTGAGCCGACGCTATGTGTGGAGGTGAGGCCGACCATATCGTTTTGTGGACTTGGAAAAGGCTTATGACCAGGTCCCCACCCTGTGGGGGGTGCTCCGGGAGTATGGGGTGGAGGGTCCCTTGATAAGGGCCGTCCAGTCCCTGTACCAAAGGAGCAGGAGTTTGGTCCAGATAGCCGGTTGTAAGTCGGACTCGTTCCCAGTGAGGGTTGGACTCCGCCAGGGCTGCCCTTTGTCACCGGTTCTGTTTATAACTTTTATGGACAGAATTTCTAGGCGCAGCCGGGGAGTGGAGGGTGTCGAGTTCGGTGGGCGGAGGATCTCGTCGCTGCTTTTTGCGGATGACGTAGTTCTTCTGGCGCCATCGAGCAGGGACCTCCAACAAATGCTGGGAGGGTTCGCAACCGAGTGTGAAGCGGCAGGGATGCGGATCAGCACCTCCAAGTCAGAGTCCATGGTCCTCGCTCGGAAAAAGGTAGAGTGCCTTCTCCGGGTTGGGGAGGAGGTCCTGCCCCAGGTGGAGGAGTTCAAGTATCTCGGAATCTTGTTCACGAGTGAGGGCAGGATGGAACGGGAGATCGACAGGCGGATCGGAGCGGCGTCAGCAGTGATGCGGGCGCTTAACCGATCCGTCGTGGTGAAGAGAGAGCTGAGCCGGAAGGCAAGGCTCTTGATTTACCGGTCGATCTACGTCCCAATCCTCACCTATGGCCATCAACGCTGGGTGATGACCGAAAGAACGAGATCGCGGATACAAGCGGCTGAAATGAGTTTCCTCCGCAGGGTGGCCGGGCTCAGCCTTAGAGATAGGGTGAGAAGCTCGGACATCCGGGAGGGGCTTGGAGTAGAACCGCTGCTCCTCCACATCGAGAGGAGTCAGTTGGGGTGGCTCAGGCATCTGGCTAGGATGCCTTCCGGACGCCTCCCTTTAGAGGTGTTCCGGACATGTCCCACCGGGAGGCGGCCTCGTGGCCGGCCCAGGACTAGGTGGAGAGATTACATCTCTTACAAGCTGCTGCCCCTGCGACCTGGATCCGGATAAGCGGGAGAAAACAAAATGAAACGAAATTTATGCTAAAATATGCGATGGAGCAAACTAATTTAAATAGTTTCAGCAATAAAACTAATTACAAATAGGTAGAATGTCTCTTGGTCCTTGAGAGTGGCCTGAAATTTCCCCAAAGTGATGTGTTCAGATCCTTCTGGAACAGGGGTGCAGGGTTAACCCAAGCACATCTGAAGGCTTTGTTACCCAGGTTTGTGTTGGAGAACCAACGTGTGGAGGACGTCCTGTGACTGTAAGTTAGAGCGACTGGAGTCTCTTCACATGTAGGAACACAAATAGGTGAAAAGCAGCCCAAGAAGAGATTTATACAAAAAAAAAAAAAAATCCATCAAGAACTAGGGACAAAGATGGACAGTTTGCTGTTTTATAGGAAGATGATGAGATTGACTCAACCAGTAATAAAATGTAAAGCACAGTGTGTCAGGTGCATTAAGAAAAAGCAAGTCTCCATAATTTACCAAGAGAATGAGAGTGGTCATGATCAAGCGTTTCCTAACTTGTAAGGAAAAACAGGACTTGTGTTCCACCTTGGTTTTCTCCAGGACCCGAAAGCAGTCAAACACAGTGGCACTCATCCAGCTTTTCCAAGAGCTCCAGAGAGGAGCAAACAAGGGAGTCCGATCCTGCACATTCTTCCCTCCAGCAGAGCAGCATGGAGACCATTGAGATGCAACAACACTGCAATGCTAGTGGACGGGCCCCGTCCTTAAATAGGTGGCCTGTAAATTGCCGACAGGTGCGTCTGCCTGCAGCGCCAGCTGTAGAAAATTACCGGCTCTTCCACGCCTCCTGCAGGAAGAAGCAAGTAGGACCACAACAAACCCCAATTTAAGTTTAAGCACTAATTTTACTATGTGTGACAAATTCTCATCAATCACAATACCCAGGTACTTATACCTCTCCTCTCTTAATTGATTGATCTCTCCTTTTAATATTAGACTTAAAACCTTCCTCTTTTTTTTAATCATACTTAGGGGGTCGTCTAATTATTATTACATCTTAGTTATGCTGCTATAGGCCGAGGCTGCCGGGGTCCAGAAACATGATCACCTGACAGGCCTCTGTCACCCTGCTGGTCTGGTCTCACCTGCTATTGTCTCTTTAGTATGCTTCACAGGTTTTGATAACTCTCTATTCCAGGAGAAAGGGAACTTCCACCTGTGAAGCATACATTTTCAAATTCAAACATATTTTTATGACAAATTAATAAGTTAGAATTTAAAAAATTAAAGTTCAATCTTAGGTATCCTGGCTGAAACTGGGGTCCACTTGATTATATCCTTGGACAGCATACGTTGTTAGCATAAGGTTGCACCTATATGTTACAGGACCCTTTTTGATCTGATCAACAGAGCTTTCGTCGTGACAATGGAAGTATGCTCAAACCCTACCAAAGTTAGGAATCTGGCAGCATCTAAAAGGGGAATGCTCAGGTTATTATGGTTTGGCTGAGTGTGACTGCTTTCACATGCACCCACACTCACTTGAATTGAGGCCAACAGAACCAGTGTTAATCTTTGGAAACAGCTTTTCTAGCCAGGGTCAATGCTGTCATGAAGTAGGGTACCCCAACCTGAAGATGAAGAGCTTCTAGTAGTTGGAATCCATTGGTAGAAACAATTTAAGGATAACATTTATTTTCTCTTCAACAATTTAGTAATAACATGAGATAAGTCCACAAAGAACATGAGAGACAGCACTGTAGTGCCTCCACCATGAGCAACAACTCTGTGCAGGCAGGAACACCCCCCCTTACAGTGTCAAAAAACACTTGTTTTGTTGGAGCAGAAGGTTTATTTGAAGGGTGTAGGATGAGATTCCATGTAAAGAATGAAGACAAGGGAAACAAAGTGTAACATGTAAAGAGCAGGGGTCGGTCTCCTTCAGTCACAAGGCTCTGCTGACATCTCCAGGTCAGACAGTAAAGTTCTGGAACAAACACAAGAGCTTTTAAAAAGAAAAACAAACAATACAGCTTTTAGATCAGCGCTAACAATAGCTTAGCATCTTAATGTGTGACCAGCAATTTAACATCTATGACATTCGGCTAACACAAAAAGTTTGGACAGCTCAACCTTTCAGTGCTTCATGAATAGCTTCACTTTCTTTATCAAAGTGGAGACAAGTTAGTCAATAAATCATGTAAAGTATATTCCCAGAAATTATTTTATTACATGTAAACACTTTAAATGAGCAAAAATTTAAAGGAGATTCACTGTTTTCTAGCACAAAGACGCAGAAAAGCATAATTAAAGGATAACTTTTGAAAACACACTCATCCTCCTCCTGAGTGCCATGTCTCAGCTTCCTCCTCCTCCTCACCTTTGCTCCTCAGTCAGGTCAAAGTCAGCCAGCACACTCCTGGCCAGCTTTTGGGTCACAGCCAGGCAGAATGTTGCAGAAAACTGGACAAGCTCCACAGCCCTCTGAGGAAGCTTTTCATCATGACACACTAACAGGAATTCCTCCAGCAGGCCCTCACTGCAGTGTGGGGAGGGAACACACACACAGGTTTAAAGCCAAGCACACTTCTTGTTGATAGACCAGTTGAGCACCAATTCTGGGGGTCTCAGAATCTCACAGTCATGTTGAGAACTCACGGAGGAACTCTGTTCTTGCACCTAAAGAGCTGCAGGACATCCCTGTGGAGACAAGCAAGCATGGACAGGTGCTGTTAGGACTCAAGGTAGCCGACTCTGGTGAGCAGGGAGACGCGTCCTCTCACCAGGCCTGCTGGCTCCGGTTTCCTCGCAGCAACAGACAAGTGATGCTGGAGAGGGAGGAGGTGCTCCACACCGGACCAGACCTCCCTGTGTCTCCGTCAAACACCCCCTTTATTTCCAGAGCACAACGTGCAAAACGTTCTTGGACCTATATAGAGATGCCAGACACACACTGACAGCTTGCAGCTCTTTGATTTTCACATTTGAGTGTCATGTGACCCCAGACCTCAGGCGCATGCTGCTCTCGGGCCATCAGAGTGAGCAGCTCCTCCACCAGGTCCGCTTTGTTGTCATGAGCCAGAGAGCGGATGTCTGTAAACGATGCAACACATTCGTCTCAGTAATTTAAACTCAAATTCATTTTAAACTTAAATGTTTTGGAAAGTTTTAAGTTATCAGAAGAAATGTGCTTTCAAGGATTGCAGGTCAACTTTATAAAAGAGTTAAGAATAGCTTTTTCCTTCTACCAACAGCCGAGGCCAGCAAGTATGCTAGCTTTCATTTGATGAGTCGGGGCTTCTCACACGTATGCATGATCACATGAGGCCCAGGAGCAGGATGTTGTTATGCCAACATCACAGGCCAACGGGCTGATTGGATCTCATCAATGAGCACGTGTGTATGTACAGGAGCTTCAGACCTGTCCTGTGTGTCTATGTAAAGGGGCCCTGTGACGTTTGAAGGGGCTTCATTCTAAAAACATTTCTCTTTTAATCCCCTTAACCATGGGGACACCTCCGACCTGGCTGAACATGATGTCTGAACTCACCCTTCCACACAGAGGGCAGCATCTCCAGACGGTTGTCCGTGTCCAAAGCCTGCAGTAGGTCCATCAAACCCTGAGGTCTTGGGTAGTACAGCTGGAAAAGGACCACATTAAATCATGTCCAGTTCATTTCCACAGTACAGAAGATGCAGCAGGTTCTCTGGATCATCAGCCTAATCAGAAGGAGCAGAATGGATTGGTCTCCATCACAGTAAAGCAGAGTGGTACTGACCGAGGGGACGAGGCAGTGGTACCACTTCAGAACTACGTCCACGTGCTCCATCATGCACAGAAGGGTGAAGAACCGGCCACTGAAGAACAAACATCATCATCATCCTGAAGACATCATTTACACGTGGAGACCATTGATTTAAGCTCAGATGCTTCCCCCTACTAGTAAATATTCTGTTTAGAGGAATCTCCCAGAAGTCTCCAGTTCTCCCCAACCTCCACCAGACTTTGGACATTATAAGCAAGATCCAAGTCTTTGTTTTCCAGACACTGTTAGGACACAAATGGAGAGGAACCAAGGTCAGGTAGAGCAGTGTTTTTCAACCTTTTTCGAGCCAAGGCACATTTCTTTCATTAAACAGATCCCGCGGCAAACCACCAGCTGAAGACGTGGGGGAAAAAAGCTTATATTAACAATATAAGGGTTATATTGTTAATATAAGCTTTTTTTAACATTGAAGAATGACATATTATAAAATCTTGAATAGGAATCAAATAAACACAAAGAAAAAAGTATTTTACAATCTTTCATATTTATTCTCACTCAGCGTGAAACCTGGGCCTGTTTGGATGAACATAGAGCTGATATCCTGGCAGGAATTGATGAAAGACACACACGAAGCTCTTCCTCCACAGCTCTCAGTCTTTCTCTGGTTTTAGTTTTTACAGCAGTCAGGCTTGAAAAGCTCACCTCACACACCTCCTCCTCAAGAGTTTTCAAATGTTTAACTATTATCTCACCCAGTGCAGCAGTATTAACATCTTGCCATTTATTGGCGAGTGTGAACATTTCAAGATTCCCACTTTCCACATGCTGCTGCCAGAGTTGCACCTTTCAACGGAATCCTTTTATTTTATCTGTACTTTCGGCCTTGCATTCGTCTGTTCAGTTCATTCAGATGATGAAAAATATCTGCCAGGTATGCCAGCCTTGCATACCACTCATCACTTGCATGCAGCTTTGCGTAATCTGACCCCTCATTTGTCAGAAACATTTTAAGTTCCTCTCGCAGCTCATAAACATGGGCCAGCACCTTGCCACGCGACAACCATCGGACATCCGTATGAAACAGCAAGGCTTTATGCTCCGCTCCCATTTCCTCACACAAAGCCACAAATATGCAACTTTTCACAGGTTGTGACTTCACAAAGTTTATGATGCATACAACATCATCCAACACAGGAACGAGGTCTGCTGGTAAAGTCTTGGCTATGAGGGTTTCGCGGTGTAAAAAACAGTGCGTAATGATCACATTTGGGTTTTTTGCTGCTGTCACCTACTGGTATGGAGGAGTACTACATGATTACTCTGCCAGGCGCTAGACCACACTTTTTTTGGATAATTGGATAATTTCCCACGGCACACCTGACAGTATCTCGCGGCACACCAGTGGTTGAAAAACACTGAGGTAGAGGACATGCAGCAGTGGCAATAATGAAGACCATCCAAATGCAAACATTGCTATCAACGACCATTAAACGAACATAAACAAGCGTCATTAGGGCTGGGATTAATATTTACATCAAACAGTGTGGAATAACTTACTATTCTCATGGCCTGGGAGAAGAAGTGCACTGAAAAAAAAAAAAAAACTGTCAAAGAGGAACCACTGACTTTTCTACCTCAGGTAGCGCTTCACCTGTGGATGTAACCTTAACTCTTTTCTTTAGCAAAATGTGACAAAAAAATTGACCAAGATTTAATGACACCTCATTCAAAACATAGAAAAGTTACATAGACAAAAGTTTCTCCCTGGCACCCCCTGTTGTCTAACATGAGTATCATCACTCATTTTTAATACCACAAATTTAATCCTGATAGATTTATGTGGCCATTTAACCGTCTGGTCACGAATCGTTACATCCCCATTATACACTATACTATACCATAGTATCCTGAGAGTATACCATACCATCATCAGGGTCCCGGCATTCCAGGCTTCTTCCCATCAGCTCTGACAACACCTCCTGCAAAATGTCTGTATTTTGGGCTAACAAAGGAAGAAACAATGAATAATAACACGTGATGTACGTACATGTGTGTGTGTGTATAACATACATGCTTTGTAGAAGACAGCCAGAAGGTGGTGATAAGAGGCCAGGCTGGGAGCTGAAAAAAAAGCGTTAATTCTAGTCTAGAGGGACTCAAAGGAGCCAGTGAACCATGCAACAGTGAGAACATTTACCTATTCCCAGAGCTTTCATCTCACTGATGGTTTGCAGAGCGTGAGCTCTAGCTAGATGTCCACAGTGCTTCAGAGCCTTCAGGACAGCGTTGAACGTCTGCAGGTTGGGCTGAACCTTCTGCTGATTCATCTGCTTCAGCAAGTCCTGGTGCCAACACAGACCTCCATTACTACAGCAGCAGACACATACAGGTCCACACAGAGACAAAGGCCAGCTTACACAGATCAAGTCCCATTTGTCGTTGTGTCCGTCTCGGACCTCTGAAGCCGCCAAGAGGAGACTGTTGAATGTGTGGACATCAGCTGGAAAGGCAGACCTCAGTTATTCACCTGCAGCTCATCAAAGTGCATTTTACTGACCTGGTGCATCTCTCCTGAACACCAAGCAGTTGCCTCCAGAATCAACCGGCAGCCATGTTGGCTGACACCTCTTCTGCTGCTGCCACACCCACAAGCATCTCCAACATGTGCTTAGTACAGGTATCGTTTGACCCAGATATAAAGGGACAAAAGGGTAATCTCACTTGAATTTTTTGTAGCCAACCCCCAAAATGACTGGATTCACAATGGTTGGACAGAGTCTCTGGTCTGTGTTTGCTGTATCTCAAAGTCAATGCAATGAGATCTAACCTACATGGGCTTCAAGTACAGGTCTTCAGGCTCCCCCTCCCTCCATGACAATGTAATGTCGTTCACTGTTCCAAGCAAAATCTCCAACTCAAAGTTGCTAATTTTACTGAACGAGTCCCTAACAAAGTCTGAAAAGTTGCTGTGTATGGGAGCAGCAGTGGCAGCTGAGAGCGATAATGGCAGCAGGGAGCAGTAGTGGCAGCTACAGAAGGGCCCCAAGGGGACGTGCATCTGTGATGGCTGGGCCTCAGTAATCCTCATGAGAGAAGAGATGCACCAGCATCAGGATAAGGACATTTACTCACCAACCAGCCTGTTGTTCAACAGGTCTGTGTACAAGCTGAAGGCCTTTGATGGGGCTCCATGCTAGAGAAAAGAAGAGAAAATATGAGTGGCATCACAGCAGTGGCTCCAGGGGCCAGCACATGACCGCGGGCCTACCTTCACCATGCCTCTGATGAGAGTGCAGTAGCTATGCGAATCTCTCTCAGGCAGCAGCTTAAAGATTCTCTCTGCATTATTGTTCTCTTTCCATGATGACTTCAAAGCTGAAGCCTGGCGGAGACTTGGTTTATTCATCTGTCGCCCTTCAGCTGATGCCTCCTGACAATAGTAAAGACATACATATCATAACACATATACTACATACATACATACTGTACATACAATGCATGCAGGAGGGCTAAATGTTCACTGTCAGGATGTAACCTATGAACAAACATACCTACACATGTCCACGCACCCACCCATCATCCACCGTACCTATGCTAGACTGTACGTATACCTAAACACATATATTGATGCTAGCTAGCAAGATCAACTCACTGTGTCCTCAGTCTGTGGCCCCCCCTCTGGTGCAGGGTCTCTGTCCCCATAAAAGCATATCAAGTCCAACAATTGGTGGGTGGTTTCCATAGAGATGGCTGTGCCTGTAGGGTGTCAGATTGGAGTTTTTCTGTGCTCTTTCAGGACAGGGAGGTGTCTTTGCAGAGCTGTGTAGCTACCAGTTTGCAGCAGTTGGTCGTACAGCTCCACGGCAGCTGTAACCTTCCTGAGCTGGACTCGTTCTCTCAGAGCCTCCTCGGTCACCTCCTCCAGGTGTGGAGCAACAGTCTCTGGCATGAGACACTATAACGTTTGGAGAAACCCAAAAACTTTAATCACACAGTTAAAACAACACAACTAAAGAAAACAACGCACCAGCTTTCATCAGTGTATGCATTTGTAAGAACTTGTGACAGGGGGACAACTGTCTGTCATGGCAGGACAACCAAGGACAGACAGGCATTGACCCCACCACACCAAGTCCCAAACACACACGCTCTTTGAAAACAGACTTCACTCCAGTGAGGGTTCTTACAGGAATAGGTGGCTCAGCAAAGTCTTTGGTGAAGAACTTCGAATGATTGTTGACAAAAAACTTGGCCGCAGCTCTTCCAGACGCTTGAGAAAGAGAGAACAGCTTCTATTCTCACACACACACACACACACACACACACACACACACACACACACACACACACACACACACACACACACACACACACACACACACACACACACACACACACACACACACACACACACGTTAGGACAGATGCTGAAAAGACTATTTTCCATCTGGAATACAGCAACCCTTCCATAGATGTGACTTCGTTGAGGCTGTTTGAGTTCACATCAGGACTGTCTGAGGGGCCAAGAAGACTCGATATGATGGCCCTTCATCCTCAAGATGTTTGCATAATTTGCTAATAATTGAGTTTTAAATAAATAGAACGCAACAAAAGCAAAAGAACGGATATTCTTCATACGTACAAAGTCGGTAGAGCTTCGAGGGCTGAGGTAGGGGTCATCCTGGAACTGGTAGGCATATGCTGTTGGGTCCTGGGGGGCACATCACCATTAGGGGTCACACAGCATCTTACTGGGCTAAAAGGAACAAAACATCTCCGTCCCTCCCTCCCTCCACCATCCCACCTTATCCATTCACCATCCCTCCCTCCTCCCTCATCTCTCCATCATCCCACAAGCCCTCCCTGATCCTCCCTCCTCCTCCTCTCAAAGGCCAATCCCTCATGTAAAATAAATTTGGCGTGTCGCTTACATGAGTTCACATGAACACTCCACCCAGCTCAGCACATAACTGTTTAATCATACATGTATGAGCAGATCTTACCTTGTTTACAGTGAGGGCCAGAGCCTCCAGCACCGCCTCTTTACTCCTATGAAAGAAGAGCTAGACTTGTTCACTCCTGTAAGACTCTGGTTAGAAAAAATGGGCATCTGTAACCACAGTCGTGGTCGTATTCAGTCGCTCCTAGGGTGTAAAATGCACGCTGTATAAAAAGATAGCAACACTCACCAGGTCTTCTTCCTGGGGATGGAAAGAATCTCTACTGAGGCTAAATCAGCAGAAACCATTCATGATTAAACATGATATGAAAGACTGTCTGACACTGTTTTACACACACACAAGCTCAACCTGACAAATAAGACAAACCTGAATCATGTACTTCACTGTTAAAAATTTAACTAAGACTTTTGCTAAAAAGGTGTTTTTACTTTTTTTTTTTTTTTAAACAGTAACTAATTATTTTTTATGGTGAAGGTTTAAAGTATATCTGTATATCACATGTGTGGTTTATAGTAAAGATGCATAATTTTATTTAAGTTCCTAACATAAAGCACTTAGAATGAGCAGTTTTATTCCAGATTACCTTTATCAGATTCTAAACTGTTCTGTTGAGAGGAAGCCCTGCAGAGGAAAAGTACAACTAAATCATTCTTGCAATCAAATGATACTTATTTATAAAAAATGAAAAATGACTGCAAAGACAATAAAACAGGCATTTGTATAATTGCACCTCAACATTACAGAATTAAAGGAAGAAAGAGAACATTAAAAGGTCTCTATAACCCAATAATCTGGGCAGTACCACCAGTTTAATCCCACTAAAATCAGATCAGAACCTCAATATTCTGGACCATAAAGGAGAAAATGAAGGAGCCACATTTCAAGGGCCCCCAGGAACGAGCCAGGGGCCTGAAGAGGTGTAGGTAGGGGTCATGGCAGGGATGTGGAGCAAACCAAGCCCACGGTGCTAGTGAAAGGCAGCGACCTGCAGAGGTCCCCCAATCACCGGCAAACTCAAACCAGGATGGCTTTCAGATTAATCTCAACATGTGGAAAAACCGAGCCGAGAGACAACCGGGTTGTTTGAATAACTGAACAAATCTGACGTCTCCTATGTTCTATTCAGTCCGGTTGCTCTCTAATAGATGCTAATGGTTCGCTTTGACCTAGATTAATGACGACCTACGTGTTTACATGAAACGCGATGTTAGCCCCCAACCGATGCTAACAACCACCCGCAATCAGGATAACTCTCTCCTGTAACAGTCGCATGGTTTCTTACCTGTAACACAAGAACTGCCCCAAATGAGTCCGCAAAAATGTACATGTACGTCTACTGGGGGCGGCCATGTTGTCGCACTGGAGGCAGCTTCTTCTGCTGCTGCCGCTTCTTCTTGTGTTTCACTGACGGTTGTCAAACAACTAATTGGTGCATTACCGCCACCAGCTGGAGTGTTGTATTTATTATATATATTTTTTATAATAATTCTTTAAATTATAATCTGCCAATCAACGTTGCAAGTCCAAGGAACTGAAACAAAATTCTATCACACTTCCTGAGTTCTGTATTACCGGTATGTCTTTCTGCTTCATACTTGGTAGTAGAGGAGTATGCCCACTACTGCCTCCAGTAGTCATCATGACATTTGTCCCCGCTGGCGTTCCGTAGATAACAGGAAGTGACGTATGCAACGAGAAGGCGGGGCTTTCCTCGACAATATGCGTTGACATACAGGAATCTCCCACGTGCGCGTGAACAGCATCATTGCGTCGCATGTGAACCAAACTGTGAGACATGTTATGAGTAAATAACAGCACAATCACGGGATAATCGTCTGAAAATGCTGTTCGGGAAAGATGTGCCGTGGCGGCGCCTGGAGAGCATGTCGTTCGGTGTTTACTCTGCCGAAGAGTTGAGGTGAGAGACGCCGCGACGTCTGCGGCTCCGCTGCAACATGGAAGTTTCAGCCCGCATGTTGGGAATGACTGCGAAGGGGACCAGAACAGAGTCGTGGGCTTGGACATGCTGGGGCTTCTGTAGTACACTTAATTCAGATGCCTATTCCGATTCTATTAATATGCTTGTTGCCTACTGCAAAGCAAAAACAACCCAAAAAGATTTTCCGTTGTGGAACCAATACTGAGTTAACTTATTGTTCACCTGTGAACCACATGTTAGTCTTGTTTGATATTTCTGTCTAAACACTGCAGTGTTTAATTATAATTAATATATTCCTTATGTTTGTTTTGATGCTTTTCATCCATCCCATAATTGAATGTCAATGTGTGGTGGTAAATCCTGAAGCTTGTCTTGCCCTGTCCAGGAAACTGAGCGTGAAAGCCATCACTAATGCCAGGTTCCTCGATGCAGTTGGAAATGTGGCCCCAAACAGCCTGTATGATCTGGCTCTAGGACCAGCAGATCACAAAGAGGTGAGTCGTCCCCCCCCCCCTGAAATCACGCAGGGTTTCCTCACAGCTGAGGAATGTCTCACGTCTTCCTGTGTCCTGCATCTGCCAGGTCTGTTCAACCTGCTATCAGGACTTCAACAACTGTCCAGGACACCTGGGACATGTGGAGCTTCCTCTTCCTGTGTACAACCCTCTCTTCTTTGATGTGAGTGGTCTTACAAATCAGCCCTCTCTCCTGCCTGATTTCCAGGAACTTTCATAACAGGCATTTATTTAGCTGGGTAAATGATAACAATATGCTGTTGGTATATAATACAATTAATAAAGTTGTGATATTAGGAGGAAAAACATTGAAATGTTGCCAGAGTCCAGATGTGCAGTGCCAGTGGTGGAAACACAGCTTTTGACTGGACGGGATGCCTGTTTGCTGCACAGGCTGAGGGGTGGTTGGGGGTGAGAGATGCTGCCTTCAAAGCAGGTCGATCTTCTCTTCCTCACATAAAGCTTCATTGCATCACGCGTGTTTCTGCAGTGTCACGCAGTCGCACATTTCAACATGCATGAGAAACTTCAGGGGTTTGCTGGCTTACGAGGTGGTGGTTAGACCTGGTGCTGGGCCCACAGGTGCCCATGAACCATCCCCTCATCTGGCTCAAGCCAGTCTAGTTTAGGATGAGTGGTTGTGACATGAGTTTAATTTAATTTGAAGTGTACTTTATCATTTAACTCTTGCAGTGACACCACAGGTGGCAGAACATTTTGACCTTGGTTTCATCTCGTAGACCCTCCCGATACAGTCCTTGTTGGGGTTGCCCAAGAGTCCTGGTGCCTGCCCTTAAGTCCTTACACATGACAAATAAATGGACTGAGTTTTTAAACCATTTTCGCTGTGGTCAGTATGGCTGTCTTGTTCATGGGGGACTGTTTCTGTGCGGTACCAAACAGATCTGATGAGATTGTCATATTGTTTGACGTGACAGTCAGTGTTAGTGCTTCCTCTAACCCACCACGCCGCTCCAGGGTGCTGATAGTCCAACGCGGCTGCTCCAAATATCCCCTTAAAGTTTTAACGTCGTGCAACAGCTCGTGGGTGTGGTTATTCACAAAGTAGCATCGTAGCACCGTGTCTGTGATATTGCTACCGCTAGATCTCTCGTACCTTGGCTCCAGTATCCAGACATGGAATCCCAAATGCTCGACGAGGGCCCATGGCTGGTCACCCATGGCAACATAGCTGACAGGAGCCTCTGGCAGTGGAGTCACACATGAGGCTGTGGGTGTTTTCTCCTGCTCAGTTGTCAGTGTTGTGAGCCAACTCCTTAGATTCTGCATTGTGCTGGGATTTCAAGTGTCAGGTGCTGGTTGGGCTGAGAGCAGATCCGGAGGAGATGGGATTATTCCTTAATAGAATGAGAGGCTGCTAGTGGTGAAGCTGATGTATGTCAAACCTGAGCAGTCATGATATTAACACCATCTAGAGTTTCTTCATGATAAAAGTCTTTACCTATACAAACAATATATTTTTATCCAAACAATGTGAGAATACCATTCAAACAAAGAAAATGGCAAATTTCCTGTGAACAATGATGGGTTGTGATTGTTTCTTTGGACTTCGGTACCTTTGGATCAGGATTTCCTACTCTGTCAGTAGGAGGATCCTTTCAGATACCAGCTTTCCAAACGAGTACGGTCCCTGAGCTGGTGGCTTGGTCAGGCTTACAGAGGGGGTCTGCAGCCAGAGCACCTGCTTCCTTATGTGACCCCCACCCTCTAGCTGAAATTCATGGATGAGTTCCACCATTTTACAAAAACAAAACTAAATAATTACATATGTTGATATTGTTTCCAGTGGAGAATCCTGATAAATGGTACAGTGGGACCTCTACTTACCTCTACTAATTTTCAGGTTACGAAACGTCTCAACGGGAAAATATTTCCTCTTGTTACAAAAGAAATGTCAGGATACGAAAGGAAAAAATACGCTACCGCTGCTACTCGCAGCTCGCGGAGTTTAGTGAACGTAAACATGCTTGTAGCTGCTCTGCCATTGGCTATCGCCGAGCATTTTCCTGTCATCCCATTGGCTAGGAGGGACGTCAATATGTACATGTTTGTGTGTACAGTGATCCCTCGTTTATCGCGGGAGTTGCGTTCCAAAAATAACACGCGAAAAGTGAAATCCGTGAAGTAGTCAGCTTTATTTTTTTTATTATTTTACAATGCAATACTGTACTATAGAATGAAACCAAAAATCAAAACCTGTTTTAAAGCCCAAAATTTGTTTAAAACAATAATTTTAATATAGTAATACAATGTTGGAAACATTGTCACTGGCGTATTTCAGTCCCAGCTGTGCCTCTTCGTCCTGACTCCGCTCCGCTGTAGCGTCTATTTCTACTGAGGGCGCAGGAGTCTTTCTCCGAGAGAAGAACATTGTTATGGGTAGTTGTTGGCGCTCTTTCTTTTTCTGAGCAAGAAGATTTTTATAAACGGATATGCCAACTTTCGATTATATTTGAGAACTGCAATGAACGACTCGCAAAAAAAATCCGTGAAGCAGCGAAGCCGTGAAAGATGAAACGCGATATAGCGAGGGATCACTGTATCCCAACGTCGCCTTTGTTTAACTTTTATTTATTGTGGGTGTTCGTATGTTTGTCCATTAGATGGTGGTGTTACCACAAGTGTTAACGTTTGTTGCTAGTAATGACGGCAAATGTAAGATTAGCCTGTAGAAAAGTTCATTTTGTTCCTGGAGAAGCCTTGCACTGAATTCCTACATTTATTGTGCAGTAATCTAATTGTAACATGTATTTGTTACATGTTTTGATGCATTTTTATGATTTATAAAAAAAATTATGTCCGAATATTTGGGGGCTTGGAACGGATTAGGGCATTTACATGGAAAATGTGTCTCTACTTACATAATTTTCAGGTTACGAAACAACTTCTGGAACCAATTAATTTCGTAAGTAGAGGTCCCACTGTATTAGGATTTGAGGCAGCTCTAAAGGGTTCTCCCTTTCTTTGAGGCTGTTGGACCAGTTGGGGGAGTGCTGGTAAAACAACAGGGTGCTTGCTACCCTTGTAGCACATTTGGTGAGGAATGGTGCTCCCGTGCAGCCAGACAGCCACATTCACTCATCTTCCTTTCATCTCTTCTGAATGCCAGTATAGGCTGGTCCAGTTGGATTTCTGTTAGAGATGTTTCACCTCAGTTCCTCATTACTTGGTTGGAATCGCAGGGTTCTGGTCTTGCACAGCAGACACTCACAGCAGCAACAATGTAAAGCTGCCCGCAAGTGATGCAATTTTAGAATCCCACCTACTGACATTTGCGAGCAATAGAAGGAATATGGTAGCACCATAATTTATACGCGTGTCCAGGTTAGCCAGGGGGCCACTCAGGGTTACTCAGGCCACCCAGGGGACTTTGTTGATATGACTATCCAGTAGAGATGAAGAAAAACTGGCTGTTTACTGCTCTCTTTAATGTTGTCTGAAAGCTCTCCCTACTGATTCTCCGATTTTTGCCAAGTATCAAATGGATCGAAAGGCATTTCAACACGATAGCTCCTGATCGACTCAGTAATTCAGAAAGCTTCGGTTTCTCCGTCAAAAATCATTTTCTCGAAGACGCTCCCCGTTACACTCATGTTGATAACGTTCCTTCCTTTGTTCAGAAACTGTACCTGTTGCTGCGTGGTTCCTGTCTGGTGTGCCACTCACTAACGTGTCCTCGGGCCGCCCTCCACCTGCTGCTGAACCAGCTGAAGTTGCTGGACCATGGAGCAATTCAAGAGGTCTACCAGATAGAGCAGTTTCTCAACCAGGTCTGCTCTTAATGGTGAAGAATAAAAGAGGGGATCCTTTCTGATGTCAGTAAATGTTACATTAACATTTTGCCTCACTGTCTGTTTGTGTGGTAGCACCTGGAGGAGAACCCCAAAGCCACTGGAGATGAGATTGAAAAGATTTTAAAAGACTTTACGGCATCTGTACTTGCAATGACCTGTAAAGATGCAGAAGACTCCAAACCGGTGAGTACAGGCTCCTTTGGACCAGCTAAGGATGCAGTTATAGTCTAGAACAGTGAAATGGTCATGTCAATTGCACCTTGTTTTTTCCAGGTTAAACACACTGTTGAAAAAAGAAGCTCTTTGATAAATGACTTTTGGAAGATTCAAATGAAGACAAGGAAGTGTCCTCACTGCAGGTCTCTTCAGAAATAAAAAAATAAACATTTAAGAGTGACTAAACAAAGCCCAAATCCTGATGAGTGCTGTTCATATTCCTGTGTTCAGGAGTGGAAGACATGTGGTGCGTCGTGAACACAATAGTAAGCTGATTGTGACGTTGCCAGGAGGAGAGTCAGTGGGCAGCCAAATGGATGGTGAGCAGTGGTTTAAGCAGCATCTCTTGTTTAGGAGCATTAAACATCCAATGCTTTTGTCTTGCAGACGACATGATGGCTGGCAAGAGATTTTACATGACTGCAAGTGTTGCTCGAGAGCACACCAACAAACTGTGGGAGAATGAAGGTACTACCACATTATGTTCACCTTCTTCATGCTTGTCTGTGAGAGGAGTTCTTATTATCATACATTCTTCTTCTTCATCTCTTAATTGTCATTATAGGCTTTTTTTTGAAGTGCCTTTTTTCTGGAGTAGAGGAAATGCCGTCACAGCAGGGAGATCGATGTTCTGACCTGTTTTTCCTGGAAATGCTGGTGGTTCCACCATGCAGGTACAGCTTAGACACAAGTCTGGAAGCAATGGAGTTAAATGCTGAGCTGCACTTTCTAAACAGCTCTGCAACATAATCCACTCGCCATTGTCCACATTGGAGAGGGTCTCAGGGAATCGGAAGCCTGTGGTGTTGTCTGTAGGTCTTTCTGGCCAGGGTGCAAACTGTAGTAGGTCAACGATCATGGGCAGTGTGGACATGATTAACGTGCTGATGAGTCTCTTGCAATGTTTCATCACCACTGAGGTGAGGGCAATGGGCCTGAAGTCAATGGGATTGCTGGGTTCTTTGGTTGAGGGACCAAGTGGATTTCAATCAATCACTCAAACTTTATGTATATAGCGTTTGCTGCAATCAAAATTGTTTCTAGGTGCTTTAGAGAATCCCAGGGCCTGACCCCCAACAAGCAACAGTGGCAAGGAAAAACTCCCCTTTAACAGGAAGAAACCTTGAGCAGGACCGTGCTTGTGTAGGGGGACCCTCCTGCTGATGGCCGGCTGGGTAAAGAGAGGAGAGGGGGGAGGACAGGTAGAGGAGAGAATACGTCAGGGAAATACATTAATTATAACAAATTGCTGGTGTAAGAGTAGAGTGGGTCAGCGAGATCAGATGTCAGTGTACAGCTATGAAGGTGGCTATACCTGTACCATGGATACAGAGAGAGAGAGGAGGGGAGAGGAAGCCAGGACCCATTGGGGTGACAGAGGCCTGTCAGATGATCATGTTTCTGATTCATAACTAAGATATTAACCTAATAATTAGACAACCCTCTAAATATGATAATTATGTCTAGGATAATAACTGGAACTACAGAATTAGTGATAATAAGCTTTTTCAAAGAGGTAGGTTTGAAGTCTAATCTTAAAAGTAGAGATGGAGTCAGCCTCCTGTACCTGGACAGGGAGCTGGTTCCACAGCAGGGACTTGTTGAAGAAGGTGGGACTCACACTGTGTTTCAGTGAGAAGTGAATGTCTGTAAAGAGCTGGTCAGGACTCGGTCTCAAAGCCCCATCACGGTTAGCGCCTCCTCCCTGGATGTTGGCTTCCTGGCTGATGGGGAAGTCCACCGTGTCACCTCCCTCACCATGGATGGTCCCGCCTGAGTGTTTAGACTGGAAGAAGACGGCTTCTGACTCTCTGAGGAGGGGTTGTTCATAATGGCCCGTTCCATCTGGAACTGAGAATGATGTCAAAAAAACAGATGGCCACGTCTATGAGAGCTATTCATGTGTTAGTTCTTGATAAATCCCCAACTGTGACGAAGCTGCGTCACGCTCGTTAGCCTGATCGGAGTTGATAGCCTCGTGTAGCTGGATAATGTTTCATCTGTATCTACCTGAGGGGGGGGGGGGGGGGTTCAGACAGGCTGGTGATGACCAAAATATTTATTTTGTAAAAATATGTATTATGAAGCTAATGGTTGTATTCTTTTTCCCAACCATGGCTCTTCTGTCAGGTATCGTCCCGTCAATCGCCTGGGCGACCAGATGTTCACCAATGGTCAAACTGTCAACATGCAGGCTGTCATGAAAGACTGTGGGACCATTCGCAAACTCATGGCTTTGATAGCTGAAGAGAAAACTGCTGTGGAAACGGAGGTGATGGTTGTGTTTTAAATAAATGAACCATGTAAGAGCCACACATGTTGACAGAAGCCGAGAAAGAGTATAAGATGACCCCCAGTTTGTGGCGCTTAGTCTGGCCATGATGTTGGCTGATGCTGTCGGAGCAAATACATTTGTTGTCCAGCTTCTATAAAACCATCCTGTGCTGATTTCCTCAGGCTCCACATCAGGAAGACCAGACCTTCCTGTCCAGCATCCATGGGCTGACATTAACTGATAAATTATACAATATCTGGATCCGGCTACAGACACACGTTAACATCGTGTTTGACAGCGACATGGACAAAATGATGATGGAGAAATACCCTGGAATCAGGCAGGTGTGTATTAGCATGTGGAGCCAGCCCTTCCTTTCCATTGCTTTGTCTTACCTCCTTTCTTTCAGATTCTAGAGAAGAAGGATGGATTATTCCGCAAACATATGATGGGAAAACGAGTGGACTTTGCTGCAAGATCTGTTATCTGCCCAGACATGTACATCGGAACCAACGAGATAGGAATACCTCTGGTACATCCCATTTGCTTCAAGGCCTCATGTCCACGATAATTGTCATTCACGCAGGTAGGAGCTGTAGCAGAACATGGAGCGGAACTAGCTGCTTCAGCTCTTATGTGAGAGCCTTCTGTAGTTCTGAAGACACCCAGGCGTCTTCACAAGACCCCTGCAACAGAAAAGCCATGAGTTAGTCATGTTAGATGCACATGTCTGCAGGCTCTACAGCCTTGTTAAAGAGCCAAAACACGGACCAAGGAAAACTGAACTGAATGTTATAATGTAGGGAAAAATAAAACATGCTGTAGGTCCAATATACAACTTTGCTAAAGCACCATTTTATGACAGCATGTTTGGGTAGCAGTCTATAACTGTAACACATCACCATCAAACTCCGGGCAGTGCGTGTGTTTAAGATTTGAAATCCTTCTACTAATCTGTAAAAACGATGGTAACATCTGTCCCTCCCCAGGTTTTTGCTACTAAACTAACCTATCCTCAACCTGTCACTCCCTGGAATGTGAAAGAGCTCCGCCAGGCTGTCCTGAATGGGCCCAATGTCCACCCTGGTGCATCCATGGTGATTCACGAGGATGGTCGGAAGACCATTCTGTCAGCAACCAATACGGCACAAAGAACAGCCGTGGCAAAGCAGCTCCTGACTCCCTGTCCCGAGCCTCATAAAATGCCTATCAAAGTTGTAAGTCCAACACACCCTCAAGCTAAGTTTTATTAGATTCTTGGAGCAGCAGCACTGAACTCCTCCTTACCTGTCCAGGTAAATCGGCATATAAAGAATGGAGATGTTCTGTTACTGAACAGACAGCCGACCCTTCACAGACCCTCCATACAAGCTCACTGTGCAAGAATCCTACCAGGAGAGAAGGTACCATGTCTGCTGGGGGTCCATTTTGACTATTCACAGCTATAATTTCTTCAGGCCACCACTTGAGAACTCTTTCCTCTTTTATTATGATAATTGTAGCATTTAGAATTCTTTCATCTTTGTATCACAGGTGCTGAGGATGCACTATGCCAACTGTAAGGCATATAATGCCGATTTTGATGGAGATGAAATGAATGCACACTTTCCCCAAAGTGAGCTAGCAAGAGCAGAGGCGTACACGCTCGTGAGCACTGACCATCAGTACCTTGTCCCAAAGGTGGGTACCACACGCCCTGCATTTGTTCCTACATTATATCTTTGCACAGTTAATCTGCTCTAACCCTCCAGCATCATGTTAGAGTACATGTAGGCTGGATGTAATGCCTTACTTTAAAATTTCTAGTAGGATTTTAGCATCTTCACACTATACTGGGCCTGTCTCTATTCCACCTGCCTCAGGCCGGGACATGGCTGCTCAGCCTCCACTCGGTGTCATTACAGCAGCCATGACCCCTGTCACAGCAAAAAGAAGAGACTGTCCAATGTTCTGGATGATGTCACCCTGTCCTGGAAAGCCAGGCCTTATTCCCTCTCGGACAGGGGTAGGCAGTTACTTTTTACAGGGGCCACATGAGAACCTGAGTCAGGTCACATGGCCACACCAACGAGTCAGCAGGGGATTATCCATGAAAAGTCCCACAATAATGATTGGTATGAGGTCCAGCTGTCTCATTTCTGGTCTCAAGCAGCATCCTCTGGACACACATTGTAATGCCACTGTTTGGCTCTGATATGAGCCTCTCGTTAGTCTGGGAGCAGAGGTGGAAGAGGAGAAGCAATGGGGATGATTCAGCAGCCAGGTCCGTGTCCACTTACAGCCTGTAGCCTCCTGACAAAGCTGTCTGGCTGTGGTGCACCTCTCTAGCTCTCTGTTGTGATCTGACCCCCCTAAAACAAGCCACAGCAAAAAGATGAACATCTGGATGGGAGACCACTTCAGTTTCAGATGCACTCTTCTGTGTTAATTTTTTGATGATCTAACTATTTCCTCCTCCAACAGGATGGTAAACCTTTAGCAGGGCTGATTCAGGATCACATGGTGTCTGGAACCAGAATGACATTGAGAGGCTGTTTCTTCACTAGAGCTCAGTACACTGAGTTGGTCTACAGAGGTCTCACCGACAAGCAAGGCCGCATCAAACTACTGCCGCCCGCCATCTTCAAACCGCAGCAAATGTGGACCGGAAAGCAGGTGATTACTGCACGTCCGTGTGTGTGTGTACATATTACTGTTTTAGATCATTGCTATGATGGTAATCACATCACATCCATAAGTGGTTCCATTCCAGTGCTGATGTGTATATGGAAGAGGAATGGAATGGAACCACTTATGGAGCAAATGTGGACCGGAAAGCAGGTGATTACTACACGTCCGTGTGTGTGTGTACATATTACTGTATTAGATCATTGCTATGATGGTAATCACATCACATCACATCCATAAGTGGTTCCATTCCAGTGCTGATGTGTCACATGTTATCAATATCTGTGATGCAATAATACGTCTGTTCTGCATGAAGAGCTTGTATTGATGTTGCCTTGCAGTTGGTGTCGACGCTCCTGTTGAATGTGATCCCACACAATGCCATCCCTTTAAACTTGGTTGGAAAGTCCAAAATCCCCAGTAAAGCCTGGATTCAGGTTCCACCACGTTCTGCTCCAGGCTATAACCCTGACAACATGTGCGACTCGCAGGTACACACACGGTGCATGGAGGACCTGTCTTTCATCAAGTTGTGTTAAGTCACAGCCTCATGCTTAAAATAAACATTTCAAACGGCTCTCTTTGCTCAGTAGTTCAGGAAAACCAAGTGAAAACAGACTTATGTTTTTCTAAAGCTAGATAAAAAAAATAACACACCGCTGAAGGGTCACCCTCCAACAATGCAGAGAACACACAGACAAGCTAACACAGGACTGTCTTAATGTGCTTGAGAAGCCAACAAAGCCTCCCACGGGATGTGCTGGGATGTGCTGCAGTATCAAGGCTGTCTTTTAATAAATGCTTGTTTTGAGTGTAGTCTGGGAGGAAAATGTTTAAAATTTTAGAATACCGGTAGTGCCACAAAAAATGTGAGAAAAGCGAATTGGTGTGAAATCTGCACTCTGCTTCCTATTGCTCCTCCTCAGCCTCATTATTTAAAGCATTAATACAAACGTGCTGTACTGACAGCTGAGAGAAGCTACCCCACATTGACAAGGCTCATTGATGTGTGGCAACGCCCCTTAACACCCACAGCACCAGTTAGCGTAGCAGAATAATGACAGCATATTTGCTTTTACTCAAATCTTGTAAAATACAAATGATTTTACATTGAAAGCATCAAAAGCAGTTTAAAAGCATTTGCATGTGCTGCTCTGAGTGCAGGTGGTGATTTGTGAGGGGGAGCTGCTGGTAGGAGTCCTGGACAAAGCTCACTACGGCTCCTCGGCCTATGGGTTAGTCCACTGCTGTTATGAGCTGTATGGAGGAGAGACCAGTGGGAACCTGCTCAGCTGTCTGGCACGACTCTTCACGGCCTACCTGCAGCTCTTCAGAGGATTCACTCTGGGTTAGGAGCTCAAGCCACCACCGGTTTGACTGACGGTAGCACGTTTGATTTACGGAATAATGTTCTTTTTTGTGTAGGTGTGGAGGACATCTTGGTGAAACCCAACGCAAACAGGAGGAGGAAGAAAATTATTCAACAGTCGCTGAAGATTGGCACCAAGGTCAGTGATGGCAGCAGTAATTTTGATTAATTATGCAGTAATAATGATTGTTAATTTAATATCCACAGGGTGTTTTTCCATCAGTCTGTCAAGCACCTTCAATTCCTCAATTATTAACTGTGATGCTGGATAAATTCAGATCAGTCATGATTAATGGCCCTTTGTTTTAATTGTGTTTCACTTTGTTGGGCCATGAGAGGAGATCTACATATAATTGAAATGTATTTATTAACTTAATCAGATATGTTATGCTGACCTTAGGCTCGTTTTGTGTTACGCTGTTAACTCACAGGCTCATGGTCAGGTTGGCTGTCAAAGGTGCTCCCATAGTCCTGTGACGGTGCTTTTTGATTGTTACTTTAAATATTCTGCTCATTTCCTCTTCATCTTTCAGGCTTTAAAGGCAACCTTTAACCTGCCCTCCTGTATGGATCAGGCTGAGGTTCAGGGTCGCTGGCAGGACGCTCACCTTAACCCAGACCAGAGAGATTTTATCATGGTTGACCACAAGTTCAAGGAAGTGGCTAATCAAGTCAACAATGACATCAACAAGGTGATCTGAAGACGCATGCTCCTTCATCCTGATCACATATGCATTCGTTCAAGTATGCTCAAATGGAAATGTACTTTTCAGCCTTTCTCGTATGTCGTGTATAGGAGTGAGTTCTGAGGGGTGGTAGGTGAGAAGCATGGAGTGTTGGGGAACCATCCCAAAACCTTTGAGCCTAAAGGAGAGGGGACTGTACTCTGTTACATTCTCTTCATGTAATAACATTAGAAGCATATTGGACAATCAATACACAATCTCATCAGTGAGCAAACAACTCTTGTTAGAAATCTCTTATCTGCTCAGATAAATGTTAAATGTCCATCCTACTTGACACGGTCCATCAAGGTCTGTGCCAGAGGTTATATTGGAAACAAGGAAAGCAAAATCTGGATGCTGGAGAACAGACTGTATTAAACTCGTTGCTGCTTCAATCCTTTGCAGATATGTGTTACTGTCGGCTCCACCTGCCTCAGTGGGCCTTCGGCATGTTGTTGACCTCTTATTCCAATGACAAGGCCACAGTCTGCCATGAGCCTTCTTTTTTTTTTAGAAATCTCACTGTCATTTGTGCCACATTGTGTAGGAACATAGAATGTACCTGCAGACCAAGCGCTCTTGACATGCAGCGCCACACCTGAACATATCCTAAAAACATGGACATAACATGTTCCTGCTGGACTCTACATTGTTTTATAACCAGAGGGAATTTACATTTGCAAGGAGATGTTTATATTGAAGACTCAAATATCTGTCACAGGTATGCATGCCAGTGGGTCTCCACACCTCGTTCCCTGACAACAACCTTCAGCTGATGGTCCAGTCGGGAGCTAAGGGATCATCTGTAAACACCATGCAGGTATACATCCTTGCTTGTGCTTTGTTATAAACCTGCATCATTAATAATTAATTATCATCAAAGATAATGGTTCACTGATTGGATCCAGGTGTGTTAGATCCCCTCAGCTCAGCACCCTTCTGAGATGGGGGAAAAAAGAGCAGATTTGTAAATCGGTCTCATAAAATATCCTATGATATTCATTTAGCACTCTGGTTAATAATAACCTTCATAACGAGAACCGAAATGACGACTTTAACAGAGAGCTTGACAGTGATTCTGAATTCAGCATCAAACAGACAGCAGGTATGTTTTAGAAGACATTTATAACAAGAATAAAGGGAAACATAGAATCTCTCTACACATTACTAATACACTGGGGTGTCTGTCTGAACCCTGCCCCTGCTCACACCATTTGCTGACTTAGGTCACGCGCATAGGTGAAATGTGATAAGGAGTATGAAAGGCTGGGTTTAGCTTAGCTTTCTTTAGCTAGACTAGGGCCCAGCTGGTGTTCCCAGTCCTGGAGGGAGAAACGATCACTCCAGCGTGTTGCTCTTTCAGCTGTTGATCCTGGTGTGGAGCCAAGCTGGGAAAAGTTATAAATCCAGTTAAAAAGCAGACTTTGTTGTGTGGTCCTGGAGGTGGAGGAAGACTGGTCGCTCCTTTGAGGTGGCTTGTTAGCAGCTTGCTGCTGGATGGCTCCTGTTGCCTAGAAGAGTAGGCGCATTATCTTGCAGGATCTTGATCTTTCCTCTGCTTGCTCTCTCGTCACTGCGGTGAGGAAGGGGAGTGTAGCTGCTTTTGTTAGCAGGCTGCCTGAGCTGAGTAGCTGCAGCTCCACAGCTGGGGGTCCTGAGGAGTGGTGGAGATGAGAGAGAGGACGAAGGCTGACCAGAGCCTTTATATGACCTGATGACCTCAGAGTAACCTGCAACAGTCCACCAGAGGCATCTGCTGGCTCAGGTTTCCACACCTTGTGGATTGTTGGACATTTGGGGTTCTGGTGCGCCCCTTTGTCTCCAAGACAAAGAGCCATGTGATCACCTTGGCCTCCATTGCTCACCCACAGGTCCAGATCTTAACAGTGGGAACCTGATAGTGTATTTTGTGGTAGGGCACAGGTCCACCAACCTTCCCTGTAATAGGCCCATCTTGGAGCCAGTGTTTCTCCTGATCTTGTCCTTAACTGACCAATTAATGAGATTGGAAGACACACAACCTCTAGGAAGGGTCAAAGTGGCCTGTTCTTGACCTCTGGCCTATACTTAAAGTGTTTCTGCCAGTGTATTTCCTGCTCCCCACCCTGTGGGATATCCAGGATCACAGTGCACTATTGTCAGGTAAAAAGAAACATGTTTGTTTAGACCTACACACTGACTGAGGAAATCATCTGTCACACGGGGTCTAGAGACTCGCATCGAGTGTCTGTGCTAGACTGACTAAATTTTGATTGTCATGCAAACTTTCTCCATCTCACTCACTCGTCTACCTTATTTGTGCATGTTCACTGCCATCGTTTAGCAGGATTTCATCCTCGTATCCTTTGAAGTCTGTAGTCTTTCACACCACACACCAATTGTTCTGGGACATTCGTTCATATGTGGAAGAGCAGCAACTCTACTCTGAACTCCTCCTGGGTGCCAGAGCAGCTCTCCCTGTCCCTAAGGGTCTTTAAGCTCCTTGACCATGACAGACCATGTATCAACTGCAGAACTGCGGCCGGTGCAATCTCACCTCGCACCTGGACCTGCTGAGTCCAAAAGGGGGTCCAAAGGGTACAAAGCACCTTTTCTTTTCATTCAAAAAAGTTCCTCCAGGCTTCAAAACATAACAGAACGGCTATGAGAGAGCATCTCTTCATTGTTTCACATTAAGCACTAAAACGCACGGGGAAGCGGCCTTCAGTTATTATGGTCCCCGACTGTGGAACAGCCTGCCGGAGAACCTCAGGGCCGCAGAGACTGTTGAGATTTTTAAAAAGAGGCTCAAGACACACCTTTTTAATCAAGCCTTTAATTGATTTTCTGATTATTTTCAATTTATTTTATGTCTTATCCTTATTTTACTTGACACTTTTACTGTTTTACTCCCTCAGTTCTTAGTCTCTCAGTTTTTAGTCTTTACACCTTTCATCTCATTTACTGTTTTAGTCTGTTTTAGTCTTAGTACTGTTTTACTCCCTCAGTTCGTATTCTCAGTTTTTAGTCTTTACACCTTTTATCCCATTTACTGTTTTAGTCTGTTGTAGTCTTAGTACTGTTTTACTACTCCAATTCTTAGTTCCTCAGCTTTTAGCTTTTATACCTTTTATCCCATTTACTGTTTCAGTCCTTCAGTTTTTAGCTCCAGTGTCTCCTCATGGTGTTTCCTCATGGGGGCCTGCCAGGCTGGGGGATGTTTCCGGTCTACCGCTGGAGGTGCTGTCCCATTGTCGACCCTGGACTGGGTGGTTAGGGGGCTCTGTGCTTTGGTGTGGAGCCTCCGGTCTGTCCGGTCGGGGTGGTCTTTGTGGCGGTACCACCTGTGGTCACGGACCGTGACCTCCCTCGGCCTGGTGGGCCTCCAAAGGTGGCGTCTCCTTCGCTTCAGGTCTCGGTGCCCAGCCATGTCTCAGCTTGCCTCAGCTTGTTTATGTGTGTGGGTGTGTGTGTAAGTGTGTTGTATGCATGTGTGTGTGTCTGTCCTTTTCTTAATTCTGTTGTTCTCTTTGCTGTTTTTATCCTTTGTGAGGCACTTTGTGCTACCTAGTGTATGAAAAGTGCCATATAAATAAAGATTGATATTGATATTGATATTAAATAAACATCTGAGATTATCTTATATTCTGGATGAGGGGCTTTTGATGAAGTTCTACTGACTTTTTATCTTGTGAACTGTTGTTACAGATTTCCTGCCTATTGGGTCAGATCGAGTTAGAGGGTCGCCGACCTCCACTGATGCCTTCTGGGAAATCTTTGCCCTGTTTCCAACCATATGATCCTGCGCCGGGTGCAGGTGGCTTTGTTTCAGGAAGGTTCCTCACTGGCATCAAACCACAGGTACCATTAGATGTATACTTATGCAGCAGTAGATGGATTTTTGGTGTTGTTTTTTGTGTTATTGGATTCCACTGAATAAAGACTTGTCTGTATGCAGGAGTTCTTTTTCCACTGTATGGCTGGTAGAGAAGGATTGGTTGACACAGCTGTGAAGACGTCCAGATCGGGATACCTACAGAGGTATGGTCTCACACATATGGTACATATGGTACCTACATGTCCTGGTGCGGCTGTAGCATGCCCGTATCTGCTCCATGACCTGCGGGTGCAGCAGCCATTCCCCTTATATTGGCGCACTCCTGGACAGCAGGTCGCACCTGTATCCTTGGGACATGAGTCGCCTTTAGGGACATAAAGCGCACATTGCTCCAGTGGAGCTCTTAACACTCTTTTATCACAAAGCCCAAGTCTACAAGGTGTTTCGTGACCATGACCATTTAAATCATATTTACCAGATAGATACCAGTTTGCTCATGTCCGTGGCGTTCCCTCTTCATACAGTAGGGTTAGCCATGGAGTTCCACAAGGTTCTCTACTTGGACCAATCCTTTTCACCTTGTACACACTTGCCTTATGAAGCATTATTCAGCAGCATGGAATAAATTTTCATTGTTATGCTGATGACACTCAGCTTTATTTATCCATGAAACCAGAGGAGACAGAGAAGTTAGTGAAGCTTCAGACCTGTCTTAAAGACATAAAGTCTTGGATGTTCTCAAATTGCCTTCTCCTTAATTCAGGAAAAACTGAGGTCATGGTGTTTGGTCCTGAACCTCTCAGGCATAGATTAGATCACATGATCACTCTAGATGGTATCTCATTTACATCTAGTCTCTCTGTGAGGAATCTCTCCTTTAACTCACACATTAAAATAATCTCTAGAAGTGCATTTTTTCACCTGAGGAACATCACAAAGATCAGGAAGCTACTGATGCAGCATGATGCTGAAAAGTTAGTCCATGCATTTGTTACTTCCAGGCTGGACTATTGCAATTCTTTATTATCAGGGTGTCCAAACAACTCTTTAAGAAGCCTCCAGTTGATCCAAGATGCTGCAGCCAGAGTTCTGACAGGTATTGACAAAAGAGATCACATAACTCCTGTAATGGCGTCTCTTCATTGGCTGCCCGTTAAATTTAGAATAATTTTTAAAACCCTTCTCAGAGGCCTAGCTCCATCCTACCTGGAGGAGCTAGTGATACCTTATCAGCCCAATAGACCGCTCCGCTCTCAGAATGCTGGTCTACTTGTGGTTCCCAGAGTTTCTAGGGGAAGAATGGGGGGCCGAGCATTTAGCTACCAGGCCCCCCTGCTATGGAACCAGCTCCCTGTCCAGGTACGGGAGGCTGACTCCATCGCCACTTTTAAGATCAGACTTAAAACGTACCTCTTTGAAAAAGCTTATTGTTACTAATTCTGTAGTTCCAGTTACTATCATAGACAGATTATCATACTTAGGGGGTCGTCTAATCGTTAGGTTAACATCTTAGCTATGCTGTTATAGGCCAAGGCTGCCGGGGTCCAGAAACATGATCACCTGACAGGCCTCTGTCACCCCACTGGGAAATGGTCTCCTCTCCTCCACTCCCCTCCCCTCCCCTGTTAACAACAAAGTCCTGTAAACTTCTTGTTTTAGGTGTGTCATTAAGCATCTGGAAGGTCTGGTGGTTCAGTATGATCTAACGGTGAGGGACAGCGACGGCTCTGTCATCCAGTTCTTGTATGGTGAAGATGGTCTGGACGTCCCCAAAACTCAGTTTCTGCAGCCAAAGCAGTTCCCCTTCATCGAGGAAAACTATCAGGTAAGACTGCTGATATCAAAGCCATGTAAATAACCATGATGCAATTGTTTTATCAGAAGGGTTAGTGAAGTTTGTTGGGACTTTTTCAAGAACCTTTGATGTGAGAAGCAAGAGGAACTTTTAAAAGTGCATGACCAAGTCCCTGCTCTGGTGTAGGTACTTGGAGAGCCCCCTGAAAAACTCCTGGGTGTGTTCCAGAGGAGGAGCATTAGCCTAGCAGAGAAAGATAACCTCCATGTACACGAACACACAACCCAAAAACTAAGCTTTTCTGTTCTCTATTTGAAAAGTACCACATCACAACAGGTGCTGTTAAATAGTTACTAGCACACTGATACACGGATGTAGCTTGCAGCCATGGATCAGAACTAAGAAAGAAGACAGAGCTGTAGGAGTCATCTACTCTTAGAACATTACACCACAGCTTCTCTCATTGCCTCCTCCTTCCTTGTTTTTGTTTCCTCTATTATTTTTGCTTTTGGCAGCTCGTCCACATACAGAACAAAATATTTGACACTAATATTATGGAACTGACAGTCCTGTAGCATCTGCAGCCAGTACATGCATTTAGCGGGATTTCCTGCCCGAAAGCTTGGTGGTTATTCAGCGCAAGTATCATCTTGGACGTCCGTACTGGGTGGCCACTGATGATGTTTCTCAAGAGTGTGAGAGCACAAGGACTGAGAAAGGACTGAGGACGTGTGTTGAGAAACGGCCAGTGACCCTGGACCCTGTGTGTGTCTATGGTCTGGACAGACTCCATCCTCTTTGTTGCCTCGAGATGCAGGTGTTCAGAAATCCTGTTCTTATCCTGATATATTTGGCTCCAAAACTGTTAACCCAAATTTACATGTGCTGACTCCCTTAGAGCTGTGCGTGGGTGTGTTTGTGTGTCTGGCCTGACTTGAAACTAAAGGATGGACTGCTCCAGCTGCCCCCAGCTCCCTTCCCCAACATGCCAGCAGATGCTCCGGGGGGGTGCCAAGGACTGTTGAGTACTTATATTTATCCCTGTTCCTATTAGGTCATCAAGAAGTCCCAGAATCTGGATGAAGTCCTGAGACGTTTGGACTCTCAGGCTGCCGAGAAACATTTTGCCTCCATCCAGCGCTGGAGAAAAAAGAGGGAGCTGACGAATCCTCGAAGAGGTAGATCCCAAAAATCACCCCAGGCCTCAGAAGTTCAATTTTTTTAAGGACTCATTTGATCTTTTTCTACAAGCCTCTCTGGGATAGGTGCCCCACTAGTTAATGACAGATAGTTTGCCCTTTGCTCAGTTTAAATAACACGTGATTCTGTCTAACCTTATGCTCCTCCCTCTGCTGCCCACTTTGACCCATCAAGAGGTACCACAGAGAAACATCAGTCCCCATCTCATCCTGATGATTGACTGGTTGTTTATCTGTTTGGGGAGAGAACTCAGCCACGTGTTAAAGCCCCCCATTTAGCAGTGATTCCTCTAACCTTGTTTAAACAACTGTCTTCTCTGGCTGATCATTCAGGTTGCCGTCCTGCAATGAGCAGGGTTTTATCTGCTGGTCTTTGGAATAATCAAATCATTAGATTTCCCTTCATCGCTTGTATAAATGTGCTACAACAAGATCGATATCTTCAATTAGGTTTTTTTTGTAGCAGATTTCCATACAAACTGCAAAAACATTAAGGTACAGAAAATCATTTCTATTAGTAACAAAATATTGTCCCCTCACACTATTGAAGTGTCACATCTGTGTTCCATCAGAGAATGATTTGGCTAAGACAGCAAATTCATCACCAAATCATGCAGAATTCCTTGAACTTTATGACTGTTGATGTTTCTGCGAATAGCAGGATGAATTAATGACGGCAGGATTGTCATGAGGAAGCAATGCCCCTTTGTTAAATGCTACTTTAGCTTGTTTCCTTGTGCATCAGGAGCCTTCCTCCTCTTTTCCAAGAAGATGTTGCCCAAAGTAAAGCAGAGAAGCCAAAGTGCAGAAGCTGACAGTGTGAATGGCAGAAGTGCTGTTGTGCAGCAGGTAAGCTACATGCAACATCAGTTGTTGCTGGAGTTTCTATATTTTCCAGAGTTGTGATGGACTCTTGTCAGATCTTGCAGCAGTGGTACTCGCTGGAAGAATGCAGCAGATCTAAATACAGCAGGAAGACAGCGGCCTGTCCTGAGCCCACTCTCAGTCTCTTTAGACCTGATGTCTGCTTTGGATCAGTGTCTGAGACCTTTCACAGCATCACTGACAGATACCTTCAGGAGCGAGGCCAGCCGAGGGAGGATGTTCTGGATGCTCACAGGTGCTCTTCACTCCTGCTTTATCGCTCTGCAGTCAGCCTAAACAACAGTGTTGACTAACTGATCACTTAGGCCTTCCTTTCTGCTTCAGCTCTGTGTAACTAAAGCAAATCATATACCCTCATTTCCTGTGGATCAGGGAGTCACTCATGGACAAAGACCAGTGCACAGTATTGAACATGAGCTAACAGCATTTAATGCCACTAATGAATTCCTTTATTGTGAGAACAATCACCTGGAGTTTGCCCTGTTGGCTGCGGAACACTCCTCACCACGGTTTTAGGAGTATGTCCTTCCCACACGGGTAGAGTCCTGAGGACTGGGTAGAGACAAAGTGTTGAGGTATGTGACAAACAGGTCACAGCCAGCTGCAGCTCCACAGCTGGGGATCCCAGGGGTGGTCTAGATGAGGTGGAGGAGGATGAGCAGAGCCTTTATATGACCTGATAATCTCAGAGTCACCTGCCACAGTCCCTTTGTCTCCAAGACAATGAGCCATGTGGTCAACTGGGTTATGAACGGTGAGCCTCTGTTTCTCACCCACAGGTCCAGGTCCCAACAGAGACGTACGTCTCCAGAGCCCAGGTTCACAATGTCTGATTAACTCGCCCAAATTGTAATGCTAAAATAGATTATTAGCTCATCCGCATTGGTCTTTTTATATCTACTCTATTAGCCAGTTGCCTCCCGGGCCATTTCGAGCCTGTCGCCTGGTCTCTCACTCCTCCTTCCACCATGGTGCACTGAAATGATGAAAAAAAAAGGAAAATCACTCAAAGAACAACCAGATGAACTTTCACAGTTGACTTAAGGTGTGGTGTCAGTGTGAAGATGGCTCGTTCATGATCACGTGTTTCCGTGAGCTGTCTGACTCCAGCCGTTGAGGGAGCACATCGAAATTGACTGTTTGTGTTTGTGTTCAGCCTCCAACAGTTGCTCAACTATAAGTGGCAGCGAGCGCTTTGTGAAGCAGGTGAAGCTGTGGGTCTGTTGGCAGCTCAGTCCATTGGTGAGCCCTCCACCCAGATGACCCTGAACACCTTTCACTTTGCTGGCAGAGGAGAGATGAATGTGACTCTAGGAATACCTCGGTAACGCCAGCACACACGTGTCACCCAAACACACACGGCTCTCTCGTCTACTGCTGCTCCAGCAGGACTGGCCCAGTGGCTGCTGACACTACCTCCTGCAGCCTCCACCTGTTCTCTTTTCTTCTTTCAGCTCTAAGCATGTGTTTGGGTCGAAAGCATGAGCTTGACCTTCATACGTAATGATGCAGTGAGAGGGTTTAGGAGCTACACTGTGGAGATGTTTGTAGGAAGACAGTGTTAAAGATTTGGCCCAGGATACATTTACATGGTCTCTACAAGTCTTAGAATATTTAGAATCTGAGAAGTGGAGGCTTAGAAGCTGCATTGTGGCCTGTTTTGTCTTTATTAGCATTCAGCATGAAGTTTTCTTGTTTCCACGTGTTCAGTCTGAGGGAGATTCTGATGGTGGCCAGCTCCAACATTAAAACGCCCATGATGAGCGTCCCAGTGCTGAACAGCAAGGAGGCCCTGAAGAAGGCCAAGACTCTCCAGAAGAAGTTCAGCAGGGTTTGTCTGACAGAGGTAATCACCTGCCCCATGTTTCAGGGATTCAGCAGTAATAACTCAGGAGATTAGTAGTATCTCTGGTGTAACAGGGTGTGTTTGTGTGTGTATGTGTGCGCGAGAACAGGTGCTGCACAAGATTGATGTCGTTGAGACGTTGCAGATTGAAAATCAGCGGTTACGGACGTTCCGAATCACCTTCCACTTCCTGCATCCGGAGCGCTACTCTGATGATAAACTCTTGTCACCGCAGCAGATCTTGTCCTACATGGAGAGCAGGTGTGTGTGCAGGAGTGTGCCCTCGTACTTAACATGATAGCAATCTGTCATTATTGTGTTGGGCAGGTTTTTCTCTCTTCTCATGGAAGTGATAAAGAAGCGACATGCTAAGCTAGCCTCCATTGCTGTGGAGACCAGAAAGGCCACTACAAGAGACAAGGATCAGGATGGTGACGTAGCAGCTGGCTCCACGCCGGTACCTGGACAAACACATTTGGTCAACATCTGCTTGTGTCTCATCTGTTGTGAGCTTGACTACAAAAAGTTGTACTTTATTTAACTGAAGGCAGGTGACCGGGAGAGCGAGGAGGAGCAGGAGGTCGTGGATGACTTGGGGAATGAAGGAGATGCCGATGCTTCTGACGCAAAACAGAAAGAAAAACGGGCAGAAGAGGTAAAATGAAAATAGCAGTGAGATGTAAATGTTAAAATAAGATGACGACTGAAAGTTTTCAGACGACAAAATAAATTATTTTTGATGGAACATGCTGAGCAGCGGCTGCTGTGGGCTCACAGAACACGGCTGCTGCTCTTCACTCTGCTGATCTGTGTCTTTTATCATTGTAGAACTCTGTAATTCAATAGATGAGGTCCCATAATCCTGTTGGTTATTGATTACTTTAAGCCCGATCCACTGAGCTGATGATGAGAAGTTTCCACTGTAATATTAGGGAAACCTCTGGAAAAATGAAGCACCATCATGGACAACCATGTGTCTGCAGGTTGACTATGAAAGTGAAGAAGAGACAGACGAGGAGGACAAAGAGGATCAGGGGGAGTTGGAGGAGGAGAGCACGGAGCAGAACGATCTGCAGGAGGTTCGGCCAGAGACAGCAGAAGCTACTGGTGTGAGAGGAAGAAGAGACGGGAGGAAGGAGGAAGAGAGTTCTCATCAGATGAGGGTCAATGCTGTCCTTCAGGTCAGCCCCGCCATCCAGAGATACTCCTTCGATCAAGAGCACCAGCTCTGGTGTGAGGTGCGTCTCACAGCGTTCCCTCAGCTTATGAAGACGCGCTGTTATTTGACACCCGAAAGAGACTCTACAAATCATCGTGACTTCAGAATTCTGATATTGAGCAGAGATGTGGAACAGCAGGAGAAGGGTTTCAGTTTCACCAAAGTGCTGCAGCAGGCTAATGAGACCAGGGAACAAGTTTGGGTTTTGGTTTTAATCCCACACCTAGCGCTGTATCACACAGGCTTTTTCCATTTAGTCAGTATCGATTGGAGCTGTAGAAGACAACCTGAGGCCCACCTCATCCTCTTGAAAATGTTTTCTCTATTGTAGCTGGACTTGGTGTTGCCTGTCAACAAGGTGCACTTGGATTTGACGTCACTCTTGACAACACTGGCCCAGAACGCTGTCGTCATGGAGACCAGGGGACTCACACGCTGTTTGCTCAGTGAAACCACCACCAAGACTGGGCAGAAGGAGACGGTCCTCAACACAGAGGGCATCAATGTCCACGAGCTTCTCCAGCACTCTGACGTAAGGAGCTGGTCAAACATGTGGGTCACACCTGCTCTAAACATCAGCCACAGATGTCTGACGTTTGAGCAGGACTGTCACCACCCGTCTTCATAGCTTTAACTGTGGCACTTGCATGTGAGACTGGCTGAATCCTGGGTTCTCTGGTGTTCCACACTCAGATGAACACGCTTGATGTCATATGTCATAAGTGCTCAGTGTGAAGCTGAAGGTTCCAAACCTCAGTCCTCTCAGTTCATGAGGCTGTATTCACTTTTTGTGCGTTCATTGTTTCGTTTGTGTGTTTCTGTAGGTGCTGGACGTAAACAGGCTTTACTCAAACGAGGTGCACACGATGGCAACCACATACGGAATTGAAGTGGCTTTGAAAGTGATCGAGAAGGAGATCAAAGATGTGTTTGCTGTCTACGGTACGTAAAAGAAATCTAGTTTAGAACATAGTTTCAAGGTAAACAGATCCGGTGAATCACCTGTATGTGTGCTCACGCAGGCATTGAGGTGGACCCCAGGCATCTGTCCCTCGTGGCTGACTACATGTGCTTTGAAGGCATCTATAAGCCACTAAACCGTCACGCCATCTGCTCCAACTCCTCCCCCCTCCAGCAGATGACCTTTGAGACCAGCTATAGATTCATCAAGCAGGCCACCATGTTGGGTAAGGACTGATGTGAAGGGCTGACAGAAAATACTGGAGGATGTTGCTGTTGTAGCTGCTGTAGCTGTAGCTGCTGCTGCTGTAGCTGCTGCTACTGCCTTGCTGCTGCTGTCATTCGAAGCGATAGTTTTATTTTACTTCCACCCTCTGGCCACTTCATGAGGGCCATCTGTTCAGTTGTTGACAAACATCTAACGAGCCAATCACAGCTCAGCTCGGCTCCATGAGGTTTGTGGACATGGTCAAGACAACCTGCTCAAGTCCAAACCAGTATGAGAATCGAGAAGAAAGAGATTGTGTGACTTTGAACACGGCTGGTGGTTGGTGGCATACGGAGCTGGTCTCAGTATTTCGGAAAGGGCTGATCTGGCATTTTAACCAAGAACCATCTGCAGGCTCTCCAGAGATGGAAATATTCAGGGAGCAGCAGTGGTGTAGATGAAGGTGTCTTGTTGATGTGAGAGGTCAGAGGAGACTGGGCAGACTGGTTCAGATTGTAGCAGAGCAGGTAGTAGAGGCAGCACTAAATTATCCACTGCTCACAACCAGCGAATGAAGAACATCAACTCTGAATTACCTTCAAGAAGATGGGCTACAGACGTGTGCATGTGTGTATCTGATTGTTCGAGTGACAATCCTTTCTGCACCTCAAACACTCTGTCCTCTAAACAACTCTTGAGCAGCAGCAGCAGTAGTAGTAGCAGAGCAGCAGTAGAAGCAGCAGCAGCAGTGATCATAGCCACTAGTAGCAGCAGCAGCAGCATTAGTAGCAGCAATAGCGGCGGCAGCAGCAATGATCATAGCCAGTAGTAGCAGCAGCAACAGCATCATTAGTAGCAGCAGCAGCAGTAATCATAGCCAGTAGTAGCAGCAATAACAGCAGCATCAGCAGTGATCATAGCCAGTAGTAGCAACAGTAGCAGCAGCATTAGCAGCAGCAGCAGTGATCATAGCCAGTAGTAGCAACAGTAGCAGCAGCAGTAGTAGCAGTAGCAGTGATCATAGCCAGTAGTAGCAGCAGCATTAGCAGCAGTGATCATAGCCAGTAGTAGCAACAGTAGTAGCAGTAGTAGCAGCAGCAGTGATCATAGCCAGTAGTAGCAGCAGCATTAGCAGCAGTGATCATAGCCAGTTGCAGGACATACCCGAGGATGTGCTGATCAGTTATCAGTCCCTTCTTATGGCCAACTACAACTGATGAGATACATACCAGAAAAAATACAATATGCTTGAGTGGACTTGTTGGGGTTTTTCTTGAAGAGAAGGTTTCTTCAGTTCTTCTGGAGAGAAGGTGAAACATCATCACAAAAAACCCAAACAAGCCCAGTCGACACAGAGATCTTACTTTGGATAACTATGACCTGGATGATTGAGAATCTACACAGACACTATGCATGAGCCATGGTGGTAAAATTAAGCGCTGTGCCTGTTTTCTCGATTATTGCTACATGAATGTTGGTGATGGATTAGTGCGTTCAGGAACTGTTGGACAGGGCTAGGTCATGTACTCAGTGCTTTTGTTCCTACATGTTTTCCTTCTCTTCCAGGGTCACATGACAGGCTGGTGTCCCCATCAGCCAGTTTGGTGGTGGGAAAGGTGGTCAAAGGGGGAACTGGCCTCTTTGAACTGAAACAGCCTCTGCAGTCCTGAGGCACCACTTGGCTGATTTTTCCTGTGGGGAACCAGAGTTCCAGATGCTAAAACGAGCATCATTTGGGATGTTTGATTTTTGATTCTGCAGAAGCTTAGTGTGTTTTCAGTTCTACTCCAGATATATTTTGAATAATGCTTTTGTGAATGCATTGTCAGAGATATTTACTTGTTATGACGTTTAATGTTAAGAATGTTAAAAGACAGATTTTCAAATAAATTGGAATATTTAATTGGGCTATGGGATATTCATTGGGATGTCTTGTAAATTGGTGAAAAATAAAATAATTAGCCTTTCACTGTATGATAGATTGGAAGGATGCAGGCAAAGTGCTAGCAACTCTTTACCTGACCATGAAATTTGAACTTGCATTTCTTCATGTATTTGCGTGGATAACAAAACTAAAACAAATAAACTAAAACGATTTTTTTTTTTCTAAAAGTGGACGGAGCCTCGATCTGTCCGAAGTTGAAAATGTCTTTTCCAATAATTAATATATTTTTTAAAAATCTCTTGTCAAACTGTGCTTTGGCAAATTACCCATTTTATATTTCAGTGTAAATATGTATACATAAAACAGATGATTAGACAGATGACTGCTGGTTCTGCTGGACCTCAGTGCTGCTTTTGATACAGTTGATCACAGCATCCTGTTACAGAGACTGGAACATGTGATTGGGATTAAAGGGACAGCACTAGACTGGTTTAGATCATACTTATCTGATAGATACCAGTTTGCCCATGTCCATGGTGTTCCCTCCTCATACAGTAGGGTTAGCCATGGAGTTCCTCAAGGTTCTGTACTCGGACCAATCCTCTTCACATTGTACATGCTTCCCTTAGGGAACATTATTCGGCAGCATGGGATAAATTTTCATTGTTATGCTGATGACACTCAGCTTTATTTATCCATGAAACCAGAGGAGACAGAGAAGTTAGTGAAGCTTCAGACCTGTCTTAAAGACATAAAGTCCTGGATGTCTTCAAATTTCCTCCTCCTTAACCCATGAAAAACTGAGGTCATGGTGTTTGGTCCTGAACCTCTCAGGGATAGATTAGATCATATGATCACTCTAGATGGTATCTCATTAACATCTAGTCTCTCTGTGAGGAATCTAGGAGTAACTTTTGATCAAAATCTCTCCTTCAACTCACACATTAAATTAGTCTCTAGAAGTGCCTTTTTTCACCTGAGGAACATCACAAAGATCAGGAAGCTACTGACGCGGCATGATGCTGAAAAGTTAATTCATGCTTTTGTTACTTCCAGGCTGGACTATTGTAATTCTTTATTATCAGGGTGTCCAAACAACTCTTTAAGAAGCCTCCAGCTGATCCAAAATGCTGCAGCCAGAGTTCTGACAGGTATTGACAAAAGAGATCACATAACTCCTGTAATGATGTCTCTTCATTGGCTGCCCGTTAAATTTAGAATAATTTTTAAAACCCTTCTTTTGACCTACAAGGTCCTCAGAGGCCTAGCTCCATCCTACCTGGAGGAGCTAGTGATACCTTATCAGCCCAATAGACCGCTCCGCTCTCAGAATGCTGGTCTACTTGTGGTTCCCAGAGTTTCCAGGAGTAGAATGGGGGGCTGAGCATTTAGCTACTAGGCCCCCCTGCTATGGAACCAGCTCCCTGTCCAGGTACGGGAGGCTGACTCCATCGCTACTTTTAAGATCAGACTTAAAACCTACCTCTTTGAAAAAGCTTATTGTTACTAATTCAGTAGTTCCAGTTACTGTCATAGACAGACAAATGATCACACTTAGGGGGTCGTCTAATCGTTAGGTCACATCTTAGTTATGCTGTTATAGGCCAAGGCTGCCGGGGTCCGGAAACATGATCACCTGACAGGCCTCTGTCACCCCACTGGGTCATGGTTTCCTCTCCTCTCCTCTCCTTTCCTCTCCTCGTCAAGCAGACTAGTTATGCTGATTCTTGTGTAGTTTTTCTGCTTCTCCCCCCCCCTTCTATTTATTTACAGGTATCGCCGCCCTCGGAGCTGCATAATGACCTCCGGCCCGCTGAAGTGATTGTATATCATATTTTTTGTGTGTGTTTCTGTGCTCTGTGCCTCTCCTCTCCCTCTCCTCTCCTCTCCCCCTCCTTCTCCTTTTCCTCTCCCTCTCCTCTCCTCTCCTCTCCTCTTTCCCCTCCTCCTCCTTCGCCTTCTCCTCTCCTCTACCTCCCCTTCACTCTACTTCTCCTCTCCTCTACCCCTCTCCTCTCCTCTCCTACCTATCCTATCCTCTACCTGTCCTCCCCCTTCTCCTCTCTCTTTACCCAGCCGGCCATCAGCAGGAGGGTCCCCCTACATGAGCCTGGTCCTGCTCAAGGTTTCTTCCTGTTAAAGGGGAGTTTTTCCTTGCCACTGTTGCTTGTCTGGGGTCAGGCCCTGGGATTCTGGAAAGCGCCTTGAAGCAATTTTGATTGTATAAGACGCTATATAAATTAAGATTGATTGATTGATTTTCTTGTGATTTATGAAACCATGGTAACGGTACGTCAAATCCAGGAAACCTGACCGGTCAACATTGGTTCCGTTAAGTAAACGACCTAGAGTATTTGTTCGAGCATAATTACATCATGACATAAAAAAATACATTCCCTCATTTTAAACATAAATTATCCTTATTTTAACAACAAAGTATTCATTATTCATTTAAATGAGCTTAACAAGTATAACTAGCATGGCAGCTACAGATTCTGGTGTAACGGAAACTTAGGTTTGTCTCAGTTGACCATATGCAATCAACAACAGTTAACACCCGTTTTCTATAATAAAGGGGTTTGTTTTTAGTAGTCATAGTCTTTCACTTACCGGTAATAGGTGAAAGACTATGTACTCCAACGGTCCCTGAGCTTGCATGACCATCAAAGTTGGTTCATTTTGCTGGTCGTTTAACAATATAGTAATCACAGTGTAACAAAGGGGAGACCTCATAATGACTTAAATACACGTTTCTGGAAAGTGCTCCAGATGTCTGCGTCTTGGATCAAGTCGATTTCGCATTTTTAATCGCCATCCGCTGACGACGGAGTCGAAAGTGGTGACGTCACGTTCGGAGGATCTTACCAGTTGTGTAAAGCTGCAGACAAAAAGGAGCTCCGGCAGAGATGAGACGCGCCGGGCTGATCCTGTTGTCGGGCTTCGGGGCTTCGTAGCCGTGGATTCGGTCCGGGAAGGAGCGTAAATGTGCGGATTCAGCTGATCGGCCCGTGTTGCTGGACGCTTGGTGAGCTAATCGTTACATTGAGGTTTCACATGAAGGCCCGGCGAAGAGGTCCTGGGTTTGATTTGTTGGGGGAATTTAACGTACATAATAAGATGCAGCAAAACAAACTTTCGGATACCAAATACGCCCAGGAAGCCACCATCAGAAGACCCCCCAGGGCATATAACGGAAACATACAGTATATCCGCTATACCGTGAAACCAGGGCAGAATGAAAAGAATCCAGAGCTGCAAATGAAACTTCTGAACTGGACCCTCACAAACTAATCAGAGCTAATATCTACGCAACATCTACGGACAGAGATGAATGCACCGCAGTAAAGATAGTTTTATGTTGGACAGTAGACAGATGTTGTTTCCTGGGTGCTGGCTCCCGAGCCAGCCCTCTGACATTTCAGGTGCACCCGTATTACAAACTTTACAATAAATACACGGAGAAAAAGACTGCTGGAATACACTGGACCTGAGAGCCTTTGAGCTAAAAGGCTAATTTTCATATACAAAAATATTATAAAAAATATAAACAAACATTTCAAATGCAAAAATAAGAGGAGCAATGAGTGGAGCACAATCATCCAACACTGAGTTTGACTCAATGGTCCACGGGACATGAAAGCCCAAATACTATATCATCTATCTATATATTATCTAACTATATTATTATTACTATATATACTATATATATCAAGACTCTTGTGGACCTGGCACGCCCTCAGTGGACACGTGGTCCCAACTTCCTCCAACAGCCCCCAGACTGGTGGCCAACCATGCCTGCAGCTATGGACACTGAGGCTGACAAAGGCTGCCAAACTCAGAAAGTCCACCTTGGTATAGCCTCGGAGGCTGAATGGCCGGACATCCCAGCGCCCACTCAGTTCCACACATGGGGGGATTTAATCCAGGCTACCGCTACCTTCCCGGGCGGCTGCCTCTGGTGTGTGCCAGACTGCGCATGCAGCTACCTACATAGCGGCGGAGCGGTTGCTCCTGACCCAGGCCCAGAGACACGCCTTCCCTGGTGAACTGAAGGCACTAAATGCCGTCCGTCAAATCCCAAACAACAGTTGCCTAGTCATGCCCGAATCAGGTCTACTCTGCGTCATGCAGACTGTCTGGAAGCAGGCGTGACCCATCCCGTTATCCTGGACCCGGCACACCAGATCACCAAACTGCTGAACCAGGAATTTAACCAGAGACTCCACCACCCAGGGCCAGAGTGTGTGCTGGCTGAGATCTGACGCCATTACTGTGTCCTCCACGGCCTGGAAGCAGTAACGAGGGACCAGCATGGCTGTCGCGACATGCCAGCTGTGGCATGCCAAGGCAGAGCTGAGAAAAGCCTTCAAGGGCATGGCACGTGACCTGCAGGACCAGCTGGCACAGAAGATGATTTTCTTCTGTTTCAACCCTCTATGAGCACCACACTTGGGGGGCCTGGGAACAGGAGGCAGACAGGCTTCGGGGTTATCCTCCGGGAGCAAACGGTACTGAAACTGGTGCTGAGCACCATCCTCACCGAAGTCAAAGGGATACTGAATGCCAAACCACTTGGATGTGTCTCAGTGGATGCTGCTGACCCTGGCCCGGTCACACTACATGTGCTGCACATGGGACGATATGACTCCTTGCTGCCTCAGGTCTTATACGCTGTTTTAGGGACCCGATGGTGGAGACAGAGCCAGGTGTAAGCCGACAACTTCTGGTTGACCTTTGTCCGACATTGCCTACCATGCCTACAAGCCTGGTCCAAATAGTGGGCCAGCGAGAGTCAGCTCGCCCCAGGCCAGGTGGTTCTGATAGTCAAACCGCAGCTTCCGCGTGTGCTCTGGCCTGGGTGCTGGATAATAATAACCTACGCTCATCCAGCTGCCTGAGATCAACAACACAGGGGATCAACCGCCAGGCTTCCCTGTGTTGCTGTGCACATAATTGGCAGCAAGGTAGTGGTTATTAGGGAGTTAGTGGATGTGGTTCAAACATCAGGATCATAAAAGATTCAATATGATATGATGGCATACAATAATAATGGTTCTTACCCCTTTCCTCTAATACTGTTGTGTCATAGCTGCATTTGCTGTGCGTAACCTGGGCATTTTAATGCTAGAGTTGAGCATTTCTCATCTGTTTGTGCAGGACAGGCATTCTCCTGAAGAGTAGCTCCAGAAGAGGCTGAGGACAAGGACACGGCGGTAACATGAGGTGTCTTAAACGCTGGTCCACTAACAGGTGACTTTCACATGACCTTCACAGGACACCACACAGAGACAACTTTGCAATGAGAGGGAAATCGCTCCTGTATTGTCCAGCTCTTGTTCTTGTTTCATATTAGATTAGATTCAACTTTATTGTTATTGCACATGTACAGGTACAGAGCAACAAAATGCAGTTTAGCATCTAACCAGAAGTGCAAAAGAAGCAGCAAGTGAGGATAATAACTTAATAAATACAGTATGGCGGTTATTTTACAATTGTTTACCGGGTTGTGCTATAAACATATTTTACAGATGGTGTTTACATTAAATGCCTTGGACTATAAGTGCAGGAGCTATTTAGCTATTTACATAAGATAGAGGAGATGTGCAAATTATAAATTACGTGTATACAGATGATAAAGTGCATGAGTGCGCAGGACAGGTTTAAACAGTAGCTACATTGGTTACTAAGCTAGTGAGTTGTTGTGTAAACTGCTGTAGTGTAGTGAGGTGTGGAGTGTGTAAGGGTCAGCAGGAGTTCAACAGGGACACCGCTCTGGGGAAGAAGCTGTTCCTCAGTCTACTGGTCCGAGTCCTGAGGGTTCTGTAGCGCCTCCCAGAGGGCAGGAGGGAAAATAGTCTGTGGGCGGGGTGGGAGGAGTCCTTGAGTATGCTGCGTGCTCGATGCAGGCAGCGCTTCCTCTGGACATCTCCGATGGCAGGGAGTGTAGTCCTTGTGATGCGTTGGGCAGTTTTCACCACCCTCTGCAAGGCCTTGTGCTCAGCGATAGTGCAGCTTCCATACCAGACTGACACGCAGTTGGTCAGGATGCTTTCTATCGCACAGCGATAGAAGTTCACCAGGACAGCCGAGGATAGCTGGTTCTTCCTCAGTGTCCTCAGGAAGAAGAGGCGCTGGTGAGCCTTCTTGATGATGCTGGAGGTGTTTGTGGTCCAGGACAGGTCCTCTGAGATGTGGGTCCCCAGGAACTTGAAGCTGGAGACACGCTCGACGGCCATCCCGTTGATGTGGATGGGGTCCTGTGTGCCTCCTCTTGCTTTCCTGAAGTCCACGATGAGCTCCTTGGTCTTGCTGGTGTTGAGGACCAAGTTATTGTTAGCGCACCATGTGGTCAGGCGCTCTACCTCCTCTCTGTAGGCTGTCTCGTCGTTGTTGCTGATGAGACCGATCACCGTTGTGTCGTCTGCAAACTTGATGATGGAGTTGGATCCATGTACAGGTCTGCAGTCGTGGGTGAATAGAGAGTAGAGGAACGGGCTCAGCACACAGCCTTGTGGCACACCGGTGCTGAGTGTGATGGTGGTGGAGCAGCTGTGACCTGACCTAACACGCTGTGGTCTGTCGGTCAGGAAGTCCAGAGTCCAGTTGCAGAGGGAGGGGTTGATGCCCAGGTCTCCAAGTTTGGTGATCAGCTTGGAGGGGACGACGGTGTTGAAAGCTGAGCTGAAGTCAGCAAACAGCAATCGTGCATAAGTGTTCGTGTTGTCCAGGTGTGTGAGCACAGAGTGCAGTGCTATGGAGACTGCATCATCTATGCTCCTGTTGCTGCGGTAGGCAAACTGGTGTGGATCGAGTGTGGTTGGGAGGCAGTCCTTCAGGTGAGCCAGGACCAGTCGCTCGAAGCACTTCATAATGATGGGGGTGAGTGCTACCGGGCGGTAGTCATTGAGGCAGGTTGGTCTGGAATGCTTCGGAACTGGGACGATAGTTGTGGCCTTGAAGCAAGACGGGACCACTGCGTGGGCGAGGGACAGATTGAAGATGTCCGTAAAAATCCCGGCGAGCTGTTCTGCGCATGCCCTGAGCACACGTCCAGGGATGCCATCGGGACCAGCAGCCTTGCGTGGATTGATCCGGCTGAGGGCTGTGTAGACGGCGGTAGATGATAGTGTGATGGGTTGGTGGTCTGCTGGGAGAGGGGTCCTAGTGGCAGTGTCCTTGTCGTCCTTTTCGAAGCGAGCATAGAAGGTATTAAGCTCGTTCAGGAAGGTGGTGTCCATGACTGTGGGGCTGGAGTTGTTGGGTTTGTAGTCGGTGATGGCCTGGATGCCTTGCCACATACGCCTGGGGTCAGAGCTGGAAAAGTGACCCTCAATCTTGCGTTTGTAGGTGTGCTTGGCCTTTTTGATGCCCCTCCTCAGGTTATATGAGCACTTAATGAAAGATATCTATTAAGTGCCATATTTTAAGTTACATCTATTACAAAATAACATGCGCTGCATTATGAGAGAAACAAATTTGGCAGTTTTTTAGGCCTTACTGGTCTCTTTACCAGAGGACGTTGTCCCCCTTCACCTTGGGTCTGTCTCCCAGCTGCTCCTCAGTTGTTTTGGCTGGGACTCTGTTTTGTTGGGACTTAGTTAGAACTCTTAGTCCTGAGCTCTCTGGTTGAGGAGCTTCCTCCTATGAAGCCTTCCCTCAACCCTGCCCAGTCTCTCTGTCCCAGTCAAACAACCCCCTCAGGACAGGAGGCTTTACTGGGTGGATGCTAATGAGCATCGCATGACTGGGCTGGTGCTGAGAATCAAAACCAAAAAGTTCCATCTTGCTTACATCATCATCAGAGCTCAGGCTTTTGTTTTGAACCCTATTTCCTCCTCATCTCCATAGCTAACCATTGTCCTCAGGGGTGTCACTAAAACATGCTTTCCTGAGGGACTGAAATGAGCTGGTCTCCAACGGTTTTGACCAGTTTAAAGAACATATGATGTTCAGTCACACCTCAGACAGAGGTCAAAACCGTGGCAACACAGCTCCCCTTGCAGACAACAAAATGCCCGTTTTCATATGGTTTTTGTCTCGCTCTGTCTTCAGGCGTTGCCGTGGAAACGGACAAGCCAAATGAAACAAAACTTGTCTGTTTTAATGTACATTTGGCCTAGTTTTCCTGCTACAGGACATTAATGTGCTTCCAATCCCTAAAATCTAGTCCCACATTAGAAAAAGAATCCCCACTTGGCATAATTGCATATGTAAACAACTAAACATAGATTTGACTTTTAACACCCTCCATGTTGTGAACTTTCTGATGGCTGCACTGATACACACCGAGCACGCCTGCATGTCTGCTCCTGGAACTCTGAGGAATATTTGTTATTCTGGCCTTTCAGAAGAGCACGGGGCATTTCAGAACCTGCCCTAGAACGAGCCTTAGGACCAGCCTTAGGACCTGCCCTAGAACTTGCCTTAGAACTTGCCAAAGGACCTGCCCTAGAACCTGCCTTAGAACCTGCCTAAGAACCTGCCTTAGAACCAGCCTTAGAACAAGCCTTAGAACCTGCCTTAGAACCTGCCTTAGAACAAGCCTTAGAACCTGCCTTAGAACCTGCCTTAGAACAAGCCTTAGAACCTGCCTTAGAACCAGCCTTAGAACCTGCCTTAGAACCAGCCTTAGGACCTGCCCTAGGACCTGCCTTAGGACCTGCCTCCGCAACACATCTTCCATCAGATCGATCAATATCTTTTATTCTTTTTTCTAATGTTGATGCATATAATGTGTAATCTGTTTTCTAGGATAACATGACCAAAGAATTTAGAAATATTTTTGTATGATAGAATGTTTGTGTGTAATTATGATGACATCAGTAATCATCACTGAACCATTCTCACTGTTAAATGCTGTGCTATCACATTGCAAATGCTAACAATAACTCTCTCCCCCTCTCTCCCTACCTTTCTCTTTCCCTCCCTCTCCCACTTCCCCTCTCCCTCCATCACCCCCTCCCCCTCTCTCTCTTCCTCCCTCTCTCTTCCTGTTTCTCCATCCCTCCCCCTCCCTCCATCTCTACCCCCTCCCACTCTCTCTCCCTCTCTCCCTCTCTCCCCTCTCCCTCAATCTCTACCCTCTCCCCCTCTCCCTCTTTCTCTTCCTCTTCCTCCCTACCTTCCTCCATCTCTACCCACTCTCTCCCCCCTCCATCTCTCCTTCTCTCACTCTTCCTCCCTCCCTCCCTCCATCTCTACTCCCTCCCTCTCTGTTTCCCTCCTTCTCCCCCTTTCCCCCTCTCCCTCCCTTTCTCTCCCTATCTCCCTCCCTCTCCCACTCCCTCCCTACCTCCCTCCATCTCGACCCCTCCCTCTCTCTCTCTGTCTCCCCCTGTCTCCCTCCTTCTCCCCCCCCCCCCCCCCCCCCCCCACTTCTCTCCCTCATGCATGTGCACGTGGGCCACACCAGATGTGTGATTCTGCTGTGTGCTGTATTATGTCTCATTTGTTTGCTGTCCATCCGTCGACCGTTGCTGGAGAAGGATGAAGCCACCAGCCGGACTGTCAGTCCTCGACATAAGAAGGTCACAGAAGCTCTCTGCTGTTGCCTCATTTGCGATGTACAGAATATCACTGAGCTCAGACATAGTAGTGCAGAGGCCACCGGGGAGGGGGTCCTTTCTGCTCCACGTCCATGTGAGCAGCGTGTACGGTAGGGCCGCTGGCCGCGCTGCTGCTGGAGGGGAGTGTAGTGTGAACAAGATGTTAGAGGGACGTTTCAGCCTGTTACTGACACCAATTGGAGGATGAAGCTATTTGCTCTGACACTTTAATCCCTCTGCTCTTCTTCTAGCTGGTACATGATCACGTGCACAGAGTTCTGGGAGCCCAGTGTCATCTCAGCAGAACCAGAAAGAGTTTGTTACCTCTGCTGCCTTCCTCCAGTCACATGACGCAGCCCTTCCTGTGGAAAGATGTCCCACTCTCTGATGACCTCTTCCTGTATCCGCCACCATTCGGGTTTCAAGGTCTTCGAAGCAAAGTGGCGGAATTGCTGAAATCCGTAAATAGTGTTTTTTCCTGGGTTGCCATCATTTTGGGCTCTTTGCTGTGAATCCGTTTTCTCCTTCAGGTGTGAGGATATAGGAAGTGGACCTCCTGATGGACTTAAATGAGAGTGTCCAAGGAAAACCAGAGAACGTTTGACTGCAGGCTTTGAAACCTCAAAGCTTATTTAGTGCCTACTGACAGTTTATTCTGTTTATTGCTTCTCTTTTCAAGCTCCCACTTCCTGGCTCTGCACAAGAGTTGAAGAACAGGTCAGATAAGTGTCGGCGCTGCGTGGTGGTGGGTAATGGAGGCATTCTCAGGGGCCTGGAGCTTGGCTCTCTCATCAACCGCTTCGATGTCGTCATCAGGTAGAAACACGATGACTTTGGGTCCACATGATTCCCACTGCCACAGTGCTGGCGGTACCAATCACCCATATCTGATTGGTCAGGTTAAACAGTGGACCTCTGGGAGAATACACTGCTGATGTGGGCAATCGGACCACCATCCGAATGAGCTACCCAGAAGGGACTCCTCTGCATTGGGTCGATTCTGACCCAGATATTACCTTTGTGGCTGTGGTGTATAAAGGCGTTGATGTCAGCTGGACGACAGCCATGATTAATAGGATCAGTGTGGTCAGTTTCCGAGGAATCCTCCTTTTCTCACTCTGATTATTGTTACATTAGTCTTTGTTTCCTGGTATCACCATCATTCGTCACCTTTGTGTTTCAGCCTCTCTGGGATTGGCTCTTCTTTTGGCAGAAAGTACCCGATCATATCCCCCTGGACTCCCACAGGTTTAGACTGCTCAACCCTGGAGTCATTAGAGAGACAGCTTTAGACCTCCTCCAGTTTCCTCCTCCCAGGTCGCAGCTGTGGGGGAACCAGATGGTGATGGAAACATCACACACACATCCACCCAAGTAGTAAAGTGATAAGAAGTGATCAAATGAATGAATGTGTGTTGTGTCCTGCAGAATGTTCCTACTATTGGGATGTCAGCGCTGAATTTAGCCAGCCTGCTTTGTGACGAGGTGAGCCTGGCTGGTTTTGGCTACAACTTCTCTGTCAACTCAGCGCGGTTGCACTACTATGACAAGCTGCCCATGAGGGTCATGCAGCAGCAAACATCTCATAATGTTAAAGAGGAGACGGCGTTTTTGCAGAAACTAATCCAAGACGGAGCAGTTACTGACCTTACAGGGGGCATCCACTGCTCCTTCTGCCCCAGATAACCCTTGCAATAGGTCGTGGTCCTTCTGGCCCCCATAACTGTCAGAGATCACAACAGAAGGACCCTCTCTCTCTCAATTCCTCATAAAGCCACTCCACACCCAGTTTTGGTCGAAAAACCCAAAAACCTGTTTCTATGGCTCAGAACCTGAGATGAAGTGTGAGGAATGGGCTGTATTGACTAGTCATCTCTGGCCTCCAGCAGCTTTACATCTCTCTCACAAACACACACACACACAGTTTATAATGTTAGCAGCTACCTAAAGGGGCCAACATCCTGAGCAATGAGCAGTTGTGCACATCCCAACACTGGAAAAGCTATATTTGGAAGCTCTGTTCAGCATCCTGGTGAAGGACACTTGAACTATTACTTTATTTACTGGGCTATAGAGCACATTAGAATATATGTCGCACCCACTAAATTGATATTATCTGCACCAAGCTATATGCCACAGATATATACATTGTGAAATCAGACATTTACAGGAAGCAGAAAGGTTTCGTAAATGATTATTTCCACACCATAACAGTTTCCCTACAGTGCCTGTGACACGGCAGAAAAACAGCAGATCGAACAAACCGAGAACTCATTGTTGTGTTTATTCTTCCTCCTTCTGTGCACTGAATCCACTGAAGTGGTCTCCTTCAGTGTGGGACATCTCCATCACACACCTGTTCAGTCAGTTCCAGTCTTTCCTCACCTGTTTGTGACTGGGGTTCTTTCACACTGCCCTGGCACACCTGGCAAGCATGCTCTTCACATGCGGCCAGTTTTTGGGAAGGATCCAAGGCTCACACTCACCTCATCGCTGTATAAGCCATAGGGTTCAAAGCGTAGGAAAAAAAGAGCAGCTTATAGTCTAGTAAATACAGTACTTGTCGTGTAATATATGGGAGCCGTAGGTCCAACTGGAACACCATATCTACCTCCTGAACTACAACCCCATTTTGAAAGCTTTTCTTGTGATCAACCAGTCCTCTAATTGGCATCAAAAGAAGTGGACACCAGTGTATTTTGAGCAAACGGTCCAATGGTGCCACCAGTAAGAAAAGACGGACTGGTTTTACACATCAGATCAAAAGACTTTCTAAATGAGAACACACTCTCCACTGGTTTTGTCACTGAATTTGGAAGCACACAGGCCGTAATCCCTGAGGTTGATGCCGAACGTGTTGGTTACAGTTAAGGGAGGTTTGTCTTTTCAGTCAAACCTTCTGATGTTAGAATTCTACAAGTTGTGGAACTGACACACAGGAGACACGTCACCTGTGTTGAAATGAAGTGACACAACACAGCAAAAGGTCATCATCAGCACCAGTTTTGATAAGACAGTTGTACCCAGAGGTTCATCAGGCAGATGGGAGCTTACTGGCTAGCATCAACCATGGATGGAGCCAGCCAGTCTGTCTTTAGCTAGCCCAAACAGAAGCTGCTAACCTTGGACCCAACAGAATCATCTGGCATAGCTAGCCTAGCTAGCAGAAGATGCTAACCTTGGACGCAACAGAATCATCTAGCCTGTTTGTCTCTGGGAAGAATGGATCTGGTTGCCCAGAAGCTCCTGTAGGACACTGAAGGAGACTAAAGGTCAAGTCTGCAGTACAGACTAGAGTTTAGAGACGAGTTGTCATTTTCCTTCACAGCATCTGTCAATTTCTATCTGTGAAAGTGTTGATGATCTACATGTGGACTTCATATTAATAGCTATAGATTCTCTACATCTGTATTTATTTATTGTTTCTGCTTTAAGATTAACATTTGAATTAAAAAATGAGGCAGAAGATAGAACTAAAGATTAGAGCATTCAAATCTTTTGGAACTGTTTATCTGTTCATATAATTTCCTGTTTTTTACTGTTGTTACTTTATGCTTTCATCCTTGTGAAGCTACAGAATTAACATGTCTAAAGCGTATTTTTGTATTTTAGAGCATCATGAGTACTGTTACTGTTAGGAAGGTACAACTGACATTTGACTTTCTTTTCCTGTGCTGATGGTATTTCTTTCCTGTGCTGATGGTTTTAACTGAATTTGTTCTTCCAATTAGATTTGTCTTTTCTTAAAGGAATTCTTTGATGGCTGACTTGGGGCAGAGCAGGAAGCAGACTCAGTACTGGTCCTGTCTTTAAATCAAAAGGTTCAAACAAATAAAACTGAAATGCTTTATTTCATTTGAGTGTCATGGCAGATGGATTTAGATCCAAGAGAGGAAAGTAGGTTAATGCTTCCAGTGGTCGTTGAATCTATGCTGTGGTTAAGGTGGAAAGTATCTTCAAGCGTGTCATTAGCAATGTGTAATTACAGTAAAGTGCATTTACTGTTGTCGTCGGCAGACATTGATTTTGTCTGCTCTGACTACGCAAGCTGCAGTGATTTGGATCTGAGGTATGCCCATGTGGTCCATGGACAGCTGTTAACTAGCTGTTCTTTATCGGTACCTTAGAGAACTCTTTTGGCCTAATTACATCAGTGCAATAAATCCACTAATCACTCTGAAAATGGAGAAGGTTTGGATCATCCACAGGGCCGATGTACTGTAGAGATCACACTCCCCATTCCTGCAACAAAAATACCAAAGTACAAAACAACGTCTTGCCTGAAAATCCTCAAAAATGATTGACTAAGGGAAGGGTTAGAGTCTGGGTGGGGGGAGCTTAGCCTGTTGGGGACTGGGCTGAGGAGCAGAAGGTTGCCGGTTTGAACCCCAGGGCAGATGAAACATGGAGGGTGTTCTGGTAGTAGGGGGAGGTGCCAGACCACTGCTGAGGTACCCTTGACCAATGTACCAAACCCACAAATGCTCATCTAAGGCCCTGCGATGAACTGGGGACTCATCCAGGGGGTTCCTGCCTTCATCCATTGCGGACCCTCCCTAAGACCCCAAGAGGGACGAAGTGGCTAAGAAGACCGGTTCTAATTCAAGAGGAAAATTTCATTTCAGACCCAGTCAAGAAAAATCTTCTGCATTCCTTTTTATGGAGTGAAACTATGGAACAGGTTGAGTGTGGAGTTGAAGTAACGTCCAACCACAAACCATTGATGCTCTTTAGAAGGTGTTTAAGTCGAGATTTGTGTATATCTGTAGGGTGTCTAGAGCCTGCCATTACTGTATAGACGTCCATTATTAAGCATGCCAAATAACAGAGGTTACTCATGAATGGATGAGGGGTGGAATTAAGGGAATATGACTTCTTCCCAAATGTCTCAACTCATTTTTTCGTTTTCCTTTCATGCTTTTGTCTCTTGTGTAGCATTTGTCAACATATGTGCTCGGTTATTTAGTTCCATGTTGGAATCTAAACATCATCCAGGGTCCAGGCAGAACGTGAGCATCTAAAGAAGAATGACAGGAACCAAGTTCATACCTGTCAACTCAAAGATAAACGAACACATTCACACCTCTGTTGCAGCTTTTTGGTGTGTTTTGATGTTGACGAGCTTAGCTTAGCAAAAATAGACCTCTTGTTAGGGTTAGGGTTAGGGTTTGTGCCAAAGAAGTGAGACAGAGACCCAGAAGACGTCCTTTAAAATGCTGCCCAGAATATATTGAAGATCAAAGGGATCAAAAATGCATCAGCCAATGGCTCTAAATGAAGATGCCCAGAGCAGAAACCTAATGGGAAACCAAAATCCACAAGTTAGTCAACTGGACCAGAAGTCGCCACTGCACCGCCTCTGATCTTTGGACACTCACCAGGCCAACTGGACCTCTCCAGACTTGGGATGAGGCCTTATACTGCTCCCCAATTGTGTTTTTGGAACAATCTCTGTCTGTTCCAGCATCTCCTAAGGACACGAGCCACCAGACGCCTAGCACACAACTTAGCTTTGCTAAATGCACAGGCGTCATTCAAAAGTCAGCATGAGGCGTCACATACAGTAAGTGAATCAGGAGAACATTCAGGTTCTAAACCAAGCAGGAACACACCAGAACATGCTGACATGGATCATAACTGATGATTAAAGTTGAGGAGTCACGGCTAAAACATTAATACACACAGAGCCTGAACTGTTCTGAACCATCTCAGAGCATTTAGCATTGAGTTATTGAACCCCTCAATGTGTATACTGGTGCGTTACTGGTGTGAGACTGGTGTGTTACCATTGTGATACCAGTGCATTACTGGTGTGTTACTGGTGTGAAACCGGTGTGTTACAAATGCGTTACTGGTGTGATACTGGTGCATTACTGGTATTTTACTGGTGTGTTATTGGTGTGATACTGGTGTGATACTGGTGTGTTACTGGTGTGTTAATGCATATATGAAGAGAAAGGACTAGGCGTGACCCCACACAGATACCAGACAGTCGGACTACACGAGTCGTGCCCCCACTACAACGTGCTGCTTTCTTTCACTCAATTAGAAATATAGAAAACCATCAAGACAAACCAAACCAAACTTAACGCCATTGTGCCAAACATAGACAACTTTCTTTTTCTTCTTCGAGTCTACGGATGCACCCCAACTGTGCTAGTGCATAACCACCACCCTGTGGTCAGTGGTGGTAACAGCAATGCCTTACAAAAATCTTAATGATCCAATATTTTGATTTGAAAATCATGTATACACAATAAAACATTTTACTCCACCCCATGGTTCTTACAAATTCCAAAGTATATCTGCTGACCTGGATGTGCTCGTCATTCTTTCGCCCTCTATTTTTGCTTCATATGAACCTCCCAGACTCCCTGGACCCCCCTAGGCCCCCTGGTACCCCTGGACTCCCTGGACCCTCTGGATTACCCTCGCCCCCCAAGGCTGACCCCCCGGGCCTTTCATTTGAATTGTATCTGAGAAAATGACATCTAACCAAAGTGGTAAACGCGTGCTACTTACTGATAAACTCCAACACTGAGCAAGAACCTCGAAGGCCTCGGATCATCTGAAGCAGCTCAAATAGTTCCTACCTATACGGAAGAGCACAGGTCCTTTGAACCATGGAGGTTAGAGTTCCAACAGTGGCGACAGGTCTCTTTGCTCCTGAGCGTTGGACCTGTTCTCAGCTTGAATATTTTCTTTTTGACACTTGACGTGTTCCTCTAAATGACCCTATTTTGTTCCACAGCATCGTGGTTTGCGATCCCCTCTCTTTTGAACCAGCTTCTCCCCGTTCCACCTGTCCCCACCTCCTCCAAGGCTGAGCGTCCTTAGGGGAGGACGTGTCATATATCCTATACGTGACATTATATTAACGCGTTTGTCTTGACTTACAGTACCTGTGTCATGGGGCCCAGCATGATGTCAGTGAGTTGTTTCAATTGTGGCAAGTTATGCCTTATGAGGACAAGGAATATGTTTCTGAATAGAGAGGTGCTCTCCTAAAGAGGCTTGTTACAGCCATCCGGTGGAGAGCACAAACATTCATGTCCTTTCCAAGGCCGGGAAGGCCACATGAGGCATTGGAAGAGCTGCTGGCAGCAAAGGAGACCCCTGACCTGACATGTTCTGCTTCTCATGACTGATGGTCTTTTCATGGTTGATGTGCAGGATTTTTATTTCTTTTGACAGCCACTCATGGAGGTAACGTTTGTAAAAATAACCTCACGTTGAAGTTTAAATAAGGACATGGTGTCCATCGGTCATTTGGCCTTTCAATGGTGTTTCCATGTCAATGGAGATAGATACCACCACATGAGGCTGGATTTCATTGGCCTGATTGTTCCACAGATTCAATCAATCAATCAATCTTTATTTAAATAGTGTGTGTTACAATCAAAATTGAAAAAATTGAAAAACTCCCCTTTAACAGGAAGAAACATTGAGCAGGACCAGGCTCATATAGGGGGGCAGAGAGAGAGGAGAAGGGGAGGACAGGTAGAGGAGAGAATAGGTAGAACATAGAGATGCATTAATAGAACTAGCTGCTGGTATAAGAGTGGGTCTGCAGATTGAGGTCCTGTGGTAGCTGAAGCCCCATAAGAACAGTTGCAAAAGCTGATGAAATATTCCCGTTATTTTTTCAAGAGACATTTAAGTTGAAGATACTGAGAAAACATCTAAAATAAATGCATTGTGCTCCCAGGCCTGATCCTGATTCAAATAATTAAGCTGATGTCATGTACAGTAAAACGAAAAAAAAAATAATGCAAAGGCAATAATGAGAGTAGACAGGCCAAGAAGAAAGGTGCTCCATTTAAGAGCTTCTTTTGCCTAATTCCAAGTTGAATGTGGATGTAAAACAACAGTAACAAATGGATCAAACTCTGGCAGGAAAAACTGGGATGGTCTGTGGCCCTGGCTTGCTAAAAATGAGAGATCTCGATGAATTCCACCTTCCGACACTGTAAAACCAGCGTCCTTATTCTCCAGTGAGTGAGAGACTCAAACCAGCAGATAAGAGTGAAGGTAAGAAACAATAAAAAAAAAACATGAATTAAAGAATCTTAAAGCGGTGGTCACCGTCATCATCGCCTGTCCACCTCATCCTGTACTGGTCAGTTAATGCAGGTCCTCGTTTGACCACGCCCACATTTAGCCCCTCCCCCCCCGCGCACCCTGCCGCCAGCCCCGGGGCTGCTGGGAGACTTGCAGGGCTGCTCGTGCGGCGTGGACCTGAGCGGGGCGAGCTGCTGTTCACAGGTAGGTTTCCCACAAATACACATGCTCTGCCCCTTCACTTCTGCCGAACTGCAGAAGTGAAGGGGCCGAGCGTCGGTGCGACACCCTTCAGAGTGCGGCCCAACTGCAGAAGTTTGAGTTCCTGTTTGACCATGACTTTATGCTGCTGCCGCTGTTTGGTCATCACGACCCTTCTGTGCATGAGCCGTAGCGGCGAAACCAAGTGACCAGCATGTGACCTTTCAACTTTTACTGTTAGTCGCGTCCGATCTGCAGGCTCGGTCCGTCATGGATGACCTTAGGTCCAGTTGGAAGTTACTAAAGTCACTGGCGTGATTATATCGGGTTCCTATCAACCAACCGTGTTGATGTTATCACACAACACAAGTGGTTTTAATCAATAGAGAGAGTAATCAGAGAAACAAGCTGCAGCGGCGGAGGGCAGGTTTCGAGGTGAAAGGTGACTGGCCGCACATTGGCTGGCTGGCAGGAGGACACCCACCCCTCTCTTCACTGGTTTGCTGCTCTGTTGGGACCCTGCCCACCGCGCGCGTGCGCGGGTGCACGCACACACGGAGATGTGTGTATATATATATCTCTATATATACATACAGATTTGTGTGTGTGTGTGTGTGTGTGTGTATATATACATATGTGTGTATATATACCGGTATGTGTCCGTGATTTTGTTTTCTTAAGACGCCAACTGTCTCCTCCAGAAGCCCAATGTGACCTCACTCAGAGGTCACATTGTATGTAGTGGAGGCCAACCAGCTCTGCAGAGACCACGCCCACAGATCACGCCCACCAATCACGCCCTCCTTTCGTAGTACAGAAGCCTGGATCCACATAGAAACTGTACCGTACTCAGCTTCTCTTACACTTTTAACACACACACACACACACACACAACTCACCACCAACACTAACTCTTGTTATCACAAAAATCCAAGAATAAAGCAGTGCATTTAGGAGGGGGCTCAAGAATCACTTTGATCATCCAGACCAGAAGTAAATGAAGCATTTTTGGGACTGCTTTAATTAGGTATTCGGGTAGCAACGGGCTTTTGCTGACTTCATTAGGAGGAAACACATTCCTTATTGTGTTACTGTCGATGGCCAACAGTGGACATCGGCTCACATTAGCACTATACTCTTTACAAGTCAAACAAAAACATTTCTAAAGTAGCAAACCTGAACATCTCTGAGGGCTACCACAATTTAAAGAGAATACAGAGTCTCCTAGTGTGAGAGCACAACATCACTACACTACAAAATATATCAAATCATAAAAATGGGGTTCTTTTAGCACAATGCATCATTTTTGTGTGTGAGTGTGTTAGTTCAACTCTTCAGAAGGTTGAAAATGCCTCTTCATTTGGAGGGATTTTTAAATGTCCTCTTTAAAGGTGGGCCATTATGTGTAGTGAGGGCAGCTCTGCGGCAGGAACTCTGTCTCCTGGTCTTGAGGGTTCTTCCTACAATAATCTGCTTTGTGGCCGTCACAGCTCCGGCTTTAGCCTCTGTACTTGTAAATGATTCTGTTTGGAGTATTTGAGAGAGTTGAGTATTAAATTTTGTTCTTTGGTTTCATTTAGGCTTCCAATCCCACCATCTACACACACTCCTTCCTGTCATCAAGCCCTGTGAAGGTCCCCTGAGGGTGACTGGAGTCCTCCAGGACACACCTGTCCCTGCACCTTCTTTTCCATCGGCGAAGCAGCATCATTTGGAGGATGGACTTTGTGTGTCGTCTGGGCTTGCCAAGCCTGGACAGTGTCAGCCAGTACATCAGGAGCATCTCCACTCCCGTGTGGGTAGGGACAGGGGTGGTGGCGGCTGCTACAACCTACCTCCTGACGAGCCGACCCACTGCCCCACCACCCATCTGTGACCTGAACCTGCAGTCCATTGAGATCCCTGTAAGTTTAAGTCTGGGAGAGAGGTGAGGTTTTTTCAAGCTGTGGACATCAACATGTCCTACACACGCTTGCTTCCTCTAGAATTTGACCTCAAGTCATTGACCCAGGACCTACTGACTGGCTGCTCTATCAGGTTTCTGGAGGACTTGATTAGAAACGTTCAGCTTTATAGATTCAAGTATCAATTTCTTCTATCTTACACGTCTAGCTTCAATGTTGGAAAATCCATTTCGTTTCTGAAGAAATATGTGTCCTTGTACCTGTTAAGAAATGTTTCTTATCACCGTCTGGGACCTTCTAACCAGTGTTTGCACTCTGGATCCCATTCGATCCGTAGGTAGGTAATCACCTAGAGGCCACCATATATGCAGAAAAGGCTCATCTTCCCCTTTAATTTGGATCCATAGCACAAACTCTACATATTACTTTGTACCACCAGGTTTCTGACCAAATGTAAAGGTTCATTGAGTTGATCTTCATTACGTTGAGCTTTGTGAGTTCCTCTAGTCATCCAAATGGGACCCAAGACTCAAGTGGGTCCTGAATAGGATTGAGCATCCGAAGGGGAACGTTCTTTTTTTAAAAGTTCTACCAAGAAATTTGACAAATGGGTTCTGCTGTGGGAAGTATGCTAACGTGCCTTCGTTGTTCCCGTCAGTAATTACCTGCTGTTCCACTAAATATGCTCCTTGTTTTCCAGGGTGGAGAGTTGGCTCGGAAGTCAGTTCTGCAAAAGGGAGACGCTTATTTAAAATGTTACTATGATGATGCCAAAACCATGTATGAGAGTTTCCTCAGAGGATGCAGAGTCTCCAGTACGTAGATCCCCCAGCAGGCACGTGGCTGTGTTGATGAAGGAAGGCTTGACTCATGAGTATGACTGTCACCTCCAGATGATGGTCCCTGTCTGGGCTCAAGAAAACCAAAGCAGTCGTACGAATGGCTGTCCTACAGTCAGGTAAGGGTCCCCAGGAACCGCTGAGCCAGCAAAATGCTCGGCCGTCCCTCTGGCAGGGGCACACAGAGGAGAAACTCCAGTTAAGGAGAAATGGAAAATGTTTGTCTTTTAAAAGCTGGATAAAGCTTAAAATGCTCATCAGAGGCGTGTGTGTGTGTCTGTCTGTGTGTGTGTGTGTTCCAGGTGAAGGAGCGTGCAGAGAATCTCGGTTCAGCGTTTCTTCACAAAGGTCACTCCAAGAGCAACCGCCCCCACATCGGCATCTTCTCCCAGAACAGACCAGAGGTATCTTCTCCCCTCAGTGTGTCTACAGAAATGAGCCAGCAGGCAGCAGCGTCTCCACAATGGTTCCGGTGCCAGTGGGCCTGAATTGGATGGTGGATGCTGCAGAAGGCCTGAAATGAGCTCCTGTTAGCAGATGTTAGCAGATGTTTTTGGTTTGTCTAATATGTCATCCAGTGATGTTAGGAGCAGTCCCACCCCGTCAGAGGAGAAATGGAAGTAGGAGCAGGAGCGCTGCCTGCATCCATCCTCCTGCTCCACCACAACCACAGGAAGGATCTGCTGCAAGAAGTCATGCTAGCCTGTTTGTGTGTGCAGTGGACCCTCGGGGAACTTGCCTGTTACACTTACTCTCTGGTCTCGGTTCCGTTGTACGACACTCTGGGAACCGAAGCTATCGTCTACATCATCGAGAAAGGTAGAGCTGCAGGACTGCACAGCCGGCCAGCTCTGTGAGGACACGTGAACTGATGTGTGCATATTTCTACAGCTTCCATCTCAACCATCATGTGTGATGTGGGCAGCAAGGTTGAGTTAATACTGAGCTCCTTGGAGGGCAGGAAGCACCCAGTCCGAAACATCGTGTTGATGGAGAAGCCCCCGGTGGAGCTCATCACCCGAGCAGAACAGTGTGGAATCGATGTGACGAGCATGGAGGGGATGGAGGTCAGCAGCCTCTTTGGGTTTAGAGGGGGGTGGATAATTTTGGGTGGGGGGGGGGGGTGGATAGATGGATGCATGCATGCATGCATGGATGCAGCAGCTGCCTGACTGTCTCTGACTGCCCCCTCTGTCTCTCTTGTGCAGGCTCTGGGGAAGGCCCACCATCAGGAACCAGTGGTGAGTGACCTGCAGCAGGATCCCTGAGGAAGCGCTGCTGCTGCTGCTGATGATGATGATGATGATGATGATGATGATGATGATGATGATGTTTCTTCCACTCTTCCCACCAGCCTCCACAGCCCGAGGACATGGCTGTCATCTGCTTCACCAGTGGAACCACAGGTCTCTGTCTCTTCTTTCTTTCTGGGACCACATTCATAAATGACAGAAAAACAAGGTTTCTCTTCTTTTTCTGTAATAATCTGCTGAGACGTCACCAAAATCTTGATGAGTTGGAGCGTTGTGAGGAGGACCAGCGTCACCGTGATGCTGGTTCCCCGTTAAGGACCTCAGCATTCCCTCAGCTTTGCTTTTCATCAACTCGCTCTATCATTACATGCTGAGATCTTTAGGACTCCTTCCTGGTGTCCAACCTCTGCTTTAAGGTCTGCTTCAATCAGTGAGCTAACATCATAGTGGCCCGGTTGCCATGGAGACGAGGTCTTACTCTCAGGTTTTATCAGTTTCAATTAAACTAGTTTTGAGAGCATGTCTGAAGGAAAGCCTTTATTTTACCTGTTGACTTAAAACCTCAGAAAACACCTCACAGGTAAAAGAGTGGTGTGTGTGTGTGTGTGTGTGTGTGTGTGTGTGTGTGTGTGTGTGTGTGTGTGTGTGTGTGTGTGTGTGTGTGTGTGTGTGTGTGTGTGTGTGTGTGTGTGTGTGTGTGTGTGTGTGTGTGTTTTTTCAGGGAATCCGAAGGGAGCCAGGTTGACCCATGAGAACATTGTCTCCAACTGTTCAGGTGTCATTAAAACCACAGAGGTTAGTAGTAGTTGTTCTTTTTCATTTGAACCTGATCATTTCTGAGGATTAATCTCATGCCACATTTTGAGCTGTTCATTTTTCCCACATTTCCTCCAGAAGTTTTTATTGATTCAGCAATGCTGACAAACTGTCCAGCTGCAGGTTTCTGTGTTAATGGCTGCAAGAGAAAATGTCTTTAGCCTCAAACAGTTGGGCAAATTGGTTGGACTCACTCAAGCCTCATGAGCCAGCTCTTGATGGGCCGGGGCTGGGCTGGGGGCCTGTGCTGACATCTGGCTACACCTGCTAACATCTACCTACGCATGCTAGCACCTAGCTATGCCTGCTAACATCTGGCTACACCTGCTAACATCTGGCTACACCTGTTAGCATCTAGCTGCACTTGCTAACATTTAGGTATGCCTTCTAGCATCTGGCTACACGTGCTAAAATCTGGCTATGCCTGCTAACATCTGGCTATGCCTGCTAGCATCTGGCTACACCTGCTATCATCTGGCTATGCCTGCTAATATCCAGCTACGCTTGCTAAAATCTAGCTATGCCTGCTAGCACTTGGCTACGCCTGCTAACATCTGGCTACGCCTGCGAACATCTAGCTACACCTGCTAGCATGAGTGAGCTATAGGTGTGTGGGTATGAGAAGGAGAGGCAACACCCACGTACTGGGCAGAGGACAAGTGTGATGCTTCAGGCAGGGATGCCTTGATGAGCCTTAGACTTTCACTATATTCATTCATAGAAATGGGTTTTTTATTTCAGTTTGTAGTGTTTAGTGTTAGGCTTTGCACAAAGTCTTATTTCTAGCTGATGTGTGTTTGTGGAAGTGTCTCTATTGTTACTGTGAGAGCAAGAATGAGGATCAGTGCACTGATCGTTGCATCAGTCTGGTCTAGAGTAAGAAGTGGTATTTTCCTGTAACCGCCAGGGGGCAGCAGTGAGCCAAGGACCGAGCTCTTATGTGAAAAAGCCATTATGATCAAATATATAAGGACTAACGTACTTGAATTGATGTTGGGTGTTGTTCTTTGATGTTTATTTGATCATTATTTCTTTCCATATTTGTTCTTTGTAACTTCTTTTTTTGCTTTTTAAGGTTTTTCTTTAATTTTTGTTTTTCTTTAATTTTCTTAACTCCCCCCTCTTCAAAAAAGCCTGAAACTAAATTGACCAAATTGACTAAATTGCTGATTTCCTGTTGATTTAAGAACGTTTCGTTATAAGTGGTATTATGGCGCCACTTAGCGGCCATTTCTCAATACTACGTGGTGCTTGACGTCAGCTGGAACCGTCAGTTAGAATGGTTCAACTTTGACCCAGTACACTTTAGTTCCAGTGACCTCTAGAGGCAGGTGGGATACAGGACACTTTGATCTACCGGTACTTCTGCCATTTAGTGACGTTTGGAAGTGTGAAAGGGTGACAAATAGTCTATATAAGTCATTAATAAGTGAGCCTCTGAAACGACTTTATGAGTCAGGATAAGTGTGTGTAAAGTCTTGTGATACTTTTATGTGTTCATTTGATACTTGAGCACATTTGTTGCTTCCAAACTGCTTTTCAGGGATCAGAAGTGATCATTTTCAGCCCTGCTGTTGTTGTCTCCACAGGTGTCCTGTCCTTTCCACTCCAGTGACACACACATGTCATACTTGCCTTTGGCTCACATGTTTGAGAGAGTTGTTCAGGTACTGTGCAGCTTTCCTGTGACGGCTCATTATTGCAACACTTTATTTCACCTGGGTTCTCAGCAGCATTGTTGATGCCCTTCATGCCAGGGGGTGGTACTGGTGCATGGCGCCAGGATCGGCTTCTTCCAAGGTGACATCCGCTCCCTCTCCGATGACCTGTGCACGCTGAAGCCAACGGTGTTCCCTGTGGTTCCCAGACTGCTTAACAGAATACATGACAGGGTAACTCTGACCCCCCCCCCCCCCCCCCACACACACACACATCCATATATACCTACTGTATCTAGATTTGACTCATTTATCCAAAACAGGTAAATGACATGTATGAACAAGCAGCGCAGAATTGATTCTAGACAATTATTCTGTTATGATTAACAGTTATTTATCTCCTCCTTCCTTTTTCAGCACTCCTATTTCTATATACATGCAAGCATATGTAAAAATATATACATATACCAACGTGTGGGTTAACGTGCACATTTCTTAATTGTGCCGGCAAAAGATTCTATTCTATTCTATTCTATTTTAAAAGCTGAATCAGAACTAACTAAATATATATATCAATATACTCAATTTCTATGTAATTGGTGACGATCACAAACCCTCATTCCCGGACGGGTGTTTGAACTGGTTTGGGTTGGGACAGTCCTTGTGCCCCCCCCTGAATTTCCTCTACTGACCCTCTCGTGCACCCATTTTGAGCTCTTCTTGAACATTTGTAATATTTTGGAGAGTTGTGAGATCGGTGTGTACTTTGTGTCCAGGTGTTTGTTCAATCAATCAATCAATCTTAATTTATATAGCGTCTTATACAATCAAAATTGTTTCAAGGCGCTTTCCAGAATCCCAGGGCCTGACCCCAGACAAGCAACAGTGGCAAGGAAAAACTCCCCTTTAACAGGAAGAAACCTTGAGCAGGACCAGGCTCATGTAGGGGGACCCTCCTGCTGATGGCCGGCTGGGTAAAGAGAGAGGAGAAGGGGGAGGACAGGTAGAGGATAGGATAGGTAGGAGAGGAGAGGAGAGGGGTAGAGGAGAGGAGAAGTAGAGTGAAGGGGAGGTAGAGGAGAGGAGAAGGAGGAGGAGGGGAAAGAGGAGAGGAAAGGAGAGGAAGAGGAAAAGGAGAAGGAGGGGGAGAGGAGAGGAGAGGCACAGAGCACAGAAACACACACAAAAAATATGATGTACAATCACTTCAGCGGGGCCGGAGGTCATTATGCAGCTCCGAGGGCGGCAATATCTGTAAATGAATAGAGGTGGGGGGGGGGGGAGCAGAAAAACTACACAAGAATCAGCATAACTAGTCTGCTTGATGAGGAGAGGAAAGGAGAGGAGAGGAGAGGAAACCATGACCCAGTGGAGTGACAGAGGCCTGTGTGTGTGTGTGTGTGTGTGTGTGTGTGTGTGTGTGTGTGTGTGTGTGTGTGTGTGTGTGTGTGTGTGTGTGTGTGTGTGTGTGTGTGTGTGTGTGTGTGTGTGTAGATATTTGGTCAGGCGAACTCGGCTGTGAAGCGATGGCTGCTGGGCTTTGCCTTCAGGAGGAAGGAGGCAGAGTTAAGGAGAGGGATTGTGAGGCGAAACAGCATCTGGGATCAAATGATCTTCAGGAAGGTCCAGGTAAGGAAAACACCATATTCCGTATTTCCTATTGGGAGTAGGAATTTCTAACAAGGTATCAACAGATTTTCTTTCTTTTCTTCCGGGGAGGGTGTTACAATATTCAGACAACTGACTAAACTAAATGGTGCTGGACCGTGTTGCTGTGTTGTTGTTCCCCCCACAGGCCAGCCTTGGTGGGCGTGTGCGTCTCATCATAACAGGAGCTGCTCCCATCTCTCCAGATGTCCTCACCTTCCTCAGAGTGGCCATGGGCTGTCAGGTGCACCTCTAACTTGTCCCTGTTTCTGATATGCTTTTCATACTGTTACTACAACTGTTCTTTACCTCACATGATTGCGTTTACTCTAACTGCTGTTAATATTGTCACTAATGAGATGATCAAAAAACAGTCACAAAGAAGAATAATTAAGGTGCAAGCAGCAATAATGGACCCTCATGATCTTTTGACTCCTTGTCCCCGTGACCCTGGGACCCAGAGGTCTAGCCTTACGGTGTCCCTGCACAGTGGACCCAACAATACCAAAGCCAATAATACCAATAACAAACTACTAATAATTAAAGCCACATGCAGCCTTGAACCAACCCTTTGTCTGCCTCCCTCTGCTCGCCTGTGACCCTCATACCCCTCATACCCAAACACTCCTCATACCCCTCACACCCCTCATACCCAAGCACCCCTCACACCCCTCATACCCCTCACACCGTCACACATCACACCCCTCACACCCCTCATACCCCTCAGACCGTCACACATCACACCCCTCACACTGTCACACATCACACCCCTCATACCCCTCACACCCCTCACACATCACACCCCTCAGACCCCTCACACCCCTCAGACCCCTCATACCCCTCACACCCCTTATACCCAAACACCCCTCATACCCCTCACACCCTCAGACCCCTCACAACCCTCATACCCCCATACCCAAACACCCCTCATACCCCTCACACCCCTCATAGCCAAGCACTCCTCACACCCCTCATACCCTCACACCCTCAGACCCCTTTCACCCCTTTCACCGTCATACCCCTCACACCCTCACACTGTCACACCCCTCACACCCTCACACCGTCACACCCCTCATACCCTCACACCCCTCATTTCCCTCATACCCCTCACACCCCTCATACCCCTCACACCCCTCATACCCCTCACACCGTCACACCCCTCATACCCCTCACCCCTCATACCCCTCATACCCCTCACACCCCCACACCCCTCATACCCCTCATACCCAAACACCCCTCACACCCCTCATACCCCTCATACTCAAGCACCCCTCACACCCCTAATACAGTAAACATTACAATTGCATTTGTGTCCGTGCTGGCTTGACCGTGCTCATTGCTCGGGCCCTAATTAGAAGCAATAAAAGGACGTGTGTTTGTCAGTTTTATGAAGGTTATGGGCAGACAGAGTGTACTGCTGGTTGTACAATGACCCTGGCAGGTGACTGGACAGCAGGTAAGATTCCGTTTCCTTATTGAGTGTGTTGTTGCCTCTCGGATCTCCTGGAACTGAACACACATGTTACATTCTCAGGGCATGTGGGACCTCCTCTGCCTTGTAATGCCATTAAACTGGTTGACGTGGCTGAGATGAACTATCTGGCTGTTAATGGCGAGGGAGAGGTGAGGACCAACAACACTTTTATGCACTGTATATTTTTTTCTAACGCATATGTATTTGGTGTTCCAGGTGTGTGTGAGCGGTCCCAATGTGTTCCAAGGCTATCTCCATGACCCTGAGAAGACTGCTGAGGCTATTGATGCTCATGGGTGGCTCCACACTGGAGACATTGGGAAGTGGCTGCCAGTGCGTAACAATAATCCTGTTGGTTGTACCTGTGATGGATTAGTGAAGTCAAGAATTTGCACAAACATGTAGCATGTGTGCATGCTTGTCTGGCAGAATGGGACGCTGAAGATCATTGATAGGAAGAAGCATATCTTTAAGCTGGCACAGGGCGAGTACATCGCCCCTGAAAAGATAGAGAACATCTACGCGAGGAGCAGTGCTGTGGCTCAGATCTACGTCCATGGCGACAGTCTGCAGGTTGGTGAATGCAACGTGACGAGCAATGTTCCTCTTACCGTTTCCACCTTTTCAATTTTGATGCTGGTTTCTTGTTTCACCTGATGCCTCTGTTACCATTGGAAATCAATTTGTTCCACTTTGTACAAATAACAGTGAAATGATTAGGAATTGTGATCAAAGCACAAATTCTGTGTTTTAGCTTCACTGTCGGTTGCTCATAATACGAACAACAAAATAACATTGAAATATGAAGAACTAATGACAAATTTACAACAAGCACATTTACAAAGCTTTCAAGAAATATAACTCAGTTGATTCTACTTCAGGAAATATTGGCGTTGAGTGTCAAGGCATCGATTTCTTGAGGTCATTTGATCAGAATAACCTTTAAGCTGCAGTGAGCCATCTGATTGGCTATGTGGAATTCCTGACTTTGGAGATGCTCCATCTCCCACAGGATGTTTGGATCATGAATTTGGCTCCACTCAGGAGGTGGCACACGTTGTTCCATCCTCCAGATTCTTCTCTTCTGCTTTAAATTATGTGACTGGATGTCTTTCTGGTGACTTAGAGACGTTTGGAGTCTGATTAGCTTCTTCATTTCAGTTGTATTCAGCGAAACCTCTGATCTCGCCTCAGGATGCACCAATATTGCTTTTTGAGACCAAATACTGACAGTTACCAACACCGAGTTCAGATACATGTACTTAAAAATGAAACATATAGTGATCAATATATGTTGATCATACAGAAAAGTTTACGAAGCAGGGACAAATGGTATCGCTCTGTAGTTTATTTTATTTTCTAAGTTGTCATTGCTGCTGCCTCGTTTCCCACCACTGTATCTCCAACAGTGTGGCAGCGAGGGGGCTGAGCCTTGACCATGAAACGCTAGCCCAGGACAACAGTCCCCCCTACCTACTCTCTACTTAGCCGTTGCTAGCAAATGACTTGTCTTGAGTGTCATCAGAGCCCTTGACTCAACTGCTTGTATTAAAAGAGCTGATTCTTTCTTGAGAATTCTTTTTTGAATTAATTGCTTTTATTCAAATATCTCCACAATGCTGACATGGTGCCACCTCCCCCTGCTCAATACAAAGATGGATGTTATGGCGCTGTAATGTGGTTTGGCTGTCGTACCAGGGCACACTAATGATTACAGGTATCAGTATGAAATACTGGAATACAGCACTGGCCTCTTTGTCCTGGATGAGCGTTCCCTGACAGTTCCCTTATGCCTTCTTCCAGTCTTCCAAAGACTGTGCTCTTTTGCTCTTGTCAGTCTTCAGGTCCAGCACCCTGAAATCACTTTCTCACTGTTGATGCTGACACTGGTGTTCAACATGCACTATTTAGTGCAGCTGCCAGTTAAAGGGTGGTTAGATGTCTTGTTAGATGTGTGAAACTCTCATTCGCACAGTTGTGCTCCGGGGCCTTTCTGTGTAGTAGTTAGCAGCATGGCAGGAAAGGTTCCTGCACAGCCTTCCATAAACACAAGATGTTTCTGTCTTTCTGGCCTTTTTGAGTCCAACAACAAGCAACTGTTTCTGATGTCTAAACTAAGGAGTGCTCCCTTTGTGCTCCCTTTTAGCACATCACTTTTCAGCTGTGCTACACAGTTGCTGAAACTGGGCCTCTATGCAAAAATTTCCCTCATTCTTTACGATGATCATAATAATTCACTGATTTTCTGAATTTGTTTTGAATGGCATGAACTGTAATGCAAAATGTTTGAGTGGTTGTGTATACCGGTAATTTAAATATTCAGATATTAATCCCATAAATGTGTTATTCTTAGAATACTGACTAATGATCACCAAATTCATAGCATCCTTGTGGGGTTGCTATTTTAAAGTATACTTCTCAAGCCTCTTAGAGATTTCCTTGAATCTGAATTAAAATCCATCCACAACTCATGGACAACATGTTATATTTTGTAAGTATAAGGCCTTCACAGAGCAATATTCGCATTGTTTAAGAGATTAAGAACTTTCTTAGAGAAAGTTGAAACCCCTTCCTTACATATAAGGATAAGGAAGAACCTTATTGCCAAGTATGTTTTTACACATACAAGTAATTTGACTTGGTGTTTGTTGCTTGCAGTGCAGACAAAATAACAATAAAACAGTAAAATAAGGATAAAGATATGGGAAAATAAAAATAGGCATATTTACAATACAAATAAGCATATTTAAAGTCCAGTATAAGGAAGTGAAAAGTGTCTTGTGCAGGGTGATGGTGGTGTGGTGGAGGAGAGTGCATGGTGCTGCTATATTGCAGTGGCCCCATAGAGTCTCTTACTCGGGGCGGGGGCAATATCTGTGGGGGTCCTGGGCCTTGTTGAGGAGGTCTGACACGGTGGGAAAGAAGCTGTTTCGCTGGCGAGAAGTTCTGGGTTAGGGTTAGTCTCAGTCTTCTGCCAGATGCGAGTGGCTCTAAAAGTTTAAATCCAGGGTGGGAGGGGTCCGCCACAATCCTGCCTGCACGCCTCAGGGTCCTGGTGGTGTACAGGTCCTGAAGGGGGGGCAGGTAGCATCCAATCACCCTCTCTGCAGATCAGATGACACGCTGCAGTCTGCCTTTGTCCTTGGCAGTAGCTGATGGAGGAGGTGAGGATGGACTCAATGATGGCAGTGTAGAAGTGCACCATCATTGTCTTTGGTAGGTTGAATTTCTTCAGCTGCCACAGGAAGTACCGGTACATCCTCTGTTGAGCTCTTTTGATAACAGAGCTGATGTTCAGCTTCGACTTAAGGTCCCGGGAGATGAGGGTGCCCAGGAAGTGGTAGGACTCCACAGTGTTGACTGGGGTGTGTGATGGCTGTAAGTGGGGCTGAGTTCTTCCTAAAGTCCACTACCATCTCCACTGTCTTATCTGCGTTAAGCAGCAGATTGTTTTCTGCGCACCAGTTCGCCAGGTTATCAATCTCCAGCCTATAAGCAGACTCATCCCCTCTGGAGATGAGCCTGATGAGGGTGGTGCCATCCACAAACTTCAGGGGCTTGACGGACTGGTGATTAGAAGTGCAGCTGTTGTATACATGGAGAATAGCAGAGGGAAGAGAACACAGCCTTGCGGGGAACCAGTGCTGATGATCAGAGAGTCCGAGGTGTGCTTCCCCAGCCTCACATGTTGCCTCCTGTCAGACAGGAAGTCTGTGATCCACCTGTGGGTGGAGTTGGGTACGCTCAGCCAGGAGAGCTTGACTTGTAAGGGGTGGTAAGATGGTGTTAAATGCGGAGCTGAAGTCCACAAACAGGATTCTGGCATAGGTTCCTGCAGAGTCCAGGTGCTACATCAACTGTTGAAACTTAGTGTTCGTTGGTAACCCACTGTAGTGGTGCTTACATTTTCGTTTTCCAAATAGTTCAGTTATTCAGCATTATTTTTTTTTGACATCATCATCGTAGGCATTCTTGGTGGCGGTGGTGGTTCCAGACCCTGACTTCCTGTGTGGCTGGGCAAAGATGACTCTTGGTTTACAAGGCAGCTATGAGGAACTGTGTTCTAAAGAGGTAACGCTTTTCCCTTTCAGTTCTCTCTGCCTGTTCTCTCCTCCACCTGTCCTCCCCCTTCTCCTCCCCCCTTCTTCTCTCTCTACCGAGCCGGCCATCAGCAGGAGGGCCCCCCTACATGAGTCCTGCTCAAGGTTTCTTCCTGTTAAAGGGGAGTTTTTCCTTGCCACTGTTACTTGTTGGGGATCAGGCCCTGGGATGGATGGATGGATGGATGGATGGATGGATGGATGGATGGATGGATGGATGATGGATGGATGGAAAGCTGGTTACACAACACAATCATAACATAATAGTTTTAGTTGAAGCTGCTGAAAGACTACAGTGATATGTGCTGATCTACAAGTTATTTCACCCTTTATTTTGCTTCTCTTTCTGTTCTCCCTAGCTTTTCGGGCATTTTATATCATATAGTTTTATAAAACGGTCATTGTTGAGGTGTTATGTGATTTTTAGCCAAAATGTTTTTGCCAAAGTGCCAAAGGCAGATTTTTTTCTTTTTTTTGTCTGCACAGAAAGTGAAAGCAGCCATCTTGGAGGACATGATCCGACTGGGTATGGAAGGTGGGCTTAAAACATTCGAGCAGGTACACCGTCATTTCCTTTTTTAGATTATTAAAATTATTAGGTTTATTGATTGGGCTTTTGAAGGCAGCTTGCTGACCCGAGGAATTATGTCAGGAAATGTTCCGGACCTCTGATCATTTCCTTAAATGTTTTTGGCCATAGGACTTGTATTGGTGCAGCAGGTGTATTTGTGCAGTGTAGCAACACAGCCCATCCCAGTCAATAAACATGTTGCTTTCATGTATTTGCCTTTTAAGGTGAAGGCCATCTTTATCCACCCAGAGCTCTTCTCGGTTGAAAACGGCTTGCTCACTCCGACCCTGAAGGCCAAGAGGAATGAATTACGACAAATTTTCCGACCCCAGTTAGACCAGCTATACGCTGGCATCAAGCTGTAGGAGGCCACGTGAATACAAATGAGAGAAATGCAGATGCACTCAGTACCTACAGATCAGCCCATTTTACCTGTAACAAGCGTGACTGAATGTGTTGAGTGATCCAGGAGCCTAACGTGGAGGGTTATGGTCTCCATAGCTTTCTGCCGAAGCGCATGGGCTTTACAATCTAAGTGATCTTGCGCTGCTCGTGATCAACTCTGCTAGATATCGGTTCAATATTTTGACCACTGCAACCTTTCATTGACACTGAGCACAAACGACATGGTCGTGAACGATGCTAATAACCCAAAAATCTCTTTGTGTGCCAGCATTTTAATATTTCATTGTCTGAGAGTTTGTATTTGTCTGCCAGGTGTGGTGTTTATTTTAATTTAATTCAAATGAATGGAATTGGTAAATGAAGCCATATGAAAGAGATGCACTCCATACAAAACAGCTGTTCACAGGGAATTCAGGTGCTAAATAAATGATTTTATTTATAATAGCGTTATATTGGTAAAAGAGGTATTTCTGATCTATTTAACTATGAATATTTCATTCTAAATTAAAACACAAATCTCTTCAATGTCTGATATTTTATCTAGTGTTTTCACATCAAATTGTTCAGTGAAATTTCAATAAGCAATGATTAAAAGTCCATTTTGTTTCTCCTGATCTGTGCAGTCTTTCACTTCAGTTTTAATTGTTGATAAATTGATAATTATTGGTAAATTGATTTAATTGCGCACCAGAGTCACCACTCTCTATGCAAACCCACGCTATGCAGAGGTCCCCACAACCACCACCTTTGGTGTTCTCCAGGCAGGACGGATCTTTAACGACCACGTGTCCTGGATGTCAAGAGTGGGACACAGATGCAACACAAAGGATCTCATTCATGAAATGTTACTAAATTAGCAAACAGATTTGCACATAAAAGCTGACTCCACTAAAAACCTGCTGTGGGTTCAGGAGCAGGTGAAACTGTGTTGGGGAAACTCGAATCTGATTGTGAGTACCGGTAGATCATGAATAACAAACGATTGGAAAATTGACAATGTGCTGGCGCTAATCGGCTATTTGAATAAATCACCGCCCATTAATTGATAATGAGCACCATAAAAGGAGGTGGGCGTTGATGCGTCTAGTTTACCTGTCAGTCATGGCACAAACAAAACCAGAGAGAGAACAAAAGGTTATTTAGAGCAAAGGCGAGTTAAAAAACCCCACTTTTTATATCATGGATTAGCAGTGGTGTGATGGGGACAGACAAATCAGAAACCTGGAAGGAGGTAAGAGACACAGTAAATGTGGTCTCCGCCATCCCCAGAACCATGCCTGAGAAAGTGTTTTAATATAAAAACAGGATAGAAATGTATTTGTGCACTGAAAAAACTCCCCTTTAACAGGAAGAAACCTTGAGCAGGAAGAGGCTCATATAGGGGGACCCTCCTGCTGATCCAGCCTGGGCCTATAGCAGCATAACTAAGATGTTAACCTAATAACTAGACAACCCCCTATGGACTAACTTTTCAGCATCATGCCACGTTAGTAGCTTCCTGATGATTGCGACGTTTCTCAGGTGAAAAGACTAGAGACTATTTTAATGTGTGAGTTAAAGGACAGGTTTTGGTCAAATGTTATTCCAAGATTCCTCACAGAGAGACTAGATGCTAAGGAGATATCATCTAGAGTGATCATGTGATCTAATCTATCATGACCTCAGTTTTTCCTGAGTTAAGGAGGAGGAAATTTGAAGACATCCAAGACTTTATGTGTTTAAGACAGGTCTGAAGCTTCACTAACTGCTCTGTCTTTGGGTTCATGGATAAATATAGCTGAGTATCATCAGCATAACAATGAAAATGTATCCCATGCTGCCGAATAATGTTTCCAAAGAGACGCATGTACAAGGTGAAAATGATTGGTCCAAGTACAGAACCTTGTGGAACTCCATGGCTAACCGTACTGGGCCAAGCATTTAGCTACCAGGCCCCCCTGCTATGGAACCAGCTCCCTGTCCAGGTACGGGAGGCTGACTCCATCTCTACTTTTAAGATTAGACTTAAAACCTACCTCTTTGAAAAAGCTTATTGTTACTAATTCTGTAGTTCCAGTTATTATCATAGACAGACAAACTATCATACTTAGGGGGTCATCTAATCATTAGGTTAACATCTTAGCTATGCTGCTATAGGCCAAGGCTGCTGGGGTCCAGAAACATGATCACCTGACAGGCCTCTGTCACCCCACTGGGTCATGGTTTCCTCTCCTCTCCTCTCCTCTCCTCTCCTCTCCTCTCCTCATCAAGTAGACTAGTAATGCTATTTCCTGTGTAGTTTTGCCCCCCCCCTTCTGTATCCATTTACAGGTAGAGCTGTATACTGACCTCTGACCCCGCTGACCCACTCAACCAGCAGCTTATTCAAATCAATTTAATTCAATATAATGTATTTTTGTATGTATTTCCATTCTCCGCTCCGCTCCACTCCACTCCTCTCTCTCTACCCAGCCGGCCATCAGCAGGAGGGTCCCCTTACATGAGCCTGGTCCTGCTCAAGGTTTCTTCCTGTTAAAGGGGAGTTTTTCCTTGCCACTGTTGCTTGTCTGGGGTTAGGCCCTGGGATTCTGGAAAGCGCCTTGAAACAATTCTGATTGTAAGACGCTATATAAATAAAGATTGATTGATTGATTGATACTGTATGAAGAGTTAATGCCATGAACATGAACAAACTGGTTTCTATCTGATAAGTATGATCTAAACCAGTCTAGTGCTGTCCCTTTAATCCCAATCACATGTTCCAGTCTCTGCAACAGGATGCTGTGATCAACTGTATCAAAAGCAGCACTGAGGTCCAGCAGAACCAGCATAGAGACCGGTCCATGATCTGAAGCTATGAGAAGATCATTAGTAACTTTAAGAAGTGCTGTTTCTGTGCTGTGGTGAGCTCTAAAGCCTGACTGAAACACCTCAAACAGGCTGTTTCTCTGCAGGTGCTCCAGTAACTGAGTCACCACCACCTTCTCAAGAGTTTTAAAGATAAAAGGAAGGTTGGATATCGGCCTATAGTTTGCTAATACGTCAGGATCCAGTGATGGTTTTTTAAGCAACGGCTTAATCACTGCCACCTTGTAGGACCGGGGTACATAACCTGACACTAAAGAACCATTGATCTGGTTCAGGATAGAACTGCCTATCAATGGTAAAACATCCTTCAACAGGTGTGTTGGGATGGGATCTAAAAGACACGTGGTGCTCTTGGATTTCTGAATTAGCAGCGATGCCTCAGAAAAATATACAGGACTAAAGGAGACCCTGTATGTTCTCACAGTCAGCACATCTGGTGATCGTCCAGTTGTTGGGATGGCCTGGTTAGCTTTTTCTCTAGGGTGTGGTTGAAGCAAGTAATGAGGAGTGATTTTTGAACACTTTGATGTAATTAATGTTATTCATCTCATATTATGTACTTAATGTTTTTCTTGATAAGATATGGTTCATCTGTAATTTCAATATAGGCACATGAGGAAAAAATGTCAAGAGGTCAACTAAGGCTCTGATTGTGATTCTTGATTTTGAAATGTTTTGCTTGATAAAGTGCCATGCACTGTTACATTTTTATAATTAGAGGCATACTATGCACTTTGTTTGAGATGCATTTGATGCTGCCTGTCACTTAAATGAGTACAATCTTAAGTATCTGTGATGTGGCTTGCCTAGACTGATTCTATGGTGTCTGATTTATGTTCAGACTGGACTAAAGTTATTGCAGTCATAGTCCATGTATAGATTTATGTGCAAATGCTGTTCCGCATTTATAAAATAGAATATATTGACTCTTTCAGTATGTTGTTGCAATTTCTTTGTTACCATGATTTCTCATATTCTCCGGCCCCTTATTTTTCCTCAGATTCTTGAACTGGCCCCAAGTACAAATTAATTCAATAGCCCTGTTTAGGGGCACCCCTGGCATCACTTAGCACTGACAGAGTGCCTTTCTGTGCTAATGACTATGCAGCAATGAACCAGTGCCTGACAGCCATTCTATCAGGTAAGTGTTGAGCTTTCAGAGGAAAGGAGAGTGTCAGGGTCAAAGGCAATTCCTTTAGCCAAAATGTTCAGACTTGTGACTTCTGCTCAATGTGCCCAAATGGCTCCTTGTATTGGTGCCACACATGGCAACATTTAAAAACTAATTTAAATGAAAAATTCAGTGGCTTGGAAAAGGTGAACTCCATGTCTGTGGCCACCATCTAAGATCTACGGTTTAAACAGGCAGGCTTTACTTATCAAAGCAATGCTCAGGCTGCTGTAGAAAGGATGACGCAAGAGTGTGCCAGTCTTATTGATGGGTCGGCAGAAGATGTGTCACTGGAGATTGCAGCAACATCTGCCGGTTCTGGTGAACTATGTTACAACTTGTGGGCTTTACTGGACATCGATGGAGTGTGCCAGCAGCACAGCAGCAGTGCATCTGCCAGCATTGCTGTGGGGATCCAGAGGAATGCATGCTGATGACTGTTGAAACATCAGTTTTTTCAATCATTCGTTGTCTTACTGTCTGTGTCATATATGTTTGAAAGAACAAATTCTGACAAGAGCAGAGAATTCCCTGAAGTACTGGGTGGCACAAAATTAAGATTATTTTATTTCTGATTTGATTCTGTGCTTGTCTGACCAAAACGTCAACAAACCAAATATAGGTTTTAGTTTGATGAATATGTTGTTTTATTGAACTTGAGCAAAACAATTTGTTCATATAAAAAATTTCCTCAATGCACACTTTCGGTGAGCAGGATGATGTCACTATTTCCAGCAGGTTACTTCATAGAAAAGAGTCAGGAGTTTGCAAGCCTCATAAGCAACAGTATTTTTACTGATTTGAATGCATCTCTCCTCCAGAGGATGCTGGATGTGGGCAGGAACTGTTTTACCAAATCTCATGCACTGCTCCAGAAAATGAATACACTCCTTTATCACAGAGTCAACTGGCATGACCATATGTTTGGCCATGTTCTCCAGCAGAGAAAGAAAGCATTGCTTGGCGTAAAACCATGTGTCAGTCCCCAACTTCTTGTCATAAGGCTCCAGGTTCTTTATAACACACGAAATGCCAAACTCATAGTTTCCCTTTGTGCAGTACAACATCCCTATTACCAAATTTACAATGCAGTGGTGGAAGACCATCTTGTTGGGGTCATCTTTGGAGATCTGTTTCTCTTTTTTTTCAATCTCCTTCATCAGCTCCTCGGCCTTTGTATTGCTGCAGGTCATTACATAGGAAAAACAGAGGTTGGCCAGGACCACAGCACTTACATTTAGAATATTATCACTGTGTTTAACGACAATGGGCTCATAGAAGCTAATGGCCTTCTTATATTTGTTCTGCATGAAAAGCACATGAGCAATGTTCAGCTTCAAAGTGTCATCCTCACACCAGATCTCCCATGATTTGTGGAAAATCTTCTGTACCATATGATAGTTCTCTCGGTTCCAGTAGATCTTTGCCTGGGCCATCATGACCACAGTGTACTTCTCCAAAATTTCTTTGCATTCCTGCACAGTCTTCATCTTTGCTTCCTTATTTCTTGCCTGCCTTCGTACCTTTTTGGCCAGCTTGCGTACTTGCTCAGATAGTTTGCCACACATGTCATCAAATTTCCTAAAAGTTTCCTCCGGTGTTTTTTGACTCATCAACAAGGCATCCAGTAACTCGTATATATATGGTGTGAAAATTTTGTGGGTAAGATGGGCATTCTCGGCCAGGACATCAGCTGCTAGGTAGACATACTCATATTTGCAGTAGAGGAGCAGCAAATTTGCAAAGGTGACATGAGGAAAGAATGGCTGCTGCAACAGGGAGGCCAACTTCTTGAAACCGTCTGATGGTTTTGTATCCATGTTCAATAGAGCCTGGTTGTGGAGAGTCACTGGATCTAACTCTTGCTCGAATCGGGGTGACAGATGTGTCAAAGCCTCCTGAGCCATTTTAAGGTTCTGCCGCTGATATTCAATGGCGGCTTTAAGGTTTAAGGCTTTGATGAGAACTGTCTGATGATGTTCCGGTGTGTTTCCCATGCTGTGGAAATCGTCATCCTCTGAAATCATCCCAACGCTCAGTTGTAGATGTTCCTTGAAACCCTGGTTTTTAATGTATTCAATTTGTTTAAGGGCTTGAGGGTACATTTTTAGGCTATAGTAACATAAGGCAATGTTGTAAGACAATGCTGGAATATACCCCATCAATTTTACACCAGAGGTGAACTTCACACAGGCCTCTTCGTACTTGCCTTCCTGGTAAAGCAAACAGCCCATATTGTAGATGTAGTTGGGGTCATCTTGGGGAAGCTTCTCTAGCAGCAACTTAGCAGCAGAGTAATTTTCCTCACAATATTTGATGCAGGCTTGAAGTCTGAGCATCTTGGTGTGGCTGCTGCTGTAAAGAGCAGACAAAGCCATAGTGGCCTCAGGATAAGCACCAGCTTTATACAGGGACAGAGCATAATACACCTTGTAGTCCTCCACTTCTGGATACAGCTGAGTGAGCTGCTTATAGCATTCAGCAGAACCGCTAAAGTTGTTGATGTGATAGTAGCAGTAACCCAGCAAAGATAATGCTGCCCTGGACTTTGGGTGTTTTTGAGATTGTGCAGTTAAAATTTGAATTGCGTCAACATACTGGCTTTCTTTAATTAGTTTGACTATTGTAGACATGGACGCAACATCCTTTATAGAGCTCATTTTTAGCTAAAAGGTAAAATAGTATTGGGAACGCCCTTTACAGCCAGCTAAGACCAGAACTAGCTCAGTAGCCTGTCTTTATCAGGTGTGGGAAGCAAAAGTACATCAAAAGCAAACCTAAATCAAAGTCTAAATGGCTTTGATCAAAAACAAAAATCTAACTTTACTCAAATCACTCAAATCATCAAAAAACACAAAGAATGAAGCACTGAGGCTTTCTGAACAGATTCAAAGCTTCAAGACTTCAGTGAGGGTTACATCTGATGAACAACTGAAGCCACAGCAACTGTTTCAATCCCATGAGAGCAAAAAAGGTCCGCTAGGTCTGTGTATTCAGTCAAGTGCTTTGTTCATTCCTACCAAAGAATGGTTATATCATTATTATGGTAAAACAGGCAGATGCTCTCCCCCATACTCGAAAACACATTCCAGATTAACTCAAATAATAAATGCAAATTATATTAAGAGTTTATTTAAAGTTTTGAGATTATTTAAAAACTGTACTGAATGTCCCTAACAGGATTAGAGATCCTTCCTATTTTGCAAATGATCATGGTGTTTTCATGGTGAATTTAGAAACACTGTTTCTTTTGTGTGTGAAGTGTTTAAGGAAAACCTTTCAAGATAATGGTTTTGGGTCATTGGGGGACTTGTAGGGTTGAATTGGAATGATTATTATCAGAAGCAGACCAGTTATTTGTCTTCACAGGTTTTTATTGAGAGATCTAAGTTTTTCTACTGTGGCAGGCTTCTGTCGGGTCCTCTTCTGGCTGACTAGCTCCCCAGCTTTGGAGAATATCCTTTCCCAGGGAAAAGAGGATGCTGGGATAAACAGCATAAACTGTATTATAACTGGTATAAATATAATAACTGGTATGAGATGAAAATGATCCCAAACTTTAGAGCATTGTTTATTGGTGGTACTCACCATGAAACTTGCAAAGATTCGAACGTCATCGATCACGTGACACGGGTTTTTTGATAAAAGCTCTGACACACTCTTCATCCCGCCAGTGAGTTTCCAGTTTTGCTTGAATGCACGTGCACACAAGGCCAGCCACCCCCCACCCCCCCTTGGGTTGATATATACCACTATTAAATGGGTGTCAAATAACCCTTAATTTTTTATATTTAGCAGAGTAGTCTCTCTTACCCCTCCCACTCAACCTTAATTTAGCAGAGTTTAGAAAAGTCTGTGTAGATTGTCAATCATCCAGGTCATAGTTATCCAAGGTAGTTTTCTTTGTCAACTGGACTGTTTTCTTGTCTTTTGAAGATGTTTTGCCTTCTATCTCATTCAAGAGCCTAAATCTATGTTCAGTTCTGAACTCTCTGGGGACAGAGCTTGAAAATATAGCCATTGTGGAACATTAGCATGCTAATGATCTGGGTGGTCACCTAGTTTCGGTTGAGGTGTCTCCCCTTTGTCTGCTGGCTGACATGGTGGTGAGTCACTGGGTCTCCTGAAATGATGTGAATGTTTGGTTTGTTGTTGGAAGGAGTGGAGGACTGCATTGTATGGGGGTGATAGGAAGTGCCTTAGCCCACAACCTCTGTTCAAGGATGGTTTTTCCAATTTGACATGGATGGCTTCCTTGACACCCCTTTCAAACCAGCGGTCTTCTCTGCCCAGTACCCGTACTTGGCCATCCTCAAAGAAGTGCCCGCTCTCCTTTAAGTGTAAGTGGACTCCTGAATCTTGACCGGAAGAGGTGGCACGTCTGTGTTGTGCCATTCTTCTGTGGAGAGGTTGTTTGGTTTCACCAATGTACAGTTCCTTGCATTCCTCCTGGCACTGTACAGCATTACATTGTTTGTGTCTTGGTGTCTTGTCCTTCAGGTGTACCAGTCTTTGTCTGAGAGTGCTGCTTGATTTAAACTGCAACAGTATGTCATGTTTTCAGAGGATCCTCCTAAATTTCTCAGACTCTGGAAACAGATGGGGGATCAAAACGCTGTGGCATTTATTTCTCTCCTCCTCTTCTTTGCTGGGGTCTCGTTTTTTTGAGGTCTTGGTGAAGGCCCAGTTTATATGATCACTGTTTAAATGAGGAAGAATGCTCTGTCAGCCATCTCTCCATCAATGCCTTGAAACCATTTGAGGAAGCAAGCAGAGAGATTGCAACTGAAACCTGTTTATGTGTCCAACATGATTCCCCTGGTGTCACTGCTCCTCAGAACCACTAAGCCTTCTCAATGTCAATGTTGGTCTGGTTGTCTCCACCTTTTTGGACAACAGATTTAGAAACCTGGGATTCCGTGACTCTGAAAACATTGACCACGCAAAAGCTTGACTTCTAACTGAAATGCAGTCCGTGAGACGGATGACAGCTCATTCATCATCTGCCTCCAGCTCTGCCCCCAGCTCCTGAAACTACCTCAAGCTTGTGAGGAGTGGCTGCTTCATCCCCACCTCCAGCAAGCGGTGGGATATGGGAAGAATTTGACTCTAAAGTCCTAGCCTCTCAGCAGCATCGGACAACAGGCACCGATACTCTAATTGAGATGTGCAGGTACACATTGAGTAAAGGCCAATTCCTCGGGATCAGGGTCCAATACTTTGGTGTAAAAACAATGAACAAACATCCCCCTCTCTGAGCAAACTTGCCAAAAATCCCTGGCAGTGGTTGCATCATCAGTGGTAGCTGAGAGGCTTTGTTCAAAACCAGGATGGTTATTGAGTCACAGAGGAAGTGAAATTAAAGTGAAAAATGTTAACATGATGCTGTTCTTGAACAAAAACACTGTAACCCAAACCTTTGTTCTGCACACACTAACTAAGAGCTTTGGGGTTTGTTACGGTATCTGCATGTTATTTATATTTTAATTTAATTATTGTATTATATTTTCTCAACAGTACTTGTTTGTTTTTTAATTTGCTTGTTGGTGATACTCTCCTCAACAAAGGGCTCATGGCTCAAAGCAGTTACGATTTATTTGTTGGCCCGGGATGTACCTGATATCAGTCATAACTACCAACTTCGTCACCCAGCGTTGTTCACAACAATCTTCACAACACAATCTTCACAACAAACTTTGGCTGAGTGAGGATGTGAGTCAACGGGTTAGTTTGTGTCCAGACTGTAAACTTGGAACTACTGATGCGGCATGATACTGAAAAGTTAGTCCATGCATGTCACTTCCAAGCTGGACTATTGTAATTCTTTATTATCAGGGTGTCCAAACAACTTTTTAAGAAGCCTCCAGGTGATCCAAAATGCTGCAGCTAGAGTTCTGACAGGTATTGACAAAAGAGATCACATACCTCCTGTACTGACATCTCTTCATTGGCTGACCATTAAATTTAGAATAATTTTTAAAATTCTTTTTCTGACCTACAATGTCGTCAGAAGCCTGGCTCTATCCTACCTGGAGGAGCTAGTGACACCTTATCATCCTAATAGACCACTCTGCTCTCAAAATGCTGGTTTACTTGTCTGTAGCTGCCGGGGTCCAGAAACATGATCACCTGACAGGCCTCTGTCACCCTGCTGGGTCATCGTGTCCTCTCTCCTCTCCTCTCCTCTCCTCTCCTCTCCTCTCCTCTCCTCTCCTCTCCTCTCCTCTCCTCTCCGAGTATATCAGTGATGATGTTATTTCTTGTATAGTTTCTCTGCCCCCCCCCACCCTCTGTATCCATCAACAGGTCTAGCTGCCTTTACAGCTGTATGCTGGCCTGCCGACCTCCGACCCTGCTGACTCACTCTACTCTTATACCAGCAGCTTGTACTATTAATGTATTTCTATGATCTCTACCTATTCTCTCCTCTCCTCTCCTCTCCTACCTATTCTATCCTCTACCTGTCTTCCCCCTTCTCCTCTCTCTCTACTCAGCCGGCCATCAGCAGGAGGGTCCCCCTACATGAGCCTGGTACTGCTCAAGGTTTCTTCTGTTTCCTTGCCACTGTTGCTTGTCTGGGGTTAGGCCCTGGGATTCTGGAAAGCACTTAGAAACAATTGTGATTGTATCAGACATTATATAAATAAAGATTGATTTGATTTTGATTTGAAAAGAGTAGACTACACATGTTCATGAAGATGGACATTGGCTTGTAAGCATGCAAGCAGAACAAGCACAGAAGGGAGACCATCTGAGTAAGAACATGAGTTTTTTTTTTTTTTTTAGAGTTTTTGATTGCTACACTCCATTGAATTTGGCAGCAGGATTCAACAGAGTCCTTCACAGCACCTTGGATATTGTTACAAAAACGACTAGTACACAAAGACGGAAACCAAAATGTAGACAGGAAGCAAAAATCCCCAAGTGAAAGGTTTAATAACAATAGGTACAACGGTGCTATGGTGACCTAAACCTGTCAAAGCAAATTGTGCGACAAAACCCAACAAGGAATGGTTGTCTTCAACAGGGGGACATGGAGCTCTCAGGAGAGAAAAAGCTCAAAGGCTAGTTTAAACAGTGAAGTTGTGGAGTCTCTGAATGTTCTGTTATCAACAGCAGGGATGAAACAATCTGACACTGATCAGCTGGTGTTGGCTGCCTAAAAGGATTCCCAATCGAGATGATTAGTCACAGGTGAGGCAGCAGCCCGCACTAGCTGGGAAACAGGTCAACCACGCCCCCTGGTGGAACAAGTAACAACAACAGAGACAGAAAACACAAAATCATGCTGTGCAGGAAGTGAGCGTGATAACATGACCCTTCATGTATGCCCAGGTGAGGCACCTGGAAAATAGTAATTGTGGACATCTTAAAGAACCCTTTGCTCATCATGTTATCATGGTTTCGATAACACACAAGACCAAATGTGTTTCCTTGAAAGGTTGCTGCCCCACAGTAATGAAAATACATCAATTGGGTAAAGTTAAAGTACAGCCACAGGTTTCAGTTCTGAAGGCATATGAAGCAATTCTTGAGGCCAAGGTTTAGAAAAACCTCTCCCTTAAAGAACCCCCGTGACCAACCAGAGGATGGCACCTTTGACAACTGATCAGAGTGGATGTTTCAGATTTGAAATTTGAAATAAAATAAATAGCATCCCACTCATCTAAACGATCGGTCTGATCATGTACACCATGAAGCACTTGAAAAGTTTGACAGGTCAAATAATTGCTACACAATGGATATTCTCCTGGAATATTTTCATAACAACATTTACTCGACCAAACAGAGAGAAGAGCCCCTTTTTTGGACATGGAAAAATTGTAGGAAAACCCTCATGTTTCAGGGGGAGGCCGATTGCGGTCTTCCACCTATTTCTCATTCAAGAGCCTAAATCTATGTACAATTAGGAAACTACTGACGCGGTATGATGCTGAAAAGTTAGTCCATGCATTTGTTACTTCCAGGCTGGACTATTGTAATTCTTTATTATCAGGGTGTCCAAACAACTCTTTAAGAAGCCTCCAGCTGATCCAAAATGCTGCAGCCAGAGTTCTGACAGGTATTGACAAAAGAGATCACATAACTCCTGTACTGGCGTCTATTCTTTGGCTGCCCGTTAAATTTAGAATAATTTTTAAAACCCTTCTTTTGACCTACAAGGTCCTCAGAGGCCTAGCTCCATCCTACCTGGAGGAGCTAGTGACACCTTACCAGCCCAATAGACTGCTCCGCTCTCAGAATGCTGGTCTACTTGTGGTTCCCAGAGTCTCTAGGAGTAGAATGGGGGCCGAGCATTTAGCTACCAGGCCCCCCTGCTATGGAACCAGCTCCCTGTCCAGGTACGGAAGGCTGACTCCATCTCTACTTTTAAGATCAGACTTAAAACCTACCTCTTTGAAAAAGCTTATTGTTACTAATTCTGTAGTTCCAGTTATTATCATAGACAGATAAATTATCATACTTCGGGTCGTCTAATCGTTAGGTTAACATCTTAGCTATGCTGCTATAGGCCAAGGCTGCCGGGGTCAAGAAACATGATCACCTGACAGGCCTCTGTCACCCCACTGGGTCATGGTTTTCTCTCCCCCCTCTCCTCCAGCCGGCCATCAGCAGGAGGGTCCCCCTACATGAGCCTGGTCCTGCTCAAGGTTTCTTCCTGTTAAAGAGGAGTTTTTCCTTGCCACTGTTGCTTGTCTGGGGTTAGGCCCTGGGATTTTGGAAAGCGCCTTGAAACAATTTTAATTGTAAAAGACGCTATATAAATAAAGATTGATTTGATTTGACAACATGATAAGAAAAAGCTGAATAAGTAAAAATATTGACACTTTGACCTGTGGTGGCCAGAAGGGCTTCTTTCAAAGCCACAAGTCCTGCTGTTTCTGCTGATGGAGGTTCTATTTTTCCTGAACTTACCACCTGAAACCCGTGGCTTTGCGCCCATACTACTACAAACCCTGCTTGTAGTCCCTGCAGGCAGGGTTTGTAGTAGTACGAACCCTGCCTGTAGTCCCTGTTCTGTTCTGTGACAACTACCACCAGCTGTAAAGAAATGCTGCGCTTAAACAACTGTTCAAACATGCTGTTGTTGCAAATGTCGTGTAACTGTCGATATGAGAATAGGCAGAGATCATGAAGCAGGAGAGCAGAGTGAAGGCATTTCAGACCATGTCTCTTTCTTCAAACTGATCTGCAAGTATGGGAAACTGTATTAGCAGGAACTCTAGCTGTGCTGGTAGCGGAGAAGCTAGTCGAGCCGTTTAGCAAACTTTACCACAGTGGTTAGCGGAGATGCCATCAGAGACATGATCAGATGGGAAGCCCCAGTGATCCATCATACTTTTTTGCTTTTATCTGAGCTGCAGTTTTCTAGTGGTCAGCGACGCTCAACCAGATCTGCCCTTAGCAGAGATGCTAACTGAGCCCTTGGCAGAAATGCAGCATATTTTTCATTGCACAGAAAACAAGAAACAGACAATTGTGAATGGTGTAAGTTACAATAAGCACTGGAACTATCCTCTCCCAGTCTGAAAAGTATAAGGCTCTGAAATTCACAAAGGAACACGTTGCATTACAGCAATGACATACTGTTTAATTTAACAGTTCTTGAGGAGAAACTCAGACGATGTTGCAATTGGGGGGATTTTTTTTTTAGGATTTTAGAAGTAAATAAAGTAAGGCATAGTAAGGAGTAGCATTAGGAGTCCTCAGGAGGTGAAGACCTGGAGTAATCCTTAGGATTTAGAAATTATTGTATTCCCTTCCACACTCCAGTCCAGAAGGTGGCGATAATGCATGAACATGCTGTTTGTGAACCACCATACAGGCAGAAGAAGACTAACAGCTCAAAGTAGCCTTTGGCTGTTTCCGAAACCACCCCCTATACCCCCTAGTGCACTCAATAGTGTGGACGCCATTTTGAAATAGTGTCTGAATTGTTAGTGAGCATCGCAGTACCCTATGTAGTGCACTCAATGTATCACACAATGCACTGCGAAAAGTAGTGTACAAGCGAGCACCCTAACTCGGAAAATGTATCCCATCAGCCATTACGGTATCACGTGATACCGTAAAGGCTGATGGGACATTTTTTAACGTAATTTCTACTGTGCGGTTTGATATATGAAATTTTTGGAAGTAGGGGTCCAATATGATAATCTTAAAATATTACAGCATAAATGTGTATAAAAAAAAAATAAAAAAATCAATCAATCTTCACTGACCCCGCCCCTCACTTAAAATTGTTCTTCGGAATCGTCTGTTCCTCACCAGGCGACAGAATCTCAGTAAAAGAATATTTACAAAGATGAAAAGTAGCTCTGGATCCATTTTTTGATGAAAAATTGCTTTATTAAATGTTTTCACTACAGCGGAATATGACTTGAGAATGTACCATCACGTCTTGGCTTGAAAATGTCAAGGGACACTAATTATTTTAGGTAATAAGTAATTATATTGTATTATTATTGACATTAATATTTTATTTTATTATATAAAGTTAATTATAGGGTAAAATATTGCATTTTCATAAAATGACTGCTGAATGTATTTCTGATGGGTTAAAATAATTAAATGGACCTGGCCACTTTTCACGGCAACCGGTTCGTAATTATTATGCGACACCATGACATCACTTTACGTGCGCCGTAAATGACACCGTTGTCCGAATACTAACTTTAAATTGAGTGCACTTCGTAGTTCACTCAATCCATGTCCCCCATGTAGTGAGTAGTGAAAAGGGAACGAGTGTGTGGTTTCGGAAACAGCCTTTGTGAAAACGGTTCCGAGAAGGTGTTTGTGACCTTGGTGTCCATCCTCCCCACAAGTATTAGGTAAAGCTGTCCTTTTCATAACGTGGAGGGCTCTCACACACACACAGACACACACAGGAGGAGAAACAGGGCCTTCGATGGGATCTCACTCAAGACACCAAAGCAGCCTCTGCTGTAATGCTCCATTGCCAGAGGACATGTGTTTTTGCTGACAGGAGAAGGTTGGTTGGACTCTTGGTAATGGCTTTTACTGGTGGTTTTACTTGAGATGAAAGAGAGAATGAATAGAAACCTGGCAGTTTGAAAGGAGTGAGCCAGTTAAAAGACGGAGTCATACTTCACAAGAAAAACAGGAGACGGCCTGCAAAGAGATAATCCTCATACCCAAAAGACAGACATGAACAGAGGATGGAAAGGAGACAGGGAGGGAGGAAGGGAGAAAGGAAGACAGAGAAGGATGGGGAAAGCCAAAGTAAAACATTTAGCACACAAACATCCCACAAGCAACTCACATCATTATCACCTTTATTAAAAACATTTTGGAATGAATTACAGTTACTCCTGTTTTTGTTTTGGTTTAGTGGGGTTGGTGGATCTGTAGTTGGTGTGCGCTTCAACAGTCCAGTGTGATGTCAGTGTCATCCAGTGACGTTTAGCCAGTGCAGGTAGGTGAGGTCATAATGGAAAGAAAGAAATGTAAAATGAAAATATTTAGGGTTTGTACTATAAAGTTATCTTACATCTGACTTCTCCAGCAACAACTTCCCAAAAAAACAACAATGACCCCACGGGTTGTTAATCTTCAAAATTTTTAAAACAAACCTTTAATTCTTAGCAACTCTACCTAAACACAATACTGTTAGATAACAAATCAAATCAATCTTTATTTATATGGCGCCTTTTACAATCAAAATTATTTCAAGGCGCTTTCCAGAATCCCAGGGCCTAACAGTAGGCAACACACACACACACACACACACACACACACACACTTTGTACCTCACCTAGCTAACTAGGCTATTGTTATATTAGCTAGTTTTTTGTATGATTTATAGTTTTCTGTGCATTTCAAACATTTTCCTTTCCAATATTTTTTTTAGTTACTTAAAGTGACATAGGTGCTAGGATCCATGTGGACCTTGGCCTACAATTGATTTTATATGGATGGGATGAAGAGCCCAGCGGAGGCATTGACTCAGATTCTGACATCTCGGATATAGAGGACCCAGAATATTGTCAGACACAGGAGTCCTCTGATGAGTACTATAAAGAGGAAATGGTTATTGTGTCCAACAGAATGTGCTGTAAGGACAGAGTTACCTCCCAGCTAAGTAGTCGACCAGGGCACCTGGGTTTAGTGCTGTCTCCCCAATAGATGCATGGAAGCATCTCATGACTGATCATTTAATAAAACAGGTGTGATGACAAGTGGACCAGAGCCTACCAACTGAGCCTACCAACTTTCTGCAACATACGGGACTTGTTCTTGATCAACTGGAGGCAAAATTTCATCCCAAAATTCATTGTTTTACGGCACGAACAGGCTTCTGAGAGGTCGATCTGTAGAACAAACGGACAATGAGTCAGGCTGAACCACAGGGGGTTGAACAACAAATCGGCAAAGATGGACGAGACAACCCAGGCTTTTAAAATAGAAGGCAAGTAGGTTGATTGTCTATCGATGCGAATCAGGAGTGCAGATTGATTGGAGTGAACTGGAGAGAAGCCCCAGTGAAAACTCCTAACATTACCAGCCTACATCAATGAAGCCATGGGAAGTTGTGGAGTGACAAAAACTGCTGCAATCTGGCCACAGGACAGAAGCACACAGGGCCAGCAGAAGAGAAAGAGGTGCCAGTTGTGTCCAAGAAACAAAAAACGCAAAGCCACGGATGCTGTTGGAAATGCAGCACTCCTATGTGAAAGGCTCACAGTCGTGACACCTGCACACAGTGAGAAGAGGTGAGATGTTTGTGTGTACTTACTACATTGTTGTGGTGTCCGGCCTGCTGAAAGTTCTCGGTTTGTCCTCCGGACACACAAACATATTTTGCCACCTGATTGACCTGATTGATTGATTGTTTGTTAAGTGCTAAAATGTAAATGAAAAATAAAACATGTACATGTAAAATAATCCAATAACTCTTTTTTTAAAAATAAAATATGACATGGCTCACAGCCCTGGCTACCCGACTAAAGAGGTACACAAGAGAAGTAGAGGCAAGGACAAAAACAGGGTGTTCTCCACCAACTCGGCAAAGGTCCATTCTCAATGGCAGGGCAACAAGATGACAACAGACCCACTCAGGGCTGAGACTGAACAATACTGGAAGGGTATCTGAGAGAAAAAGGCAATGCACAATACTAATGCCCAATGGCTGCAAGACCTACAGACAGAGCACAGCCAACTTTCAGAACAAGACCCAATAGTCATCACATTAGCAGACATCCAAACAAGAGCGTCCAAAATAAAGCACCAGGGCCTAATAAGATTCACACCTGCTGCTTAAGAAGCGGACTGCACTCCATGAATGCCTGGCAGCACAGATGAACCAGCTGCTAACATCAGGGAACCACCCAGAGTGGCTAAACCAGGGCCAGACAATCCTCAAAATGAAGGACCCCCAAAATGGCACAATACCATCCACAATCCACAATACTGGCCCATAACTTGCCTCAGCACCACATGGAAGCTCCTATCAGGCATCATAGCGGCTAGGATCAGCAGGCACACACACACACACACACACACACAGTATATAGATATATATATTTATATATACACACAATCAATCAATCATTATTTATATGGTGTCTGTTACAATCACAATTGTTTCTAGGCGCTTTACAGAATCCCAGGGCCTGACCCCAAACAAGCAACAGTGGCAAGGAAAACTAAAGGAAGACAGGAAGAAACAGGAAGAAACCTTGGGCAGGACCAGGCTCATGTAGAGAGAGAGAGAGAAGGAAGAGGACAGGTACAAATCAGAATAGGTAGAGATCATCTGCTGGGCCACATTCAGAGTTCCTATCTGAGTTCTCTGATTTCTTATCTGACTTGGCCCTTAGAACGGACAAAGTCATGATCATTAGAGACTTTAATATCCATGTAGATGTTGTAAATGTTTTGGACACTCGGGTGAAGAGAGGAGCAGAGCTGTCAACTGATCACTACCTGGTGGTGAGTTGGATCAGATGGGGGGGGGGAGCCACCGCGTGGACCTGGCAGGCCCAAACGCTTAGTGAGGGTCTGTTGGTAACGCTTGGTGGAGGAACCCGTCAGGCTTCAACTCCCACCTCCGAGTCTGAATGGGCCATGTTCCGCTCCGCCATTGTCGAGGCGGCTGTCGCAAGCTGTGGCTGCAAAGCCGCTGGTGCTGGTTGTGGCGGTAATCCCCGTACCTGATGGTGGACACCAGAGGTGAGGGGAGCCGTCAGGCTGAAGAAAGAGGCCTACGGGTCATGGCTGGTCTGTGGGTCTCCGGAAGCAACTGACCGGTACAGGTTGGCTAAGCGGGTTGCGGCCGCGACAGTCACGGAGGCAAAAACACGGGCATGGGAGGAGTTCGGTGAGGCTATGGAGGAAGACTTTCGGTCTGCTCTGAGAAGATTCTGGCAAACTGTCCGGAGCATTAGGGGTGGCAGGCGGCAACTCGCCCACACCGTGTTAGGTGTGCATGGGGAGCTGCTGACGTCTCCTGGGGCAATTATCCGGCAGTGGAAGGAATACTTCCAGGAGCTCCTCAATCCTACCAACACGTATCCTCAAAGTGGAACAGAGTCGGATGACCAGGAGGCAGCAGGTCGACCATGCAATTTCCGGAGCGGAAGTTGCCGAGGTAGTGAAACAGCTGCCTGGCGGCGGAGCTCCGGGAGTGGATGAGCTCCGCCCGGGGTATCTTAAGGCTCTGGATGTTGTAGGGCTGTCCTGGTTGACACGCCTCTGAAACATTGCGTGGACATCGGGGGCAGTGCCCTTGTACTTTCAGACCGGGGTGGTGGACAGCACTAGACTGGTTTAGATCGTATCTATCTGACATTTTTATGCAGTGTACTTACAGAGGCGAGGGTGTGTTTTGTTCCATGAAACACAGTGATTGGGTTTTTCTTTTACACATACATGTGGAATTATCTTGGTATGCACAAATAATTGAACAGATATGAACAGTTGCCATTTTCCCTCTTAATTCTATTGCATGCATTGTGTTAACTGTAACATATTGAAGTCAAAGCATTACACAAAATACATCACAACAGTTTTTTAATTAAAACAAAATTTACTAAGCAGTCCAATGTGCTACTAACTACTTCCACTGCTACATACTAGCTAAACTAATAGCAACATAAAAAGTAAAGACATTGCTCAAACTTGTACCAGACAAGTGAATCACACGGGGATGGACGGCTCCCCATTTCAAACACCTGCACCCGGCTGGGGATGGAGGCTCAATATGCTCCGAGCTTTGAAAATGTTGGCTTCAGACTTGAGAGATGTTTGTACCAATAAAATTGGCTTTTTAAAAAAAATAAAAATATGACCCACCATTTCTGGAATTCTGTTTTTGGTAAAGGTTCTGGAAAACTGAGAGTTCCATGATACATTGTGGCCTACGGCAGTGGTGGTTGTCCTTCCAGTCCTGAAAATACACCTTTGTTGATGTTACAACTGTTGCCAAAATTCAAGAAGACAGGTGCGAAATCTGATAGAGAACCTATTTATTCACAAGATATTTACAACAGTGAAGGTAAGTGTGCACGCCACTCATGTGTGTAGCAAACAATCTGTGCATTGATCATCAGAGAGGGAAGATGTTGTGACCTCAGGAAAAAAGAAGACAGCAAGGTTAGTCAACGATAGAATTGCAAGAACTGGGAGTCTGGCAAAACAGTGTGACGCTGGACTGTTGGATGATAAAGAGGTCTGCTAATTACCCTGATTAGCAGCAGCTGTGGAAGCAGCCAGCTGGAGAAATGGGTCAAGCACACCCCCTAGTGGAACACACAGAACACAACAACCCAAACACACAGACCAGAACCAAGATCGTGACAGTTCATTTACACGTCATCCTAAAATGTAGTCGATCTATATTATAAATACGATAGATTCAATAAATGTCACGGAATAAACAGCTTCATATGGTGTTTAGGTTACTTCTGCTAGTGTTTTGTTATTACTCTACCATATTCTGGGTGACCAGAAGTTAACAACCATCCTGAGATTTCACAGGAATGTCGTCCCACGTTGCTGCTCAGCTGAAGATTCACCAACATTCTCCATCCATCAGGAAGGAGCACAAGCTGACCCTTGTAGTGTAACTGAAATGTAGTATGAGAGGAAAGAAGCATTCAAAAACATGGCTATGATTTGTATGTTCTGATGCCCACCAAACTTTTAGCTTCATGAAATCACAAGAAATATAATCAACAACACATTTTGAACATAGAGACCATTTTCTTCATTGTTTCATTATTGTCTTATTTTTTTTTAAAACATATTTAGTTGTTTAGGGGGAATTGTGGAAAACCCCAGTGGGGCATTGTTTACAGTTTTATGAAATGTATGAAAAGATGTAGCAATGTAACAATGTTGATGCATCTTCATGATTTAGATCATTTCTCCAACATTTTCTGCTGCACTTTCATTTTCTCCCCAGCTATGTCACTCAAACACTCGCTTTTAAATCAAAGTCACAAAGCAGAACAGGGCTTAACAGGAACAAGCAGAAAGTTGGTGTCACAGTTTTAACCTCCGGTCCTCTGTGACCCACTTTTGGTTCAGAAGGAAAGGTCCCTCCCTCCCTTTTGCTCTGTTTCTCTTTCTGCCTGACAGTTAAAGTGATGTCCGTCCGTGCACACACACACACACACACACACACACACACACACACACACACACACACACACACACACACACATCATAAAGAAAGAGGCAGGCGAAGCTGGGATGAATCTGTGTGTGTTTGTGAACACTGGTTCAGCCATTTGATCACTTTTCCTCCATTACTTCTAATATAAACACCAGCCTTGTTATGGCAAACACAATCAATATCATTGAAGATCTGAAGATTTCTTCAAGAAAGTGTTGGAAAACCAGACAGGTTTCAGTTAAAAAATATTATCCAGTCAAACATCTGGATATTAGCGAAATGCAAGCTGGTGATGTGGAAAGTGCACACCTACAAGATGATGCAGTAATTCCTCAGCAAGCTTGCTTCAAGTTAAGGCTTCAAGTTGGGTAGTGCTTGTCCTATTGATTATGCATCAGGCTGGTAACCTCTGGAGTCACGAGTATGTTGGGTTCCAGGCTTCCCGGTTGTCTTGTCCTGCAGGGGGCGTGGTGGAGCCATGCTCCGGCCACCGGTTGGCGCAACTGCAGGCCAGGTCTCAGCCCAGCAGTCTTGTGTATCTGTTCCATAATGCCTATCTGTGTACTTAAGCCCGACTGTTAAAAGCTCAATGGTAAATCTGTCATCTGTAGCAAACAGCTAGCACATTAAATCACAGCTAATGAACAGGCATGTCATTACACTATTGTCATTACACACTTAAGATAATTCCAAAACAATGAGCAGAGTCGAGTTGAGGCAAATGACCACACAATGGCTCAACTCCAGCAACTTTGATTGTTCTTCTTCAGCCATTACTTGTTCAGCACCGTTGCACCAGTACAAATGTTGGAACCCATCCAGTTTCACCACGCACACACAGCGCAGTGGCAGTTGTTACTTCTCTTGGGACACTGGGGTGTTTCGCACAGGTCAACTAGTCCCTCCTGCTTTAAATCAGTGATTGATTAATGTTGTTGTTCACGTTTTAGAATGAAACAGTGGTCATAATGATGGTTGCAGACTACATTTCTCCTCAGATTGATGGGAGAAGCAATCAGGTTTTAAGCCTCCACCTTCTTTTTTGGGGTTGTTGATGGAGAGAGAGCAGGGAGTGTGCAAACAGATGCTAATGTGGAGGGAATGTAGCTCATTATTAGTCTGAAGGAGCATTGGTAACCAATCTTTGCATCTGCTCAACATTGCAGCCCCCACTTGCTCAATTTACACTGAGCTTCCTGATACCTTAATGTCTGGCTCATGGTGGAGCCTGATCCATCCACCCACATACAAGTTAATGATCCTCACTCATTTTCTCTCCACACACTCCTCCCATCTGTTTATCTAATTGGCTGTAATTAATTATGTCACACCAAATTAGCAGCCTGGTTAGTCATTTAATTAAGAGACCAAGTCCAAATGGCCAAATGTATTTATTCACTTCAGGCTAAATCTTAATGTCTGTCAGATGGTGTGTGGGCAGAGTGGATGTCAAGTGCTACCTGTGCGCCTCCATGTGTGCCTGTCTGTGTCCATGTCTGGTTTATTAAGTGGAAGAGTGTAAGTGAGGACGAGCAAAGCTTTTAATGTGGGTTAAATGAAAATAGGCAGCTCGGCCCTCAGAGCAAGCAACACTTCCAATGACCTTCATCAGCAATTTGGCTGTTTTATTTATTGCTTCATTCATTAGTCAGAATCTCTCTTAATTGTTACATGAATGCATGCCTCTTGAGTTCATATATGCATATGAAATATTTATGTTTTTTCTCACAAGTAGATTCTAAATTTAACAGAAATTCTTAATTTCACATTAGTTTAAGTTCAAATTTATTCTATTTAAAGCCCCAAATCACCAATGTTGTTGCCTGAAGGAGAGCCACAGATGAGGGATCTTTCTGCCTGGGATGGCCAGACATGCAGGAGATGCCCCATGCACAGAAAACCAAAACATCATCAAGTAAAATTAAATGAACATTAAACATCACTCTGAATGTGTCACAGCTGCGGTGCCCGTGAGTCACTTCGCCCCGCACACCTGTTGTGCATCTGGACACTAATGAGCCCCTTCTTAATCCCCAGCGGCACACCTGCTCCTTGCCAGATCGTTATTCATGTTCCGATGACTTTCCAGCGTATTCCTTGCCTGTTCCTGACCATTCTGTTTTGCCTGCTCCCTGGTATACCCTGTCTGCCTTCTGCCCGATCTCGACCTTGCCTGTCCCCGACTATTCTATTCTGCTCGCTCCCCGGTGAATCCTGTCTGTGTCTGACAATAAAGCGGTGTTCAGCCAAACTCCTGTGTCGCATTTGGGTTCTCATCTGGTTCGTGACAGAATGCACCTTCCCCCTGTCAAATATGGTGGTGGTGGCATATCTCTCTGTGTGTGTGTGTGTGTGTGTGTGTGTGTGTGTGTGTGTGTGTGTGTGTGTGTGTGTGTGTGTGTGTGTGTGTGTGTGTGTGTGTGGAGCTGAGAGCGTTCTCGTTCTGAGAATTTTCAAACTATTGCGAGGTTTTGGCCTATGTTGTACGGTTAGTTGTTGGTGGTGTTTTTTGTGTGTTTTGTTGGGGGTTTGAGGTTTGTGTCGGGTGGAATCAGCCAGGTTTGTCTGGCTGGTTGGCGTCTGAAGCCATGGTGTTTGGTGGTGGGAGCGGGGATCTCTCCCGGTTAACGCGGAGACATGGCGTTAAGGTGGGGACCGGGTCTCTGTATACCGTGGAGGAGGTAGCCCTCGCTGTGGGGGAGAAAATCGGACATGGGTCCGTGAAGTCGGCCGCCCGAATGAACGGGGCGGTGGTGTTGTTTGTGGACAAGGTGGAGCAGGCGAACCGGCTGGTGGAGACGGGGATCAGCGTTGGCGGGAGATTCGAGGCGGTGCTGCCGCTGACGCAGCCCTCCACCCGGATCACCCTGTCCAACGTACCCCCCTTCATCAGCAACGAGTTCCTGGCCAGGGAACTCGCCAGGTTCGGAAAGATCGTCTCGCCCATTAAAAAGGTTCTGTCGGGGTGCAAGTCCCCGTTGCTAAAGCACGTCGTGTCTCATAGGAGACAGCTTTATATGATATTAAATAACCGGGCAGAGGAGCTGAACGTGCGCTTCCACGTTAAGGTGGAAGAATTTGACTATATGTTGTATGCGTCCTCCTCCGGCATGAAGTGCTTCGGCTGTGGTGAGGAGGGTCATTTAATTAGAGCCTGTCCGGGCCGGGCCGGCTCGGTGCCGGTCGGTTCCAAAGGGCGGGGGCCCGCCCCGGACCGGCCCGGTGCCGGGAGTCCGGGCGGGCCCGGGGGGGCCACTGCGGCAGGACCAGAGGAGAGTATCGGGAGAGGTGGACAGGAGGAGGCAGGTGAGAAGGTGGTGAGTAAGGGTCAGGTGAGTGAGCCTGATGGTGCACTGGTGGGTGTGGTGTCTCAGGTAAGTGAAGGTGGTGTGGGACAGGTGGGTGAAGGTGGTGAGGGGCAGGTGGATGAAGATGGTGAGGGACAAGTGAATGAAGGTGGTGAGGGACAGGTAGGTGAAGGTGGTGAGGGGCAGGTAGGTGAAGGTGGTGAGGGACAGGTGCATGACGGTGTTGAGTTGATGGAACAGGAGGCTGCGTGGACTCTTGTTCCACAAAAACGCCCGAAAAGGAAAGATGAACTGGCGGAGGTGGGCGCGAAGGCCAGTCGGTTGCCTGGGAAAAGAGCATTCTGGAAACCTGAGCTCGCTGAGAGCAGTGATGGAGGAGAATGTGTGTTTGATGAGAGCGAGCTCTCACACACACACAGAAATCCGGAACCTTTGATGACGGCCCATACACTGCAAAAATGATTAAGGTTTTCCTCGCGAACACAAAAAACTCAAAAGGGGTTAAAGTTGAACATCACTTCCCCGAGAAACAGTTATTTTACACATCAGTAAAACATCATCTTAGAAATAAACTGGAGGTCAGATTTTACTGACCAGGAGGTTTTTAGATTAAGAAAATTGATTTTAAAAGTTAAAAGATAGTTGTGCAATTGAGGTTTTGTTCAGTGTGGCACCTTTTTTAGTGTTTTAGTAGCCATCCTAGACCGTAGTTTTAGACCCCTCACTTTTTTAATGAATAATTTTAAGGTGGGAAGTTTAAATATTAACGGGGCTAGAGAAGCAAGAAAGAGGGCTAAAGCATATGAAACGGCTAAGAGCAAAATAATAGATGTTTTATTTTTACAAGAGACCCACAGCAGTGACAGCAATGAGACCAACTGGAGGAGAGAGTGGGAGGGGGAGGTGTTTTTAAGCCGCAGCACTACGGTCAGTGCAGGGGTGGGCATCCTCTTCTCCAGGTCTTTTAACCCAGTCGCTGTCACAGTGGAGCACGTCGTTCAGGGACGCTGCCTTTTAGTTAAAGCTGCTTTTAGTCACCACACAGTTATTTTTTATTAATATTTATGCTCCCAACAACGGTGCAGAGAGGAAGCTCTTTTTAGAGAAAATCAACGATGTTTTAAACAATCTTAGCTCGTCTGATTTGTTGATTTTAGGGGGGGATTTTAATTGTACAGAAGATCACGTTTTAGATCGAAATCACATAGAGCCGCATCCAGTTTCCCAGCAGGTTCTGAGGCAGCTGGTCCGCTCCCATGGTCTGGTGGACGTGTGGAGAAGGATGCATGCGAGCCACAGACAGTTCACATGGTCCCACATCAGAGACGACACCATCTCTTTGGCTCGCCTCGACCGCTTTTACTGTTGTAAACACCATTTTAGTACTTTTAAAAAGTGTGATATTTTACCAGTGGGTTTTACAGATCATTCTTTGGTTTTAGGCTGCGTGCTAGTTAGGGACATTCGCCCAAAAAGCGCCTACTGGCATTTTAATTCAACTCTGACTGTCGACAGAGGTTTTAAGGAGGCTTTTAGCTACTTTTGGGCTGGTTTTAGGCAGAGGAAGAAGGATTTTACCTGTCTAAGACAGTGGTGGGATCATGGCAAAGTTCAGATCAGGTTGTTGTGTCAGCAGCACACTCTCAATGTCACCCGCTACATCACCAGATCAATTGAAGCTCTGGAGACCGAGATTGTGGAACTGGAACAGTTTTGTGAGTCCAGAGGGGATCGAGGGTGTTTGGAGGCCCTCAAGACCAAAAAGATGGCCTTGGCCAACCTGCTGGACACTAAGGTACAGGGTGCGCTGGTGCGGTCCCGGATCCAGGACATCGCAGAGATGGATACCCCCTCGACCTTCTTCTTTGGCCTGGAGAGGAAGCGTGGGCAGAGCAGGGTCATCCACTCCCTACTGTCGGAGGAAGGACGGGAGCTGACAGAGCCGGAGCAGATCCGGAGGAGGGCAATGGACTTTTACTCCTCATTGTTCAGGAGTGAGTATAAAGAAAACAATGAACTGTTTGAGGAATACTGCTCTGGACTGCCCCAGGTGCCAGAAGAGGCCAATGGTCAGCTGGAACGCCCCCTGTCTGTCCCAGAGCTGTATGCTGCTCTTCAGAGCATGCAGAGCCTGAAGGCTCCGGGCATCGACGGACTGGGGGTGGACTTCTACAAGGCATTCTGGAGCATCGTGGGGCAAGACCTCCTGGACATTCTCAACGAAAGTCTTCACTCTGGCTCCTTGCCGCTGTCCTGCAGGAGGGCAGTAATTGCCCTCCTACCAAAGAAGGGGAACCTGCAGGACATCAAGAACTGGCGCCCCGTTTCTCTGCTCTGCTCGGACTACAAAATCCTCTCCAAGGCCTTGGCCACCCGGCTGAGGGAGGCCATGGAACACGTCATCCACCAGGACCAGACGTACTGTGTGCCCGGCAGGTCAATGGTGGATAACATCCACCTCATTCGGGACGTTTTGGAAGTTTCCTGTTCATTGGGAGCACAGGTTGGTCTCCTTTCTTTAGACCAAGAAAAGGCTTTTGACCGTGTTGAACACAGCTTTCTGTGGAGAACCATGGAGAGGTTTGGGTTCAGCGCTGGTCTGATAGCCATGATCAAGGTCTTGTATCGTGACATTGAGAGTGTCCTGAAGTTCAACGGTGGCTTGTGTGCTCCTTTTAGGGTGCATAGAGGTGTCCGTCGGGGATGCTCTATGTGCTCTCCCTGGAACCCCTCCTGATCAAAATACGTGAAAATGTTCAGGGTTTGGTTTTATTGGGTTTTACTGGAAACTTGGTTTTATCTGCTTATGCTGACGATGTTATTGTTTTTACTAGAGATCAGCAGGACATCAACATTTTAAACCACATAACGAACAAGTTTTCCATGGTGTCGGCGGCGAGGGTAAACTGGGGAAAGAGTGAAGCCCTTGCTGTCGGCAACTGGGGTGGGGGTCTCCCGGTTCTCCCAGGAGGCTTGACCTGGAAGAGGAATGGACTTCGGTATCTGGGGGTGTACCTCGGATGCCAGGAGATGGAAGCCAAGAACTGGGATGACATCGTGGAAAAGGTGGACAGCAAATTGCATAAATGGAGCTGGATCAAGCCCCACATGTCTTTTAGAGGGAGGGTTTTGGTTTTAAATAACCTTGTTGCTTCGCTGCTGTGGCACCGGCTGGCCTGCCTGGATCCACCGTCGAGCCTGCTGGCCCAGGTCCAGTCAAAGATGATGGATTTCTTCTGGGACCGTCTACATTGGGTGCCACAGTCAGTATTGTTTTTACCTCGGGAGGAGGGGGGCCAGGGCCTCATCCACCTGGCCAGTAGAGTGGCCACGTTAAGATTACAGTTTGTCCAGAGGCTCCTCGGAGGGCCTCCTGATTTAGTGTGGAGGAGTGTGGCCAGCTGTGTACTCAAACGTGTGAACAACCTAGGGCTGGATGCTGCTCTGTTTTTAACTAAATTAAACTTTTTATCGTTACGGGAGCTACCTCTATTTTATCAGGGTGTTTTAAAATCCTGTGCTCTCTTTAGATGGAGCTTTGTTCAGACCGACTCTCTGCACTGGCTTTTAAAGGAGCCGTTAGTCTGTGGTGGCAGACTGGACGTCTGCAGTAGTGCCACCCCTGGGCTGAAGGAGGCCCTGATCAGAAGGAGGATGGTGACACTGGAGCAGCTGGTGGCGGCAGCGGGACCAGAGCTCACTGATGCCCAGGCTGTGAGCTCGGCGCTGGGGGTCCGGTCGGTCCGACTGATCCAGAGGAGCTTGGGTCTCCTCCTCCTTCACGGGAGAGGAGAGGCTGAGACTGACCCCACAGACGATTTCCCTGAACTCCACCTGCACCCGGACCTCCTGGACCTCGGGGGTCCTCTCCTGGATGGCTGTGGCTCAGGATCCCTCCACAGCATGGACAGGAGGATTTTATACGCCAACATTGTGAAGACACTCAACAAAGACAAACAGAAAAACAGAGAGGTGACAGTATGGAAGGACAGGCTGGGGGGACAGAGTCCTCAGTGGAGGACTCTCTACAAGCCCCCTATCAAGAAGAGGACTGGTGACCTCCAATGGAGAATTTTGCATGGAGCCATCGCCACCAGTGCCTTCCTGTCAATTTTAAATCCGAACACTTTAAGCAACTGCCCTTTCTGTGATTTTAACGAGAGTGTCTTCCATGTTTTTACCGGGTGCAGTAGGCTGGTGGGTCTTTTTAGGGTTTTAACTGATGTTTTTAGGCTTTTTAATGTCATGTTCACCACTGCTGTTTTTATTTGTGGTACAAGACACAAGAGGGCAGAAAAGGGGAAATGCCAGATTTTAAATTTCTTAATAAGTGAGGCTAAACTTGCCATCTATTTGACCAGGAGGGACAGGATTAAAAATGGAGCGGCATGTGACGCGGTGGCTTTGTGGAAGCAGAACGTGAGGGTGCGCCTGAATCTGGAGTTCTGCTTCTACAAAGCCACTGAGAACCTGGAAGCCTTTAAACAGCAGTGGGGACATGATGAGGTTTTAGTGAAGGTAACAGAGCAGGGGGAGATGAACGCTGCAGCATGGCTGCTCTGAGGGACAGGTTAGGGTTTTAACTGTTTTTATGTGAACAGAGCACTTGTAAATAAAGTACACTTTAAAAGTCAAAGTCTCTCTTTTCCTTAGGACCACGAAGGGGCAGAGGTCTGTACAAGTGGAAGACCACTTTTCAGACCTCCAGCTCTTCCATGACCATGTGAAGATGTTCATGAGGATGGAGAGATACGGCGAGCCCGCTTTCACCGACTGGGAGATGTATCGCCTGAAGAAAATGCTGGTTAAGATTCGGTCCCAGTTTGAGAGTGCCGACTAGGACACGCACGTCTCCCTTGGACTTTTGTCTCTGATTATTTTTTTTGTGTTGGACAATATTCGAAAGCTCCAAGAGCACATGGTGTCTGAACGACAAACAATGGTTTTTTGGTTGTATTATGTTTGTGCTTAGGTCATGGTTGTTATATTGATAAAATAAAGTTGTGTTAAAAGTCAAAGTCTCTCTCTCTCTCTCTCTCTCTCTCTCTCTCTCTCTCTCTCTCTCTCTCTCTCTCTCTCTCTCTCTCTCTCCTCTCTCTCTCTCTCTCTCTCCTCCTCTCTCTCTCTCCTCTCTCCGCTCTCTCTCTCTCTCTCTCTCTCTCTCTCTCTCTCTCTCTCTCTCTCTCTTCCCCCCCCCCCCCCCCCCCCGACTAACTCCCCCTTCTTGGCGGTGTATCTGCACTATCATCAGGGTGGTTTGGTGGAGGTTTGGTCGCGTTTTCTCTCTCGATCCGACACGGGGTGCGGGTCCAACCTGGCCGTAGGAGACCAGGTGGGACACGCTAACCTGTCCTACGCCTCCAGGATGAATAGAGGGGTTGTAGTGTTTGTACAAGAGGAGCGACTGGTGGCTGAGTTGGTGGGGAGGGGGGTGATGGTAAATGGCGCGTACCTGCAGGCGTCCCCGCTCGCCGCGCCCTCCACTCGGGTCACCGTCTCAGGTGTTCCCCCGTTCATCACTAATGAGGCTCTGGAGCAGGAGCTGCAGCGGTTCGGTAAGATGGCGAGTGGTCTGAGGACCGTGGTTCTGGGCTGCAGGAGCAACAAACTGAAGCACGTGCTCTCACTCAGGAGGCAGTGCTTCATATTCCTCACCTGTCCGTCACAGACACTGGACGTGTCCTTCAGGGTGAGACATGGAGACGGACACTACATGGTCTACGCTAGCTCTGGGAGCATGAGGTGCTTTGAGTGCGGGGATGTGGGACACAAGCGTGTCGCTTGTCCTCACAGACCCGCTAATGAGGGCGCTCGCACCGGCGCCATGTCGAGCCGCGTCGCCCCGCCGAGCGGCGGTGGTGACGAGGTGGCGGCGATGCCGGAGGAGGTCCTAGTGGACAGGTAGAGGAGCAAGGAGGAGGTGAATGTGTAGCTGCAGTTAGGGCAGGAAGTGAGGGAGCAGTAGAGGACGTAGAGACAGGGATGAGTGTTGAGACGGGAGCAGCGGAGGAGGTTCAGGCAGGAGTAAAAGAGGAGGTGCAGATGGGAGGTAAAGAGGAGGTGCAGATGGGAATGAATGTACAGGCAGTAGTAACAGAGGAGGTACAGATGGGAGGTAAAGAGGAGGTGCAGATGGGAATGAATGTACAGATGGGAGTAAATGTGCAGGCAGGAGCTGAGGAGGAGGAGCAGCCAGGAGCTGAGGGGGTCAGTGGTGACCAGGGTCAGGCTGCTGGGGAGCAGCTCCCTGATCAGCCAGTAGAAATGCTGAGTGTTGATGAGGGAGGGGAGGAGGTGATGGAGTCTGACTCTGACTCCGACTGTGGGTCTGTAGCGGACTCCCAGTCCCTTACTGGGGACCTGTACACCCTGGAGGACGTCACCACCTTCCTGGATGAAACCTTCGGCCAGTCTGTGAAGGTGGCTGATTATTTCCCAGACCCTGAAAAGTTCATAAAAAGTGCATTGCTGCTCCAGAGGGCTGTGGGAGTGGACGTCCTGGATGAAAGGAAACGGTACCGGCTAAAGAAGCACATGACGGCCACCAGAAAGCTGCTGGGACAGAAGAAAAGGAAAAAGGCTAAAACGTGCTAAGGGCTCCAATAGCTGACCAGAGTGTGATGAGGAGGCACGCTGAGGACTTCTACAGCGCCCTCTACAGGGCGGAGGACTGCACCAGGGAGGACGAGCTACTGCAGGGACTTCCTCGGCTGGGCCAGAAGGACCGGCCTACCCTGGACGCTACCGTCTCCTTGGACCGATGGTTTCCGGTCCACCTCCAGGACTGGATGGATTGTTCAGACTTTTATAAACATTCCTCCAGAGCCACAGAGGTGGTTTCTGGGGTCGGGGAGGGTTTTTCTTTCAGACTGTCACCTCGGGGACGGATAAGCTGTCCCGATGGAAGACCGTGGACTCTTTACTTAGTTTCTATGAACTGACAGGACAAATTGATCCATTCGAAGACATCGGGGGACTGAGAGATGTCCTGGTTTTTTTTTAGTTAAAAAATTGTTTTGATTTTGAATTGTTGAAGATCTCCAATGTCCCTCTGAAATGTGTGAATGTAATTGTGAATAATACATGTAAATAAAGGTGTTGTTAAATCTCAAATCTCTCTCTCTCTCTCTCTCTCGCTGACCGCGTGCTGGAGAGCGTGCTGTGAGTTTTGTGAGTTTTTGAGTGTTTTTCCCCGACTAACTCCCCTTCTTGGCGGTGTATCTGCACTATTATCAGGGTGGTTGTTGTCGGGTGGTTTTGGTGGAGTTTAGTGTAGTTTGGTGGAGGTTTAGTCGCGTTTTGCGGCGGGGATGGCGTCCTCGGGGACGCCGTCTCTCTCGATCCGTCACGGGATTCGGGTCCAACCCGACCCGTCTGTACCGGTGGAGGAGGTTCTCCTGGCTGTGGGAGACCAGGTGGGACACGGTAACCTGTCCTACGCCTCCAGGATGAACAGAGGAGTGGTAGTTTTTGTTAAAGAGGAGCGACTGGTGGCTGAGTTGGTGGGGAGGGGGGTGACGGTGAATGGAGCGTACCTGCAGGTGTCCCCGCTCGCCGCGCCCTCCACTCGGGTCACCGTCTCAGGTGTTCCCCCATTTGTTACTAATGAGGCTCTGGAGCAGGAGCTGCAGCGTTTTGGAAAGTTTGCGAGTGGTCTGAGGACCGTGGGTCTGGGCTGCAGGAGCGACAAACTGAAGCACGTGCTCTCACTCAGGAGGCAGTGCTTCATGTTCCTCACCTGTCCGTCACAGACACTGGACGTGTCCTTCAGGGTGAGACATGGAGAGGGACACTACATGGTCTACGCTAGCTCTGGGAGCATGAGGTGCTTTGAGTGCGGGGATGTGGGACACAAGCGTGTCGCTTGTCCTCACAGACCTGCTAATGAGGGCGCTCGCACCAGCGCCGGGTCGAGCCGCGTCGCCCCGCCGAGCGGCGGTGGTGATGAGGTGGCGGCCGATGCTGGAGGAGGCCCTAGTGGACAGGTAGAGGAGCAAGGAGGAGGTGAATGTGTAGCTGCAGTTAGGGCAGGAAGTGAGGGAGCAGCTGAGGAGGTGCAAATGGCAGGGAAGGCGCAGGCAGGAGCAACAGAGGAGGTGGAGATGGGAGCAACAGAGGAGGTGAAGATGGGAGTAAATGTACAGACAGGAGCAGCTGAGGAGGAGCAGCCAGGAGCTGAGGGGGTCAGTGGTGACCAGGGTCAGGCTGCTGGTGTGCAGCTCCCTGATCAGCCAGCTGAGATGCTGAGTGTTGATGAGGGACGGGAGGAGGTGATGGAGTCTGACTCTGACTCCGACTGTGGGTCTGTAGCGGACTCCCAGTCCCTTACTGGGGACCTGTACACCCTGGAAGACGTCACCAGCTTCCTGGACGAAACCTTCGGCCAGTCTGTGAAAGCAGCTGATTTTTTCTCAGACCCTGAAAAGTTTTTGAAAAGTGCATTGAGGTTGCAGAAGGCTGTGGGAGTCGACCTCCTCGATGAAAGAAAAAGATTCCGTCTAAAGAAACACATGACAGCAACAAGAAAGATGCTGAAGCAGAAAGGAAGGAAAAAAGCTAAAACATGTTAAAAGCTCCAAACAAGTTGCTGAGGTTAATGACGAGAACGAATGTGTTGCATAACTTTTCTTTTCTTTGCTGCTCCTTCTACTGCTTCACCTCTCCAAGCCTCTATGAACAAGCTCAGGGTGGCCTCACTTAACATCAATGGTGGCAGGGATCCACAGAAGAGGGCTCTGGTTGCAGACATGGTTGCTCAGAAGAAGCTAGACATCCTTCTCCTCCAGGAGACACACAGTGATGGAGACAATGAGGTAGACTGGGGTCTGTGGTGGAGAGGCCTGTCTAGGTTGTCCCATGGCACCAACCTGTCTGCAGGTGTGGCCACTCTGTTCTCTCCCAGGCTGGACGTTAGAGTCACCTCCACCACAGAGATCGCTGCAGGCAGAGCTTTAGCTGTCAGAGCTGAGGTTCAGGGCTTCGTCTTCTGTCTAATAAACATCTATGCTCCCAGTCAGGGCTCAGACAGACTGGACCTGTTCCAGAAGGTCTCCTCGTTTCTGGAGCAGTGTGGTCAGGACGAGTGTGTAGTCATGGGGGGGGACTGGAACTGCACCACAGACGTCACACTGGACAGGATTGGACAGGAGCCTCATCTCCAGTCAGCTGCTGTGCTGTCTAGGCTGGGAGCAGAGCTGGGGATGGTAGATGTTTGGAGGGTGAAGCATCCCACCATCAGGCAGTACACATGGGTGAAGGTGGTGGATGGGGTCATTAGTGCCGCTAGGCTGGACAGGTTCTACCTGTCCCAGGGTTTTAGCAATAGGTTAGTTAACAGTCACATTTATCCGGTTGGGTTCACTGATCATCACTTGGCCACTTTTGATTTTCTTATTTCACAAACACACAAATGCAGCTCATACTGGCACTTTAATGTGAAGCTGCTCCAGGACACTGAGTTTAGTCGTAGGTTCGAGGCCTTCTGGGGAACCTGGAGAGGGAGGAAGGGGGACTTTGAGTGTCTTGGTCAGTGGTGGGAGGTGGGTAAAGCACACATCAGAGCCTTCTGTCAGCAATACAGTAGTCACACAACAACACGGGTAAAACACACCATAGAACACTTGGAGAGGGAGATCAGGGATCTGGAGGGTCGTTTCAGCACACACACCAGCACAGAGGGACACACACTGAGGCAGAAGAGGCAGGAACTCAGCTCTTTTTTACAGGAAAGAGTGAAGGGGGCCTTGGTGAGGTCAAGGTTCACCAGCATCAAGGAGATGGACGCTCCCACCTCCTTCTTTTTCAATCTGGAGAGGTCCGTTTCACGCGCCAAACAGATGCTCTGCCTCCGCCTGCCTGATGAGACGATGACAGCTGACCAGGGCGAGATGAGGAGACACGCTGTGGACTTCTACGGCACCCTCTACAGGGCAGAGGACTGTAGCAGGGAAGATGAGCTCCTGCAGGGTCTTCCTCGGCTGAGCCAGAGGGACCGGTCCACCCTGGACGCTGACATCACATTGGATGAACTTACTGCTGCGGTGGGACAGATGGCTTCTGGTCGAGCTCCAGGACTGGATGGTTTGCCCGCAGACTTCTATAAACATTTCTGGAGGTGTCTGGGTGCTGACCTGTGGGAGGTGCTGCAGGAGTGCACTCACACAGGTCGATTACCGACATCCTGTCAGACCGCGGTCCTCTCTCTAATCCCAAAGAAGGGGGACCTGGCTTTATTAAAAAACTGGAGACCTGTGGCGTTGCTCTGCACGGACTATAAACTTCTTTCAAAGGTGCTCGCCAACAGGCTCAAGAACCACCTCGATTTGCTCGTCCACAGAGACCAGTCGTATTGTGTCCCAGACAGGTCAATTATGGACAACCTTTTTTTAATGAGAGATTTGTTTCACCTTTGTAAACTGTACGACATTGATGTCGGGGTGATTTCTTTAGACCAGGAGAAGGCATTCGACAGGGTCGATCACAAGTTTCTGTTTTCCACATTAAGGGCTTTTGGTTTTGGGGATGTTTTTTTGTCACTCTTGTCTCTGCTGTACAGGGATGCTTGTTGTTTGGTGAAGGTTGGTGGGGGGCTGAGCTGTCCAGTGAGCGTCCAACGGGGAATAAGACAGGGATGTCCTATTTCTGGACAGTTGTACTCATTGGCCATCGAACCTCTTCTAAACAACCTAAGAACTAGGCTGTCGGGACTTTTGTTACCTGGTCTTCCTGAGCGTCCCCAGCTGGTGGTATCGGCATATGCCGATGGCATCAATGTTTTTGTTAGGGATCAGGGTGATGTGGACAACCTGATTGATAGTTTAGACCACTACCAAGAAGCCTCCTCTGCTAAGGTAAACTGGGAGAAGAGTGAAGCTCTGCAGGTTGGCCCTTGGGCAGGTAGGGACAGACCAAGACTGCCAGGAAACCTCAGCTGGGGTAGGCAGGGCCTAAAAGTCTTAGGTGTGTTCCTTGGGACGGAAACCTTTGAGAAGAAGAACTGGGAGGGTGCTGTGGAGCAGGTGTGCACCAGACTGTCCAAGTGGAAATGGCTGCTACCTCAGCTTTCCTACAGGGGGAGAGTCCTGATTGCCAATAATTTGGTCGCCTCGACTCTTTGGCACAGGCTGACGGTCTTACCGTCACCGGCTGGCCTAATCGAAAGAGTTCAGAAGTTGATTGTGGACTTTTTCTGGTCGGGCCAGCACTGGCTGAGGTCTGCAGTGCTGTACCTGCCAGTACAGGAGGGAGGACAGGGATTGGTGGACATTGCATCTCGTGTCACAGCTTTCAGACTGCAGGCGGCACAAAGATTGTTGTACAGTTTTGGTGTGCCGTGGACGGATATGGCCTGTCTGTTGTTAAGGAAGGCTGGGCGACTGGGGTACGACAAACACCTGTTCCTGCTTCAGCCCCAGTCCATGGACCTGACTGGTCTTACACCCTTCTACCAGTCAGTGTTGAAGGCATGGCAGGTTCTATCGTTTAAGCACAAAGCTGTGACAATACCAGGGATGTGGATCTTTGAAGAGCCCCTTTTTGGAAACAGCATCATCACCTCTCGGGTCCTGTCCTCCGCCACCCTGAGGTCCAGACTGAGGGATGCTGGAGTAGTGAAGCTGGGTCACTTGCTGAAGACCTCTGTCCTCAATCTCTCTGACCGGCTCAACATGAGGTCCAGCAGGCTGCTGCTCCAGCTTGTAAGAGAGGTCTGTGCTTCCCTGCCAGAGGCCCTCAGAGTCTTTGTGTTGGATCCGTCTGTGTCTGAACTGTGGGACGACAAGTGTGAGTATGTCTTTCCCTCCTTGGCTGTCTGTCCAGCTGTTGGGCAGTGGCAGCCCGAAGAAGACGACCTGCTGTCCCTGACGTCTTCGGTATCAGTGGATTTTGAAGGTGTCGGGAGGAAGGATCTTTACATCTTAGCTGTGAAGGTCAGAAACTTGCGCCCCCTGGAAGGGCTGAAGGCGTCAGGGTGGACTAGTTTTTTTGGCGCAGGCTCTTCCCCGGGGGGTTGTTGGCGGTCCCTGTACAAGCCTCCTGTTGATAAACGGACAGGAGACCTCCAGTGGAGGATTGTGCATGGGGCCATAGCTACCAACAGGTATCTGGTGCACCTTGACCCCAGCACAGGGGATGGCTGCCCTTTCTGTTCCCAGTCAGAAACCATCTACCACCTCTTTGTCCAGTGTCCCAGACTGGTGGGGCTGTTTGGACAGCTACAGAGGTGGTTTCTTGGGTTAGGTGAGGGCTTTTCTTTCAGGACGTTTATCTTTGGTCCACACTACCGTGCAAGGAGGAAGGCTGTACACCAGTTGGTCAATGTCCTCTCGGGGACGGCTAAGTTGGCCATATGGAAGACCAGGAAGAACAGGGTGAGAGGTCAGGGGTCAGAGAACGTGGTGACCATGATGACTGGACTGCTGGCAGCTCGGCTCAGGGTGGAATTTAATTTTTATAAACTGACCGGCCAAATTGGCACATTCGACGACATCTGGGGCGTGAGAGATGTCCTGAGTTCAGTTAGGGAGAACTGCTTGATTTTGAATTTTTGAAGGTCTCCAATCTCTCACTCTGACTTGTGTAAATGCAAATGTGAATGATGTAAATGTGAATAATACATGTAAATAAAGGTGTTGTTAAATCTCTCTCTCTCTCTCTCTCTCTCTCTCTCTCTCTCTCTCTCTCTCTCTCTCTCTCTCTCTCTCTCTCTCTCTCTCTCTCTCTCTCTCTCTCTCTCTCTCTCTCTCTCTCTCTCTCTCTCTCTCTCTCTCTCTCTCTCTCTCTCTCTCTCTCTCAGCTGTATGCTGACCTGCTCTACTCTTACACCAGCACTTTGTAGTAATTATTGTATTTCCCTGATATCTGCCTATTTTCTCCTCTCCTCAACTCTTATACTTACAGCTTGTTGCCTATTCTCTCCTCTACCTGTCCTCCCCCCTTCTCCTCTCTCTCTACCCAGCCAGCCATCAGCAGGACGGTCCCCCTATATGATCCTGCTCAAGGTTTCTTCCTGTTAAAGGGGAGTTTTTCCTGCCACTGTCTCATGTTGGGGGTCAGGCCCTGGGATTCTGGAAAGCACCTAGCAACAATTTTGATTGTAACAGAGGCTATTAGGCACTAATCTCCCGAGCCCGGGGAGACAAGGGGACTTGCCAGTAACCCTTCAGCAAGTCAAACTTACTGACATACTTGGCTGAACCTACTTGGTCAATACAATCCTCCATTTGGGGCAAGGGAAACACATCTGGTTTGGTTACACCATTTACCTTCCTAAAATTAGTGCACGGCCTAAAGGAAGAGTCAGGTTTTCGAATAAGGAGACAAGGTTACGCCCAGCTAGACCTTGAAGGCTCTGCAATTTTATTGTCTAGTATATACTGTACCTCCTCATCCAATTGCACCCGTTTCTCAGGAGAAACTCGATAAAGACGTTGCTTAATTGGCTCAGCACTGCCCACATCGATGTCGTGCACTATTAAACCTGTACGGGATGGAACGTCTGAAAACACCTCAGGAAAACAGTTTAATTTAACTCGTTTGTCCTCATCCAGATGCCCCAGAAAGTTAGGCAATGCTTGTAACACTTCCGAATTCTTAAGACGTCCATGCAAAATTCCATCATCAGGTGACACCTCCCCTTCTCCCTCTGCTGACCCCCCAGCACCAACCTGGTCAGCGGCCTCATTAACACAAAGAGCTGGGTTTCCCCCTGACAGAGATGTACGTGCACCAACAGGCAGTGGGGCATGACAAATTTTCCTCCGTTTAGGCATAGCAACCATATAGTCCCGCTCAGAGACCTTGCGCAATACAGTAAACGGGCCAGCAAAACGAGCTTGAAATGGTGAACCCACTACTGGCAACAAAACCTGGACTTGGTCCCCAGGAGTAAACTGCCGTTGCTCAGCACAACGGTCAAACCATGCCTTCATCTTCTTCTGAGAAGTTTGTAATTGCCAAGTGCCTAGCTACATACAATCTGTGTCTAAAACCATCAATATACTCAATTAAGTTTTGTGGTGGCGTAGAGGGTCGACACTGTTTGCAACACAGCCAAAGGTCCACGCACAGTGTGTCCAAAAATCAAATCATTAGGGCTAAACCCCGTACTTTCCTGAATCACCTCTCTGGCCGAAAGCAGCAACCAGGGCAATCCCTCCTCCCAATAATGACCAAGCTCCGCGCAGAAAGAACGCAGGAGTGATTTCAAGGTTTGATGAAAATGCTCTAAAGCACCCTGTGACATTGTGATGGATGTTAAATTGTTGTAATGCCTGTGCAAACAACTTAGAAGTGAAATTGGAGCCTTGATCACTTTGCACCACTTTTGGAATGCCAAACACTGAAATAAACTGAGTCAGCGCCTTAACTACGGATTTAGCAGTTATCGATCGCAACGGGTACAGATATTTATATTGGCTACCAGACTTTGAAGGAGGCAACGGTCCCACACAATCAATGATTAAATATTCCATTGGTGAACCAATAGCTGGAATTGGATACAGCGGTGCTGGAGCAATAGACTGGTTAGGCTTACTGGTCAACTGACAAGTATGACAAGTTTTGACATCTTCAGTCTGAAACGAGGCCAAAAAAAACCAACCCAGGATGTGAGCGCAAGTTTTTCTGACCCCCATGTGCCGTCTTTAACACCAGGTCTCTGAATTTTAATGGTACCACTATCTGGATGACAGCTTTGCCCAAGAGGTTGTCCATATGAGGAACCCATTTCCTCACCAGAAGGTCATGGAGTATAAAGTAACCCTGAGAAGCATCATTAAAGTCCTCCATGGGAGAAACTTGTTCAAACAACCCTCTCAATGAAGGATCTACTTTCTGCTCCTTACTCAACTCACCATGTGGGAGCGACTGCAGAGGGACAGGTATGAAAAGAGGCATTTTCTCGGCCTTCTTTTCACAAGCAGCACTAATGTTAGCCTGGGCCATAGCACGGGTTACTGCACAGGCGGTAAACACTTCTGACACAGGGGCACACTCCTGGGACATGGAGGGCACCAGAACAGGAGCATGGTCGGCCTGGAACCCCACCTGATCTGGCCACACCCGATCACCTGCCAAGTTATTACCAAGGATCAGGTCTACCCCATCAACAGGAAGTTCAGGGCGAACAGCCACTTCTACCTCACCTGACACCAAGGCAGAGGTAAGTTCCATTTTGTATAATCGGACAAAAAGAGGGACCAAACCCATTCCACGGACAACCACACACTTACCAGTATCAGTATCTGAGCTAAAAGGCAAGATTGCCTCTCGCACAAAAGAGTGCGCACCCGTGTCTTGTAAAATGGTCACAGAAATCAGTCCCTGGAATGGACACCAAGCCTTTAGAAAGGAATGCTGAATAATCTGCCTTCATATCCACAGTTTTGGACTGCAGCGCAACCCCAGACATACCCCGTGGTGCAACCAAAGCACTAGACTTAACCTGCCCAACATTTGACCTGGGTTTGTCAGGGCACTCCTGACACTCCATTTTTCCAATGACCCTTACGCTTGCAATAATTACAAGTACTACCATCTTCAGACCTTTTCCAAGACAGACGTTCAACCCAGGGGGTGAAACTGACTCCAGCCTCCCAGGGGGGAAATGGCTCTTATGAGTCAAAACATACTCATACGTCAGCTAGCACAGCCGCTTCTTGAGGAACTTTAACCTTTCTTTCATTTATAAAGGTAGCTATACTGCCAGGCACACAGCTTTTTAGTTGCTCAAGAATAATTAGGTTACTCAGTTGTTCAAAGGTTTCAACGCCAGATGCACCACACCAACGATTAAATTGAGTGTCCAACTCACACACAAATTCCACATGAGTCTGTGTATCCTGTTTTCGAACACTCCTAAAGCGCTGCCTATAAGCTTTAGGGACCAATTTGTATGCTCTCAACACCGCTGCCTTGACATGGTCATAGTTTCGGCCCTCTGATTTGGAAAGTGAGGCATAAGCTTCCTGTGCCTTGCCAATCAGAACACACTGAAGAAGGAGGGTGCGATCATCATCAGACCAACCCCTGGTCTCTGCCACTCTCTCAAATAAGGAAAAAAAAAGATCTGGATCCCTCTCTGTGAAGCTTGGAACCAAACGCAAATTAGTTGTCACACTCTGCTCCAGCCCATGGACTCAGTACCTTTCCACTGCCCTGCTCACACCACACCCGCCTCCCGGTTACTGACTTTTTGCCTGCCTCGACCAAGTCCACTGCCCCGCCCTCGAACTGTTCTTTGTTTGCCAGATTGCAGTTAATAAACCTGTTAACTGATCATCAGTTCATTGCCTGTTTTGTACTGCACTTGGGTCCGTACCACACCCGTCACATTAGTACATCAAAAGCACCCTTCTCTGGAAAAGAACCAGTATTTAACAGCTTTCCTTCCTTTAACAGATCTAGTCGACATTGCTCTAGTTCAACTTTAGCCCTCCCAGTTTTCTGCCTCATGACTTCCATTTCCAATTCCCTATTCTGTTTAAAAGTTTCATGTTCAAATTGTAACCTCAGAAGTTCTTTTTGTTGCTCAAATGTTAATGACTCCACCCTAGCCGATGGCATGAACAAAGATTTTTTACTCAACTCCTTAGTTACCAATAGTTTATCGTCAATCAACTTTTCTTTCAGCTTTTTATCTGATTTCAATTCGAAAGCGCTCAGCAATTTTCAAAAGTTGATCTTTGGTACATTGGTCCAACAACTCCTCAGTGGGAGACTGAACAAACTCCTCCACCAAAGAAACCATACTCAGTTGTACCTCCAAACAAGAGTCATCCACCCCCTCTACCATAGACTGGAAAAATCTTCCTAACTAAGCTCAACCCGAGCAGTTACCGGTGAGAGGCTTTTAGTCACAGAACCTAGCGGGGCTGGAAAACACCTGCTATGCAGCCATTTCCAGGAACCCCTGGACGTGAACCTGAGCATATTGCTCTACTCACTTTCACCACCACATAAAAGTTGCCACCACAGGTTCCCTACACAGAACCCATGGGATAAACCTACCAGGGGGTGAGACTCCAAAAACACCTACCCAGAAAAACTCACCGGTCTTCTGAAAACCGGCAAGTTAGTTATTGGCAATCAGGACTCTCCCCCTGTAGGAAAGCTGAGGTAGCAGCCATTTCCACTTGGACAGTCTGGTGCACACCTGCTCCACAGCACCCTCCCACTTCTTCTTCTCAAAGGTTTCCGTCCCAAGGAACACACCTAAGACTTTTAGGCCCTGCCTACCCCAGCTGAGGTTTCCTGGCGGTCTTTAATCAAAACTAAGCACTGACCATCACCCAAAGTGTATTCCTCCCTCTAAATCAAATCCTTTCCCTAATCAATTGGACGAGCCCCCATTTTGTCATGAACCAGCTCAGGGCTCAGACAAAGTAGGGAGAACACACAGGATGGATTTTAGAACAAAGGGAATTTATTGATGGATAATACAAAACAACAAATCAAAACAGAACACCCAAGCAGACCTGGAGGGAGCCAAGCAAGAGAGTGACTGCCCAGACTGTGGAGCATTTATAGCCCTCACAGCTGATCAGTCCAGGTGAGCTGGATCGCCACTTAGCAGCACTTGGCCCACCCACTGCCTGCAGAAGGGAGGAGACAACAGAGAGGCAGGCAGAGAAGACACAGCCAGGGTCGTCACACTATATAAATAAAGATTGATTGATCGACAAAACACCAGACCCCTCCTAGCCCCTCCAACAAGTTGTCTATGGTGTGATGAAAAATCTCAGAGGCTGCGAAGATGCCAAATGGCATTCTGAGAAACCTAAATCTGCCATACTGTGTGTTGAAAGTGCAATAGTTTGAGACATATCTGGCTCCTGCCATTTCACTTTCATTTCTTCATCTTTTGGTATCTGGCAGTACTCACATTTTAGGTTTTAGTTTAAATCCCTAGAATGCATATTCATAGTTCATGGATTTTGTTCTGGTTGTTAGGAGCGGCAGACATGAACTGAACCCCAAAAAGCAGACACACACACAGGACTGAGTAGCTTTGACCAAACCAGACTTTACTAAAAACGTGGCAGTAGAATTCCCCGAAGAACCAAAGTTAGAAAACTCTCCATCGGAGCACGCTGAGAATCCCACAAACAACCAAAGTTAGAAAACTCTTCATCGCAGCAGACTGGCTGGCACAAACAGACATCGGAATGAGCAATCACAGAGGGTTGAACAATGAATTGACAAAGATGGAAGCGTAGACCAGTCTTTTAAAACAGGAGGCAGGTGTAGATTGTTATCTGGGGATGAGTCGCAGGCGTGTATATCGCACGATGGGAGTGAATGAGGAATCAACTCCGCCCAGCCTGGAAACAGACAAGGGAAACACAGACAAGGAAGAGAAGGGGAGGGGGAGAGGGAAAACACTAGGGAAAACTCTGAATGCCAGTTGCCTTAAAGTCTCCATCTTGAGTCAGAATCTATATTGTGCCTCTTACTCCTGGTACCGTGACTTGTTTATCCACTTTAAAAACAAAGGAAGAGGCTTTGCATGTCTTTCATGAGCTACCACTCCCAACTTTACTATCTTTTTAAATAACCTTTCTCCATCCCTGTTACCATGCTACACAACCATCAGCCCACTCCAGCGGTCATCATCATTCATGACACGTGTCAACACGTGAGTTAACAGTTAAAATGTGTGATTACAAGTAAATTTTGGGGGTTGATCACCGAGGATCCCGTCTTAATTGGGGAGGTGGAGTGGGTGATGAACTTTGGTCTGCCTGTGGCATTCTGTGGACCAGCGAGTGTGTTTTTCTTTGTGTGCCAGCTGACTGCTGCAGTAGCTGGTGTGGTATCCTTAACAAGGAACCTGGAGCCAGTGTTTTTCGAGCTACAAAAGTCCCGCCTTCTTCCTCTAGCACTCCCTCTCACGCTACCTTCAGCCTGTCAGGAGACAAAGTTGGGGCAGTGTCCTGTTAGCTTGTCATGTTATTTTACAAATGCATTTTATTTGCTGTAAACAGTTGCTTGAATACATTACATTGCCGACAAGGTCATCAGGTGCCAAGTTGTTGGTTTTTTGTTCTTATGTACAGTGTGCTCTGCATCTTTAGTTCAGTGCTTATTCATTTGTATGCAGTGTTGCTTGATACACACGTCAACCGAGTCACAATGTCACAATAACAGCAATGGCTTCCATCCATCCAGGACCTGTCTATCTCCAGGACCCGGAGGTGTGCAGGTCGGATCACGGCCGACCCTTCCCACCCTGGTCACGGACTGTTTTCCCCCCTCCCCTCAGGCAGGAGACTACGGTCCATTCGGACCAAAACCTCCCGCTACACGAACAGCTTCTTCCCCTCTGCCATCAGGCTGCTGAACACCAAGTGACTTATCACTTAAGCACCATGTACAGCAGCCAGTCGGACTCACGAACAATACATTACTCCTGCATGAACCTGCACTATTTCTTACCACTTACCTCTTACCACTTACTATTTATGTATATACTGTATATATGTCTTATTTTATCTTATCTTATTTTATTTTATTTATCTTATTCTAGTGTGGTCTTCTTTATGTTGAATGTCGCAGCGTCACACCATGACAAATTCCTAGTTTGTGTAATACTGTGTATTACATGAACAATGGCAATAAATCTGCTGCTTCTTCTTCTTCTTCTTCCTCTTCGTGTGAGAGGAGTGTGAGCGGAAGAGAGAGAGCGAAGAAAAAAAAACGAAGCAAAAGCGCTGTTTTTCCTATTCTTTTCTTGTATGTGTGTGAATGCTGGATATATAGTTTGATTTATTGTGGTGAGTTTCGAGTTTATATTGTTTTAAGGAGGGTGTGTGAGAGTTTTGTGTGGCGGCCGACCGCGTGCGGCCGTCATGGCGGCCAACGCCGGGTTGACCGGCTTGAGCAGGAAGCACGGAGTCAAGGTGGGTGCGGGCTCCGTGCTTAGTGTGGAGGAGGTGGCTCTGGCTGGGGGCCAGAAAATTGGCCACAATTCAATTAAATCTGCCGCCCGTATGAATAGGGCGGTAGTGTTGTTCCTAAGCAAGGTGGAACAGGTAAATACGTTAGTGGAGACGGGGATCACGGTGGGCGGACAGTTCGTACAGGTTACTCCGCTAACACTGCCGGCGGCACGGATCACCCTATCCAACGTGCCGCCGTTTATTAGTGATGAGTTCCTGATACGGGAGCTGTCTAGGCATGGGAAGGTGGTCTCTCCCATCCGCAAAATGTCATCAGGGTGTAAGTCACCGCTGCTGAGACACGTAGTGTCTCACCGCAGGCAGGTACATATGATCCTCAATAATAAGGCGGAGGAGTTCAACTATCGGTTCATAGTCAGGGTAGATGACTTCGATTACACCCTTTTTGCAACCTCCTCCGCCCTCAAATGTTTCAATTGTAGAGAGGAGGGTCATCTGGCGAGGGCTTGTCCGAACCGTGTGGCCCCGGACGCGCCGGCGGCGGAGCCCGCCGCCCCCGCAAGGCGTCGGTGGCTCAGTGCGGAGGAAAGCCCCGCTGCCCCGGACGGAGCGGTAGCGGAGAAGCGGGACGAGTGTGCGTGTGAGAGTGAGGTGAGTGGAGGGAGCGAGAGTGTTGAAATGGTGGTGGAAATGAGTGGTGAGAGTGGTGAATCAAGGGGGAAGGTGGACTTAACTGTGGTGGTGAGTGATTTGAGTGGCGTGATGATTGATGGTGTGTGTGATTTGAATGAACTGGAAAAAAATGGTGAGGTGATGAGTGAAACAGGAAAAATGGGTGAAGCAGGAGAGACTGGGGACACGATCCAAACAGGTAAGCTAGGGGGAGTGAGTCAAGTGATGAGTGAACTTGGGGTGCCAGGGATAGCGGCTGGTGAAGTGAGAGAAAAAGCAGTGAGCACAGGTGAGTGGGGGGAGGAAGCAGTGAGCACAGGGGAGCGAGGTGAGGGAGCAGTGAGCACAGGGGAGGGAGCAGTGAGCACAGGTGGGGAAACAGTCAGCACAGGTGGGGAAACAGTCAGCGCAGGTGAGGGAGTAGTGAGCGCAGGTGAGGGAGCAGTGAGCACAGGGGAGGGAGCAGTGAGCGCAGGTGAGGGAGTAGTGAGCGCAGGTGAGGGAGTAGTGAGCACAGGGGAGGGAGCAGTGAGCGCAGGTGAGGGAGTAGTGAGCGCAGGTGAGAGCGCTAGTGGTGTGTCTGAGTGGTGGCTTGTTCCCGCGAGGCGGCGCAACAAGCGAAAATGTGCGATGAAAGATAAGGGAGATAGTAAAACCAGGCGGCTGGAGGATGCAACCGCTGGCACGGACACCAGCGACTGCGAGTCCATGTCGGACTGCAGTTCGCTATCCGATACAATGCCAGACGGGCATGAAAGCAATTTGTACCCTCCCAGCATGCTAAGTAACTTCCTGAGACAGACCAAGGGCATGAAGGGCCTTAATCTGGAAAAACATTTTCCCGACATGCTCCTCTTCGTCCAGTCGGCGAGTCACTTGATCAAACATAGGGCCACGTCAGACCTCACCAACCCTGAAATCTTCAGGCTTAAGAAGCATATGGGCAAAGCGAGGAAACAGCTCAACATATAAAAAAAGACTTGCGATGTTTCCTTGGTTGTTTTTTTTACTGTCTTTGATTTTAAACCTCACCTCACTATGCACACTTTTAGAGTGGGAACGTTGAATGTAAACGGCGCCAGGGACGCAAAGAAACGGGCACTAGTGTTCGACACAGCAAAAAGAAAACGAGTTGATGTCATGTTCCTCCAGGAGACCCACAGCGACCGGAACAATGAAGCAGACTGGGAGAAGGAGTGGGAAGGGCAGGCGTTGCTGAGCCACAACACCTCCCTCAGTGGTGGAGTGGGCCTCCTTTTCTCGAAGAGCTTCGCTCCATCGTCCCTGGAGGTGGAGCATGTGGTGAGGGGACGGTGTTTGATGGTAAAAGCACGCCTCCAAAACCACTCCTTTGTTTTTATTAATATTTATGCTCCCACCAACGGTACAGAGAGGAAGAGCTTTTTAGAAAAAGTTGGCACCGTTTTAAATGGTTGTGGGGACGATCTATTATTCTTTGGTGGGGATTTTAATTGCACCGAGTCGTTTTTAGACCGGGACCATGCAGAGCCCCAGCCAGCCTCACAACATTGTCTGAAACAGCTGGCCTATTCTCATGGCCTGGTGGATGTGTGGAGGAGGATGCACGCGGACAGCAGGCAATACACATGGTCCCGCTCGAGTGAAGGTAGAATCTCCTCGGCCAGACTTGACCGATTTTATTGTTTTAGACATCATTTTAGTATTTATAGGGGCTGTAGCATCACGGCAGTCGGTTTTACAGATCACTCGTTGGTTTTAGGCGAAGTCGCCATGAAGAACATTTTACCCAAGAGTGCATACTGCCATTTTAATTCCAGTTTAGCCCAAGATAACGGTTTTAGAGATGTTCTACGGCATTTCTGGTTGAGGTTTCGAGAGAGAAAATCCGATTTTACGTGCTTAAGACAGTGGTGGATCCGTGGAAAAGTAGAGATACAGCTCCTGTGCCAGCAGTATACTCTCAATGCCACGCAGGACACACGCAGGTCGATCAAAGATCTGGAGATGGAGATAGTGGAGCTAGAGGCGATTGGCAGCTCCACGGGAGATCGAGGGTGTATTGAAACCCTCCAATCAAAAAAAATGGCCTTGGCCAGCCTGCTGGACAATCAGGTACAGGGTGCACTGGTCAGGTCCCGGATTCAGGACATCACGGAGATGGATGCTCCCTCTAGCTTCTTTTTTGGGCTGGAGAGAAGGCGCGGGCAGAACCAAATGATCCATTCACTGTTTTCGAGCACAGGGCAGGAACTCGTGGAGCCGGGCCAGATAAGACGGCGAGCAGTGGAATTCTTTTCCTCGCTCTACGAGACCGAGTACTGCAGCGACGATGGCCTGTTCGACGAGTTCTGCGGGGGCCTCCCTCGGGTCTCTGAGGAGACAAACTCGCTGCTGGACAGGCCGCTGCAGCTCGACAAGCTCCACGCCACACTGCTCGGGATGAAGGGAAAGAAAGCTCCAGGTGTCGACGGGCTCACGGTAGAGTTCTTTAGAACCTTCTGGGACATTGTGGCCCGCGACATGCTGGAGGTCTTTAACGAAAGCCTGGCCGCGGGTTCCCTGCCGTTGTCCTGCAGGAGAGCGGTGGTCACCCTCCTGCCAAAAAAGGGCAACCTGCAGGAGATTAAGAACTGGTGCCCTGTGTCTCTGCTGTGTCTGGATTATAGGATTCTGTCCAAGGCCTTGGCCTCCAGGCTGAGGGAAGCTATGGAGCAGGTCATCCACCGGGACCAGACTTACTGTGTGCCCGGCAGGTCCATAGGAGATAATGTCCACCTAATTCGGGATGTTTTGGAGGTCTCCAGATCATTGGACGTTGATACTGGTCTCATTTCGTTAGACCAGGAAGAGGCTTTTGACCGGGTTGAACACCAGTTCCTCTGGAAGGTGATGGAGAGGTTCGGGTTCAGCCCTGGCTTTATAGCAATGATCCGCGTCCTGTACTGTGACATTGCGAGTATGCTGAAGTTTAATGGCAGTCTGTGTGCTCCCTTCAGAGTGCGTAGAGGCGTCTGGCAGGGCTGTGCCCTCTCTGGAATGCTCTACGCTCTCTCCCTCGAACCCCTTCTCTCTAGGGTCCGTGCAAACGTGGATGGCCTGTTTTTACCGTCCTTTTACAGAAAAATTGTTTTATCTGCCTACGCAGATGATCTAATAGTAGTGGTGCGAAGCCAGAGGGACGTAGATGTTTTATCTAATTTAACAGTTTTATTCAACCGCCTGTCCGCGGCCAGGGTCAACTGGCAGAAGAGTGAGGCCCTGGCCGTTGGCAGGTGGACAAATGGTCTGCCGGTCCTTCCCCAGGACCTTGCCTGGCGGAGGGACGGCCTAAAGTACCTCGGTATTTTTATTGGGGATGAAGAAACTGAAAAGAAACATTGGCTCGACACGTTGGAAAAGGTAGATGGAAAAATTCAAAAATGGAAATGCCTCCTCCCCCGCATGTCGTACAGAGGCAGAACTCTTGTCCTCAATAACCTGGTGGCCTCTGTGCTCTGGCATCGGCTCAGTTGCATGGAGCCACCCTCGGGGCTACTAGCACAACTGCAGACAAGAGTCCTGGCCTTCTTTTGGGACGGCATGCATTGGGTCCAGCAGGGGGTGTTGTACTTGCCCAGAGAGGAGGGAGGACAGGGCCTCATCCACCTAGCCGCTTTTAGAATACAGTTTGTACAGAGGTTTTTAACAGGGCCGGCAGACCTAATGTGGAGAGATGTGGCCAGATGTGTCTTCAGACGGGTGAGTAACTTGGGGCTGGATGATGCTCTGTTTTTAACTGACTTTAAATTCGCAAAGTTAAATGGGCTACCTCCTTTTTATCAAAGTGTTGTTAAGGCATGGGCCCTTTTTAAAGTTGAGAAAAGAACCAGCTCTGAATCTCTGTACTGGCTGCTAAGGGAACCCACGGTGCACGGAGCCAGGCTGGATGTCTCGGCCGAAGCCCCGCCGAGGCTGACGGCTGCACTGTGGCGGACCCGGACCCTACTCCTCCAGCACGTAGTGGCCGTGGCAGGGCCAGACCTAATGGGTGCGGAGGCAGTGGGTTCCCTGCTAGGCATCCGCTCTACCCAGGCAGCTGAGGGGGTGCTCCGGTTATGGAGGAACAGACTCAGCATGAGAGAGAGGCGTATTCTGGAGGACTACGGCCGGGGGGCCGAACCCGACAGCGAGGACCCCTTCCCGGAGATCAGGCTGGTTGCCCACCTCGGGAATCTAGACGGTCCTCTCCTCAGACCAGCAAAGGCCTTCTCCCTGGCAGCAGTCGATAAGAAGATCCTATACAACAACTGTGTGAGGGTACTAAACAGGAGAGGACTGTCGAACAGGAACACCAGCGTGTGGGCTGATCGACTGGGAGGGGATGGCGCCCGCCCCTGCTGGAGGGTGCTCTACAAACTCCCCCTGAAGAAGAGGACCGGGGACCTCCAGTGGAGAATCCTGCATGGAGCCGTCGCCCTGAACGCTCTCCTCTCAAAAATGAACAATGCTGTGTCGGACCGGTGCCCGTTTTGTCCCGGGCGGGAAACTGTTTTCCACACTTACAGTGAGTGTGAGAGACTCACTGTGCTTTTTAAGGTGATGAAAGGTGTTTTTAATGGTTTTAATGAAACTTTTTCATCTAGATCTTTTATTTTTGGTGCGGGGTACAGAAAGGCTGCTCGGAGCAAGTGGCAGCTCTTAAATTTTATTTGTGGTGAGGCCAAGATGGCTATTTACATATCAAGAAAGAATAAAATGGCCAAATCTGGAGACTGGGAGGCCGCCTCTGTGTGGTGCTGTAATGTACGGTCTAGGCTGAGGTGGGAGTTTGACTTCTACAAAATGATAAATGACCTCGACAAATTTCAGGAAATATGGTGCCACGAGAATGTTTTATGCACTGTCATTGACAACCGCTTGGTTTTTGCACAACCCCTTGTGGGATAAATTGTACTTGCTGCTCCTCTAATATTTATTTATTTATTTATGTATTTATTGTTATTCTATGTGTCTCTAGACAGGGCTTTCTGCGTCCCTGTGTGATTTGTAAATAAAAATGGTTTTGTAAAAATCAAAAAAAAAAATCTTCTTCTTCTTCTTCTTCTTCTAATGCAGCTAACCAACCAGAAATAAAATTCTCATTGCTGTGTTAATAGTTTTTTTCTTTAGCAATCCCATAAAGTACCGACTTACTGTTGATGCAGTAATCATATTCAGAAGTATCCAGAGGCTTGTAGGGAAAGGTGCCACCATACAGGTTATCACCTGGTTTGGTAAAAAGTTGCACGAAAATCACTGTACAGTAGTTTATAATGTGGTAAACATTGTCTTGCCCACTCCCTGTTTTAGGCCAGCTTAGAACTTCAGTAATCCAAACAACATTCTTATTAAATCCTGAATAAACATGTAATCATGTAAACATGTAATGTAAAAAATGTAATCTTTCATTTTGGACCAGTTCAGTTCCCCTGGGCCTTCCTATTTTTCCTTTTACATAAAACAGTTCTTTTTTTACTTCATGTATGGTTCCCCAAATAAAATTGATCACTATTTTAATTAATTTATGGATATTAGAGTCATTTTGACATTGCGGCAGTGAGACTAACTCCATTAGAGAAGATGAAAGTCCTGTATTGCAGCTGCACTCTCCTCCAAAGAAATGCCATCTTGTCTGATTCCCTCCACCTCGAGGCCTCCCTTCCTTCCTCTCTCCAAAGGATCTGCTGAAGAAACCAGGGGGAAAGAGCTGGAGGGAGGCAGGTTGGCAGCATCTTGCAGGATCTCCAGCTGGCTGTCATACCTTGAGTCTTTGATGACCTCTTTATTGCTCTAAGATTTTGAGCAGTGAAAATAATTATGTCCTTTTTCACCACAGAGGTTACACTCACCAGAGGTGTCACAGTCTTTGGCTTTATAGCCCAGATTCCCACGCTTCCAACATGTGACCTGCTTCACCTGGTGCTCTGTGCTGCAACAGAAAAAAAATCTCAAAACCTGGCCAGGGTAACAAATCTGGTCAGTGTGGTGGGCCAAGAGAAACTGAGTTTAGTATTTCCTTCTTTAGGTTTTGATCGTCCCATGAACCCAAAACAAGAACAAATCTTAAACAGTGAGGTGCTTCTTTTACAGCTTTACCCATGGGAAGACTATAATGATGAATTAAAAATGTCTAGTTGCATTTCTTTAATTAAAACTGAAGCACTATCAAAATATTCAAATCTGCAATGAAAGCTGAAGAAGCAGTTTAAAAATTGCCTTGTTAGAAATGTTCTTTTCTTTTTTCACACTTTTTTGTAAAAGGGTAGCCATAATAAGCACGACAGTCAACCTACAGCCCTAATTTGGTTAAGTCCATTCCCTGTTGTATTTTGTTAGAAGTAAATCTCCTTTGTGTAAAGGGGATGCACCCCCCCTGCACCCCCCCCCCCCCCCCCCAACACACACACACACAAACACACACAAAATGAAACTGGTTACACTTAAACACTCCATGCTGCTGTTGCACTGGATGGATGCTAATATGCCTTATGCTGTCCTCGTTATTTTTCTGTTTTGGACTTCAGAGCTCCTAAAAATGGCTCCACTGAGTAAAAACTAATCTCCTACTAATTTAGTCTCTGCTTCACTAGCATCTCTGCTCTCAGCTCTGTTCATGTCTCCGAATCTCGACTGACACCTCTGCTAACGGCTCGGCTAGCATTTCTGTTTCCAGCATGGCTGGCGTTTCCACTTATGGCAAAGTTGGAGGTCCTACTTGCTAAAAATAGGCCCTTAGGTGGGCACACACCTATTAGCATAGGAGGATAGGAACAGGGAGAACAGTACAAGATAGATACATACAACAACAGTAATCCATCATCAGTTATCTCCTACTATTGCTGGCCTTAACCATTTTAAATAATTTTCTAACATGTGAACCCTTTTTAAGGCTTCAATTAAAAGGCTGAAATAATGTTATTTAAATTATTTATTGTCGGGATAGAACATTTGTGGTGTGATGCCAGGACATGCGGAGCACCTAAATATCACCATGAGCTCAGAAATCTCCATCCATCCATCCATCCTCTACCGCTGATCCGGGGTCGGGTCGCGGGGGCAGCAGCCTAAGGAGAGAAGCCCAGACTTCCCTCTCCCCAGCTACTTCCTCTAGCTCATCCGGAGGGATCCCCAGGCGTTCCCAGGCCAGTCGAGAGACATAGTCTCTCCAACGTGTCCTGGGTCTTCCCGGGGGTCTCCTACCGGAGGGACATGCCCTGAACACCTCACCAGGGTTGAAAATGATAATCTTCTCCATGTGTCGTCCATCCTGAAGGGTCATATCACAAATCAGAACATTTTACATAGAAAAGAAAGATTACACAATGGTCCTTATAAGACTGTTCAGTTTCAACAGAATTACATTACTGCACTGATCTGATTTCTGTAAAAAAAACAATGATGTAATCAGGGACAATTACTGATCTTCTGAATTAAAGTGACTTTAAAAAAAAATTAATGTAATTTTAGGTGAAAAGCCTGTACTTGGTAAGTTTTATAGCTCTTTTGTCACGGGCACCTGTAAACATGTAACGGGATAGTCTGCTGGTCCAGGAGCATCACAGACAGGGACAGGAAGAGGATGGACAGACTGGTGAGGAGGGCCAGCTCTGTCCTGGGATGTCCCCTGGACTCGGTGGAGGTGGTGGGAAACGGAAGGATGATGGCTAAGCTATCATCCATGTTGAACAACACGTCCCACCCCCTACAGGACACCCTGACAGCACTGGGCAGCTCATTCAGTGAGCGGCTGCTCCACCCTCGCTGTGTGAAGGAGAGGTATCGCAGATCTTTCCTGCCGGCTGCTGTCAGGCTGCACAATAAACATAACACCCGCTAGCACAATCTGAATATTATATATTCTGATATGTATATTGTATTCACCCTCTGTACTATGTACAGGTATACAGGGGCTGAGGATTATTGTAAATATACATCCTCTTTGTATATCCCAAATCCTGTTCTATTTGATTTTATCTTATTTTTCCCTGCGTGCTCTTGCTGTTGTTGCACTGTAAATTTCCCCGTGTGGGACAATAAAGGATCTGAATCTGAATCTAAACCCTATCCTCCTCAGGAGAGCTTTTTGCAGTGCACATGCGTATTTCTATTTTCTGTCCAATGACTTGCAGTCAGCAACATGTTTGGGGATAGAACATATATATATATTACACTCAATTTCAAAGCATTCTATAGACTAAGCCTGCTGGCTTCCTCTCTCCTCCTGAGGTCACCACTGCTCACTCCTGCACTCTTTCATTTCATTTTGGGGAATCAACCTTTCACTCTGAACAGCGCTGCTTGTAGAACAAGTAAGTAAAGTATTCCTATTTAAAATGCAGAGAAGAAAATGGCCCCCCTCCCCCTTTCTGTATTCATCTACAGGTATCGCCACCTTCATAGTTGTATGCTAACCTACTGACCTCCGACCCCGCTGACTCACTCAACTCAACTTTATTCTGTAAAGTGCCTAGAAACAATTTTGATTGTAACAGATGCTATATAAATAAAGATTGATTGAATCACTTTAGGAGCTGATTATTTGGAAAAAAATCGCTGTTAACACATCTCAGATCCCAGGATAATCCTCTAATAGACGAGATAAGTGGCCGTTTTCCCTCCTTGGTGGGGAAGGACGATAATCAAGACAAAAGCCTGATTAGCGTGATGCATGTACCCCTTTGTACTTTAGCTACCTCTCTGTCCAAGATGTTGCCCTGGTTGCCTGACCTCCAATGCACAGTCGATCTGGACCGTTGTTGGTTTAGTGCATTTGAGTGATCTGATCCTGGAACTTTCTCCAGTTTAGGAAGAAATACTCATTCACTCAACTTTAGGAATATCACTCACCTTTATTACTATGGTTATAGTTACAATGGAAAAACGTTGATGTAAATGTAAACACATCATTAGTTTGCCCAGAACATAGTGCCAATAAGTGTAGAGCCACATTTCAGTGTATTCCCTCATCCTAGCACAGCCTTTGTGTTGCCTGTTGCAGCTCTTTATGTTGCCAAGGTCTTAAGTTAGAGGTCTTTGTGACTTATTATAGCGCAGCTGATCTACTTGTCTTCGTCATTCCAAAGCATTTTAAGCTGCTGCATCTTGGCTCTGTTTCTCATTTAAGCTCTACAGTGACTTCTCTCTGGTTTTGGAGCTACTTTATTTCATCTTTCCTTTGATCATGCTTCTTTCACAGCTGCTTCCAACTCATTATTTTCTTTTCCATAGAATTACCAAACCACAAGACCTTACAATTATAATCTGCTGCATTCTCTTTAAGAAATCATATGCTGTGAAATAGTGTGAAGATAGCAAATGAACTCTTTCCATTTCAATTTCTTCTACATTTATCAGTCTTTCCATCCCACAGCTCTGGTGTATCTCCAGTTCTATAGTCTCCTAAGTATATTAACTAAAACATGTCTCCATAGGAATGGTAATGTAGATATGGCAGATCCCATAGGAAGTAGAGTAGCTGAATTTCACATTTGTTCAGCTTAAAGTAATATTCTCTTTATGCCTTTGCTGCTGAAAGATCTCACTGAAACATTTATTCAACATAGAACTTTAATGAAGAAGAAAGGATTGAAACAGTTGGTGGCTGAGTGTGCAAGTGAGAGAGAAGTGAGGGACGAGTTTGGAGCTACATACTTGTAGATGAACAATCATGGAAAATTTATGGCCTGGGGGAAATGTGACACCGCTGTCGAGGGACAGGAGGTGAGCACAGATGACAGAGCTGCAGACGATGATGGTAGGGAGGAGATGAAGTGGAATGGATGGAGGATAATGTGGGTGGATCAAACACAGAAGAGAAATGAGGTGGGGGAAGGAGGCTAGAAATGAGGACATTGAAAGTGTAGAAGTAAAGCCCACAGAGGTTGCATAGTTGCACCAATTTAAAGGGCAAAATCAAAAATTAAATAAATTCTTTTCAAAAGTTATTCACTGTTTATTTAACATGCATGATTTCCAGCAAGTTGGAGACTTTGTATGGCAAGAAATTTAAGATTAAGAATAAGTTTAAGATGTACTTTATTCATCCCCGTAGGGAAATTGAATTGTAGTAGCAACCTATACAAAGTATAGAAACAGAACAAATAAATACAAATAAGATTAGAACATTATAAGCATTTAGAGTGTTGCATCACCAGAAATGCATTTTACTTGGCACAACATTAAATTTGTTCTGTTTAATCTGTTTACAATGATTATGATGTTTGGCTTTTACTGACATTAGATTTTTTACATATTTATTTTGGATTGAGTTAATGAAACCACTTTAATTCAGAAAAATTTATATACACGGCCTACATGGAGAGAAACCATGAAAGGTGACCAATGACCGCCTCGCCTTTAATGGAGGAGTACATGTCATTCAACATGCTGCGAGAGAGCACCACCAAATTTAATATTTTCAATTCAAACAACAAATATGCTATTTAAAGCACAGCAGTGGAACCCAGAACACTCATCACAAATACAGGTCTAGAGACGAGAGGGTGACCGATACAGATTCTTTTCAAGGCTTTTTATAGCAGCGTAAGCTAATGGCCCATTCCCTGGCCCGAAGTTTAAAGCCAATATTGCTTTTTCTTCCTCTATTTACATGATAAAATGACACAATGTTGCATCTGGTGTCATTGTGTCATGTGATTTTGTAGTGTGAATGGCATTCCTGAAAACAATTGTAAATAGCAATCCCTAATAATAATAATAATGCTATTATTTTTAAAGAAAGGTTGTTATTAGTCCCAGTTTAAGAGCTGTTAGCTCGTTAAGGCGCTCCCACACAAGATTGCCTTTCTTTCTCTGAACAGAAGAAACAAAATAAACAAATGTGGTAGATTTTGTTTCATGCCTGCATCTTCTGATAAAATGAACAGTTGTTTTTTTTCTATACCAAAGTAAGACTGCCTATTACATTTTGAAGTTTCCTGGTTATATGTCAGGCAGCAGACGAGAACCCAAGAGCGACACCAGAGTTCGGTTGAACACAACTTTATTAACAGGAACCGAAGGCAGAAAGGATATACCAGGGAACAGGCAAAACGGAGCCTGTTTCCGAAACCACACAATCGTTCCCTATTCACTACTCACTACATGGGGGACATGGATTGAGTGAACTACGTAGCGCACTCAATTAGTATTGTGGGAAGTTAGTATTCGGACAACGGCGTCATTTACGGCACACGTAAAATGATGTCATGGTGTCGCATAATAATTACGACCCCGGACGACGGTAAAGGTGGCCAGGTCCATTTAATTATTTTAACCCATCCGAAATACATCCAGCGGTCATTTTATGAAAATGCAATATTTTACCCTATTATTATCTTTATCTAATAATAATAGATGAAAATAGTAATTAAATAATTATATAACAATTCCTTATAACCTAAAATAATTAGTGTCCAGTGACATTTCCAGGCCATGACATGATGGTACATTCTCAAGTCACTGTACTGAAAACATTTTAAGAAAAGACATCATCATCAGCATCACAAAATGGCTCCAGAAATAGTTATCATCTTAAATATTCCATTCTATTCGTCGATATTGTAGATATTGTAAATGACAGCTTTAGAAATGGCTTCATCTCATTACTTGAGTCAGTTGGTTTCCTCCAGCAGATAAACCAACCAACTCATAACTTCAACCACACCCTAGATTTAGTTCTGATTTATGGTGTTGAGGTAGAACATGTGTCAGTGTTCCCTCAGAACCCACTCCTGTCAGACCATTCTTTGATCACTTTCACATTTATGATTAAGGATTCTTCTATCCTCAGAACAAAGTCTTACTATAGCAGATGTCTTTCAGATAATGCTGTAGCTAAGTTTAAGGAAGTGATCCCTGTGCTAATCCCAGGACCGCCATGTGTTTCCCCAGGGGTAAATCATTATAATCTCAGCCCTGCTGAGGTTGACTCTATTGCTGAAGGTACAGCAACCTCACTGAGAATGACGCTTGATTCTGTTGCCCCCCTGAAAAAGAAAATAGTAAATCAGAGGAGGTGTGCCCCCTGGTATAATTCACATATCAGGACCCTCAAGCAGAAAGTGCGAAGAATGGAAAGGAAGTGGCATTCTTGTAAAACAGACAGCTATCATGTAGCCTGGAAAGACTGTCTATTAGGTTACAAAAAGGCCCTTCGCAAGGCTAGAACAGCTTATTTTTCTTCTTTGATTGAGGAAAATAAGAGCAACCCCAGGTTTCTTTTCAGCACTGTGGCCAAATTAACTAAGAGTCACAGTGTTTTAGATCCACGTATCCCTTCTTCCCTTAGTGGTGAATACTTCATGAGCTTCTTCACTGATAAAGTTCTAGCTATCAGAATGAAAGCTAACCAGGCCATGCCAACAACTGGATCATCACCAGATGTGCTGACTGTGGGAACATACAGGTTCTCCAACGAGCCGTTAAACTCCTTCACCCCTATATATCTTTCTGAGGCGTCATCCCTAATTCAGAAATCCAAATCCACCACGTGTCTTTTAGATCCCATCCCAACACACCTGTTGAAGGATGTTTTACCATTGATAGGCAGTTTTATCCTGGACCAGATCAATGGTTCTTTAGTGTCAGGTTATGTACCCCGGTCCTACAAGGTGGCAGTAATTAAGCCGTTGCTTAAAAAACCATCACTGGATCCTGACGTATTAGCAAATTATAGGCCAATATCCAACCTTCCTTTTATCTCTAAAGTTCTTGAGAAGGTGGTGGTGACTCAGTTATTGGAGCACCTGCAGAGGAACAGCCTGTTTGAGATGTTTCAGTCAGGCTTTAGAGCTCATCACAGCACAGAAACAGCACTTCTTAAAGTTACTAATGATCTTCTTATAGATTCAGATCATGGACTGGTCTCTATGCTGGTTCTGCTGGATCTCAGTGCTGCTTTTGATACAGTTGATCACAGCATCCTGTTACATAGACTGGAACATGGAACATTTAAAATGACTTTCTGATTCTATACTCCTTTCATATGTGTGTGTCATTGTGTGAGTGCTATTTTGAGAGTGTGTGACACACACCCAAAGTTCTCCCACCTCCACACCTCTTACGCTAGTGTAGCAGGTGAGGTCTTCTGGATCGCCCATCAGCTGGGCTCCTTCACATGTGCTGAGAGTCTTTCTGAGCTCCTCTTGACCTGCTTTGACATGAAAGCTCTTTGTCTAAATGCCAGAGGTGTTGGATGCTGATACATCCGTCCGGTTGTAAAAATTGACCTGCACACCATCATTTGCTTGGACCTTGTCCAAGTTGTGTTCCACCATTGTTTTGATGTGAATGTGTTGCTTTGAGGAATATGAGCAGTTGCCTCATTTGGTTCACAGTCACAATCCTTCAAACTGATGTCAAGATGATCTTCATCTTCAGACACACCATTTTCTGATGCATTGCGAAGTCGGGGCCAGGCGAGCAGACAGGAACCAGAAACGCTGAGGCAGAAGTCGTAGTCAGGGGCAGAAAGCAGGTAGGTTGTCCGGGGAACAGGCCAGGCAGGCAGAACGAAGACAGGCAGGGTCGATAACGGGGAATCCGGCAGGGAAATAATGCTGGAAAGTCTTGCATCAAGGCAGAAGAACAATCTGGCAAAGACTGAGAGTGCAGGGGAGGCTTATAAGCAGGGCTGATTGGGAATAAGCTGCAGCTGTGCTTGCAGGTGAGTGGCGTTGAGCTGACGGGGTGGGAGTGGCTGGCAGGTAGAGTGGAGCAGAGGCAGGGAGAGTGGAAAATTACTGGGGCAGAGGCACAGGAGGGAACTGGGGAAATGGGGCTTTGACAGAATGGGCAAGTTACTCTTCAAGCTGTGACTCCACAGCTGTGCTTTCTGCTGCTTTGACTATTGTCATTGCACAGGTGACCAAAGGTTGTGAAGGAGCCTGTGCACCTGGCAGTCTAAGGCTGGGCTGGAGCAACATTTTCATCATTCCATCCATTTCTGCTTTAAAGTAGAGAACCAGTTATGGGACATAGTGTATTCACAGACCAGTGATGAGTTGTCATCAGGGGAGGAAGCTTGGACTTTCTATGCCCTCTTCAGTAAGTACCCAACCAAGATCTCAAGTGCCAAACCCAAGATTGCCAGTGTGGGGATTTCACCTCTATAGTGGAGGACATTTCCTCACTTGGTGCCAAGTAAAATCCATGGCTCACTGTGTTTTTATTGTACTTGAATTGTACTGTGATACTCATGAGTATCCAGAGGTCTACTTGGTGTACCTCTGGCAGTCCAAAGATAACCCTCACATAGACTGGCCTCCTCTCTCCAAGTCTGAACTTTCCTCTGAGTTTCTGGTCCAGAAAGGAAGGCCATGGATGAGTACATCTAAAGGAGGGTTTTTTTGTTTATGGAGAAGGACAAGACCCTGCATCAGTTACAGAGGTCTTGATGACCTCTGCCATTAAGCTTTTGCAGGGAGCAATTATTTTCCGATTGAATCTTAGAAATGCCTACCATTTATTCTACATAAATTTCCATTTATTATTATTATTATGCCATTTGCTTTCACCACTGCCCCCGCATTATTTCAGGCCCTTGCTAATGAAGATGTAAGAGACATCTTGAACAATTTTGTGTTTCTCTCTTTAGATGATATTTGGATTTTTTCAACGTCTGAGGAAGAGCATGCACAATGGTTGGTTCTTCAGTCGATCCTTGAGAATCAGTCCTTTATATAGGCTGAAAAATACACTGCTCCTGTTCCATTCCTGTATGTTCAAAAAAGCCTTCCACAGGTGAGAGGATGTGGGCAACTGGAAGCTGTTGGCTGTGAAAGAGACCTTGGAAGCCTGAAGAAACTGGTTGGAGTGTGCTGCACTGCCATTTCTGGTGTGTCCTGATCATAAGAAAGTATATTCTACTTCTCCTCTCCTCTCCTCTACCCCTCTCCTCTCCTCTCCTACCTATCCTATCCTCTACCTGTCCTCCCCCCAAAATTGCAAAAATTGATGGTGCGCCTTATAACATGGTGCGCCTTGTGTGTGGACTGAGTTCCAAAATCTGCTGTGCGCCTTTGGTGGATGCACTATGGTAAACGCTCCGATTAAACGCCAATCGATTAGCGGCACACCTACGTGTACGGATCCCCGAAATTGGCGCCGGTCAAGCGAGACACGTATGAATGAGGCTTACTTTAAACTGCAGGCCATCGAATATGCGGCTTAAAATGGTAATCGAGCAATCTTAGTGTTTTCGCTTTATGAGGAGGCGGCATCTCTCCATACGCGCGAGGAAAACTGTTGTGCAGCAGCTGCCCGCGGATTACCAGGAGAGGGTGGCCATCTTCCGCACCTACTGCTGCGACAAGATAACCGCGCCCAGCCACATCACCAACATGGATGAGATCCCTCTGACTTTTAACATCCCTTTGACCCACAAAGTGGAGAAAAAGGGACCAGCACGGTGGCGATACGCACAACGGGGCACGAGAAGTCGTCGTTCACCGTGGTTCTTGGCTGCCACGGAAACGGACAGAGCGCTGGATGACGGAAGGCGAACACTCCTTCACAAAGACTATGAGGCGGCGGCTGAAGTTATGCCACCATATGCGGCTGGATTGTAGACGCATGGGCTATGATACCGTCTTCAGGTATTGTAAGAGCTTTCACAAAATCAACGCTGAACCGGTTGGTGAGTCTGATTCAGATCATTAAGAAGAGGAATTTGGGATGTAGGACATTGAAATAGTGCAGCTGTTTAGTTCAGATACAGAAGATGAAAACTTTGATGGTTTTGTGGCGGAAGAATGAATATGTTGTTCAATAAATGTGTCGAAACTCACTGTTTTACTTCCGTTGTCATTTTTACTGTTTCAGCATGCGCCTAATAATACGGTGTGTCTTATGTATGTTTTAAATACAGAAATAGCACCCATAACTGAGACTGCACCTTTTAATACAGTGCGCCTTATGGTTGTGAAAATACGGTATGTATTCTGGGTTTTTTACTCTGGCTTGCTTCCTCTTTTGCACCTGAACAGCCTGTGAAGAAGAACACATACTGATGTGAAATGCAGACACTGGTAAAACCATGAAGGGAGGTTGACTGTAACTGTCTGTTGGCATCCTTGACTGCTGCAGTACACAGCTGGAGGCTCGCTCTGCCAGATGATGTCACAATGGTATTACCACGATGTCAGCAGGTGTCACAGCAACCTCATGGACTACTGCCCATACAGTCAGATAATGTCAGTATCACACAAATTCTATTTATTAAAAACAGGGTTTAATGTAAAGATTTCCTACATGCACCCACCTTTCTGTTTAATCAGAAAGATGTTTCATGGAATTTATTGTACTAAAAATGAACTGCTGCTCCACATGCAGGCGCAGGTGCACACACGTTAACATGCCCCCCACACACACCTGTGGAAATAAGAATTATTTTGCCTATCTTCAACGAGAGAAGAAGTCAGTTTCTGCTGGCTTCAATCAGTAGTTCTAAACTAATAATTGAGGGAAATGCAAATTTGCGGGGCTCGTTTCATGCGACTTCAGTTTCTTCCCTACAAGCATTCAGATAGATCCAGCAAATTTTTCCACAGTCACCTCCTGACCAGTCCCTGACTCCAATAAGCAGCTGCAAAGCTTCTTGGAATTTGTAAATCGCTATTGTCAGTTAATTGGGAATTACAGTTCTGTGGCTAGTCTCACAACCCTTATATCCAATGTGGTTCCTTTTCAGTGTACACATCCCACAGAAGAGGCCTTCCAAAGTCCAGGATTGCCTTGGCTTCCAAGATGAACTTTCATCATATCAGACAAGGATAGCTAGTCAACAGGGTGTAAAGGTGCTGCCCTGTGAGACCCGTTGTGAACTTGGATGTGTTGACAAGGTTTCCTCAAGCATCTGCTTGTTCCTTCACCTACAAGCAAACAAAACATGTGCAAAAATAGATATTTGTTCTGTAAGGTCAAACAGTTATTTATAAATTACAGGACATCAGGCAACATACACAACTGAAGCATGAATGATGAACCACAGTGGTATTGTTCAGTAATATGACCTTAGCTGTAACATGCAGTTAGAGAACTCGGCTGCTTCAAGTGGACTTTCAGAGGTGGGTAGTTGACGTAATGCTTCTGCTGCAAGATTGTAGCTGTATTAAAATGAACAGAACATCAATCCATCTTAATTATCATATTCCACGTGTTACTGGTCGAGGAGGGGGAGTGGCAGCAATCTATCACTCCAAGTTATTAATTAATCCTAGACCAAAATATGGCTCCAGTTCCTTTGAAAGCCTGACTCTTGGCATCACCCATCTGAACTGGAAGGCAGAAAAGCCACTTCTGTTTGTAGTTGTATATCGGCCCCCTGCTGGGCCACATTCAGAGTTCCTGTCTGAGTTCTCTGATTTCTTATATGACTTGGTCCTTAGAACAGACAAAGTCATTATCATTGGAGACTTTAATATCCATGTAGACGTTGTAAATGACAGCTTTAGAAATGGCATCATTTCATTACTTGAGTCAGTTGGTTTCCTCCAGCAGATAAACCAACCAACTCATAACTTCAACCACAACATAGATCTAGTTCTGACTTATGGTGTTGAGGTAGAACATGTGTCAGTGTTCCCTCAGAACTCACTCCTGTCAGACCATTCTTTGATCACTTTTACATTTATGATTAAGGATTCTTCTATCCTCAGAACACAGTCTTACTATAGCAGATGTCTTTCAGATAATGCTGTAGCTAAGTTTAAGGAAGCATCATGCTGTTATAGGCCAAGGCTGCCGGGGTCCAGAAACATGATCACCTGACAGGCCTCTGTCACCCCACTGGGTCATCGTTTCCTCTCCTCTCCGTTCTATCCTCTCCCTGTCCTCCCCCCTCTCCTCTCTCTCTACCCAGCCGGCCATCAGCAGGAGGGTCCCCCTACATGAGCTTGGTCCTGCTCAAGGTTTCTTCCTGTTAAAGGGGAGTTTGTCCTTGCCACTGTTGCTTGTCTGGGGTTAGGCCCTGGGTTTCTGGAAAGCGCCTTGAAACAATTTTGATTGTATAAGACGCTATATAAATAAAGATTGATTGATTAATCTCAACAATTATTGACCAATATGTGGAATCACTGTTGCTTGACAGCTCAAATGATTTATTGAAATATATCTTCTGTTCTGAGCCTTTATTACCAACCTGGATGTACATGCATGCTCACTACAGTCTCTTCCGTCACACTGGTTGTAAATGACAGTGTCTCCCTTATGGACAGGAAGATCCATTGTGCTGCTGTTTTCATTGAGCCATGCTTTCAATATGGTTGATCGTTCTCAGCTTATTCAGAAACTATGTAACATTGGGTTTGATTCATCTGCCTGTAGATGCTTCAGAAATACCATTGGGAAAGAACTCAGCCATTGAAGACTGGAAACATCCGATCTGGGCCTGACACAACAAAACAGAGTGGACATGTTTCCCCACCATTCCATCACCACCTAAAACAGCAGGAGTTTAAGATGAGAAAGTAGGTGTGCTTGGTACAGACATGTGGGAAGAATGATTGTAATCTAATATCTGTCATCATATCATCATGCCAGGACACTCACATATCACGAGGGACACCAGCAGGCCTCATAGGGTCAAAGGGAAAGATGACATTGGGTATATCTAAACACACACACACACACACACACACACACACACACACACACACACACACACACACACACACACACACACACAAAAACGTATATACATGCGGTAGGTTGGTGATTTGTAGGAAGAAGACCACAAATGTTTAAAGGTTAACTCATATTTCCAAGAAGAGGAGAGCTGTCATGCCTATAATGACGTTGGTCACGTATAGCAACCAGGAGCTTTGTTGTTCTGTCTGGTTGTTCTTCTAGTGGTGACTAGGTCCAGGATGAATATTCTAAGTAGGTATGTAAGTTATGTACACAACCATACAGTATTTAGCGGATTATTTATTTGTCTTAAGGAGCATTGGTACATCGCATGTCCTCAGTACTACCAGAAGCCATTCTACATGCTATTAAGATTTTAACCAGCCATATGATCCCATCCACATAGATGATCTTCTAAATTATATAGAGAGCAGAAGGAACCTTCTGCATGATTCAGATAGGAGAGGATCTTTTGTGCATCCTTTGCAATTTTAATGAAGGCCTTCTGTAAAACATTTATCTCATTAGAACACTCTGGTATACTGATGCCGGTGCCTTCTGCTAGCTAATTATGGTTTCATATGCTGATAAAGAGAGTGCATGTGGGTCCAAACAGATGCATTGCTACTCTGCTGATATACCACGACATAAGTGTTTATTTCTGTTTGGTATGTTTCACGAGCCTCTGGTATTCACATGAACACACACTAAGAGGACGTCAATGGACAAAGCAAAGCAGCTGCATCACTATAACCATTAAAGTGAAATGGGCTGGTTTTTAAAGAGTGACAAGTTTAGTCAGTTCTTTGTGAACTTTTTCTGTTTTTGTTCCATCTCTTCTGGTTATGGTGAGCCTCCCTATGAAGTCCCTATGTGCTAAAATAAAGGCCATCCTGGCATATCCAGTTACACCTAAAGCCCAGTGCTTGGACCAATCTTTTTCACTTTGTACATGATCCCCTTAGGAAACATTATTCACCAGCATGGAATAAATGTTCATTTTTATGCTGATGACACTCAGCTATATTTATCCATGAAATCAGAGGAGACAGAGCAGTTAGTGAAGCTTCAGACCTGTCTTAAAGACATAAAGTCTTGGATGTCTTCAAATTTCCTTCTCCTTAATTCAGGAAAAACTGAGGTCATGGTGTTTGGTCCTGAACCTCTCAGGGATAGATTAGATCACATGATCACTGATGGTATCTCCTTAGCCTCTAGTCTCTCTGTGAGGAATCTTGGATTAACCTTTGATCCAGATCTGTCCTCTAACTTACACATTAAAACAGCCTATTTTCTATTAACTTGAGGAACATTGCAAAGATCAGTAAATTATTGACGTGGCATGATGCTGAAAAGTTAGTCCAGCATTTGTTCTTTCCAGGCTGGACTATTGGGTGGCCAACCATTTGGCTAGCAGGCCCCCCTGCTGTTGAACCAGCTTCATGACCAGGCACGGGAGGCTGAATCCATATCTACTATCAGATTAGACTTCAAACCTTCCTCTTTGAGAAAGCTGATAGTCAGTAACTCTGTAGTTCCAGTTATTCTTCTAGTCAGACTAATGATCATATTTAGAAGATTGTCTAAAGGGAAGAGTCAAGTCCAAAACGTTTATTCTCAATTCTCTATTCATCTACAGGTATTGCTGCCTTCATAGCTGTATGCTCACCTACTGACCTCCGACCCCGCTGACCCACCCAACCCGACTCTACCGGCAGCTTATTTTAATTAATATAATGTATCTCTATGTTCTACCTATGCTTTTTCCTTGCCACTGTTGCTTGTTTGGGGTCAGGCCCTGGAATTCTCTAAAGCACCTAGAAACAATTATGATTGTAACAGATGCCATATAAAGGTTAATTGATTGATTGATTGGTTTTGCAAAATGGTGCAGTGTGCAACGACCTTGGTGGCAGAGGCAGGCTTCACCTATCATATGAGACTGTAAACCCATCAGCAGCAGAGTAAAGAGATTCAATTGTAGAATTAACGAGCCAAGATAGATGTGAGGAAGCCTTTGGAGTTGTCTTTCTGCTGTGTTCACAAACAACTACTGCAAATGGTGACATTGTTGATGTTTGATTACCTCCTGAAGGGATGAAGTGGATGGGTCTCTCTCACTTTCTGGAATCCAGAAGGTTGAACCAGGATGTAAATGTTCAATGTCTGTAACACAGCAACAATCCATTGCCAGGGATGATTCTTCATGACTTCAGACTGCTTTGAATTAGACCCAATACTGCTATTGAGCACAATTATTTTAAAACTAGCAGAGCTTCAATAATTTCATAGTGAAGAATGGCCAAGTAAACTGGATCTGTCCTTTTTCTAATGGAATACAATTGTCATACCTAAAAAGTATTATTGATGACTTAGTCATAGTTTTTATTTAGCGTCCTAAAACATCTCATGCTATGTATTCGATGTATTCTTCCTGTTAAAGGGGAGTTTTTCCTTGCCAGTGTTGCTTGTTGGGGGTCAGACCCCGGGATTCTGTAAAGTGCCTAGAAACAATTTTGATTGTAACAGACGCTTTATAAATAAAGATTGATTTGATTTGAACACACCTTTGTGAACATAAGAAATCAAAATCAACCGATATATTGGGATTTGGTCATTGACAACCCTGCTGTTAGGAGTCCCGAGTGTTTTCCCTCTCCCCCCTTCTGTGTCTTGTCTGTTACCCTTGTTTGTCTGTTTTCAGGCTGGGCGAGCAGTTTCCTGCCTCTCCTCCGTTGGGCGAGCAAGGCACACCTGAAGCCAATCTCCTGTCATTATCCATACCTGCCATTCTCTTTAAAAGCCTTTTCATCTCTCCACTCTTTGCCAATCTGTTGCAAACCCCTCCCCCATGGTACAGCCCGGCTCCTAAGACTCTATTTGCAAGTTTGTTTCTTCAAACCTGTTATCTGTCTGGATCTAATCATTCGTCTTTCCCACAGATCGTCTCTCGGATGCCTGCTCCAGCCTGACTGTGTTTGTCTCTCACCTGCACCCTTTGGCTCTGTACAGAACTTGGACCTAAGTAAACTTGTTCAACTTCACTCTGTCCTCTATCGTGTGTGTCTGCATTTGGGGTCTTGATTCGTGTCCGCAGTTCGTAACACCTGCAGTCTCTGCTAAGCCTGAACTGCGTTGAACTCCAGGAGGTTACTGCGGAAAGAAAAGAATTAACAGCAATTACTATTCAAAAGTTGTTTTTGAAACAGGAAGAACATATTTGGTCATATTTCTTCATGGAAATATAAGGAAGCACAGCTTGGATTCCTTCCTCCTTGCCAGACCAGTCTCATCCACATAGTGGAAGAGGATCTCCTCTTTTTTTTGTCAAAGTAGGAGAGAAGAAGGAACACCATGTCTTTCAAATCTTCTGAGCAGCCCTCTAACCTAGCCCTCTGTCATCTGAGAATTTTCATTTTTGTAATGCTCTCAGCTGCTTTATCAGTGAATGATATCCTGCTCCCACCACATGATCTTCTATGACATCTTGCAATGACCATGGATATTTGGCAACCATTTTTTTGGCTACTGCTGTCGAGGCTTGTTTACTAGAAGAAGCAGACATTCATCATCTCCGAAACGGTAATACGGACCGATTCTTTGTGTCACTGGGGCTTTGGATCTCTCTCCCGCTCAAAATGCTGTATCAACCTTTCAGGAAACTTCTTCCATGTAATCTGAAACCCAATCTACAGGTGTAATCGGACAGCTGGATGATGGAGAGGCAGAGAATGAGGAGTGCCACAGAAAGGAATGCTTTGGTGAGCAAGCAAAGTTACCACTTCAGAGAAGCTGATGAGAGGGATTGGGGCCTCAGTCTACTTCTCTCAGCCTGTTCTGATCTGCTGGACTGTTCTAGGTAAGTAAAAAATGTGCTCAAGTGCTGTCGATCTTGGAGCAGGTTCTTTAGGTTCACCTTGGTCTCAGTTCTCACAGCATGGCCTCAGTTCTCTTTTCCATGTGTGGGACAGCAAGCTAGTTAGTCAAGTTAGTCACACTTGCTTGTAAACCCCTGCTTATATCTGCTCCTAATATTCTACCGCAAAATGTGGGCTCATATCAGCTGCAGCGAAATGCCAGTGCCTCTTGTGTCTGCAGTTTCTATGGTGTTTGACTCCATAAGTTTAGATGCAGAGGTGTCCACCAGTGTTTTCTGGCCCTTTTTACCACAAGTGCAGTGGAGCTGCTTCTTTATGTGTCTTTACATTGTACTCATGATGGCCGCGGTGCTCAGTGCTATTTTCTTAGTTACATATGTCTTTACTGCCAGAATCAGAATCAGAATCAGAAGCAGGTTTATTGCCATTGTTCATGTAATACACAGTATTACACAAACTAGGAATGTGTCATGGTGTGACGCTGCGACAATCAACATAAAGAAGACCACACTAGAATAAGTTAAATAAAATAAGACAAAATAAGACATATATACATTATATACATAAATAGTAGGTGGTAAGAGGTATGTGGTAAGAAATAGTGCAGGTCCAAGCAGGAGTAATGTATCGCTCGTGAGTCCGACTGGCTGCTGTACATGGTGCTTAAGTGATAAGTCACTTGGTGTTCAGCAGCCTGATGGCAGAGGGGAAGAAGCTGTTCGTGTAGCGGGAGGTTTTGGTCCGAATGGACCGTAGTCTCCTGCCTGAGGGGAGGGGGGAAAACAGTCCGTGACCAGGGTGGGAAGGGTCGGCCGTGATCCGACCTGCACACCTCCGGGTCCTGGAGATATACAGGTCCTGGATAGATGGAAGCCTGCAGCCGATCACCTTCTCGGCAGCGCGCACGACGCGCTGCAGCCTCAGTCTGTCCCTGACGGTGGCACCAGCGAACCACACGGTGATGGAGGAGGTGAGGATGGACTCGATGATGGCTGTATAGAACTGCGCCAACATCCTGGGAGGCAGTTTGAGCTTCCTCAGCTTCCGTAAGAAGAACATCCTTTGCTGGGCCTTCTTGATGAGGGAGCTGATGTTCGGCTCCCACTTAAGGTCCCGGGTGATGGTGGTGCCCAGGAAGCGGAAGGAGTCCGCGATGGTGATGGGGGAGTCCATGAGGGCAAGGGGGGGCAAAGGGGCTGTGACTTTCCTGAAGTCCACAATCATCTCCACTGTCTTCTGAGCGTTCAGCTGCAGGTTGTTGTGTCCGCACCAGGACACCAGTCGAGCCACCTCCCTCCTGTAGGCAGTCTCGTCTCCATTGGAGATGAGCCCGATGAGGGTGGTGTCATCCGCAAACTTGATCAGCTTGACAGACTGGTGGCTTGAGGTGCAGCAGTTAGTGTACAGGGAGAAGAGCAGGGGGGAAAGTACACAGCCCTGGGGTGATCCGGTGCTGATGGTGACGGAGTCCGAGACAGTCTTCCCCAGCCGCACGTACTGCCTCCGATCCATCAGGAAGTGAGTGATCCACCTGCAGAGGGAGTCAGGCACACTAAGCTGGGACAGCTTGTCCTGTAGCAGAGCGGGGCGGATGGTGTTGAATGCAGAGCTGAAGTCCACGAACAGGATCCTCGCGTAGGTTCCCGGGGAGTCCAGATGCTGCAGGATGGAGTGAAGGGCCAGGTTGACCGCGTCGTCCACAGATCTGTTGGCTCTGTAGGCGAACTGCAGTGGATCCAGGAGGGGGGTGGTGATGGACTTGAGGTGTGGCAGGATCAGGCGCTCTAAGGACTTCATGACTACAGAGGTGAGCGCCACAGGTCTGTAGTCATTAAGCCCAGTGATCCGTGGCTTCTTGGGGACAGGGACGAATGCCACTTATTTGCCATTAATTATTTTCACAGGGAACATAAAATGCTGCCAAACAAAAGATTTAAAAGCTGGGAGGGCATCTGCTCTGGGTATATTTTGGAGTTTAACCCTATAAAGCCTGACACATCAAAAAATAGCCAGAAAATTCTAATTTTTTGGAGATTTATTGAACCTTTTAACAAAATCCCAATTTTTTTTTTATTTTGTTTGACATTTTTTTGTATCAAATATGATACATTAGGCGATTTTGGCAACTTTTAGCTCACAACTATGTTAACTTTAGACACAAAAACAAAGTTTGCCCATAACATTTTGACAATATAGAACATGACCAACAACATTTTTCTCTTTGGTTTTTTTGCATAGCACTTTTTAGCACAAGAGGCACACTGCAGCCTCTTTTACGGGGTGGTGTTGGAGTTGGTTCTGGAGAGGACAGTGGTCTGCCACACTTGATTTTGGTTTAGAAAAAAGAGACGTCTCAGAATCTCGTGTATCAAATATGATACAAACGGCTTTAAAGGGTTAAGCCCAGTGCCCTAAGAGACTTCTTTAGACAGAATGATGATCCTGTATCACTGTTCTACTTCAAGCATCTCCTGGAACTCCCCAAAAAGTTGATGAGTAGCAGCAGACCAAGCCAGCTACAGTCACGGTTGTCCTGGAGGCACCAATTGGAGTCTGGGAGGAGTTCAATGAGGCTATGGAAACCGAAACTTGGTTGGCCCTGAAAAAAAATTTGGCAAACCGTCCAGAGCCTCAGGAGGGGGAAAAAAACAGTAAAGTTTCTGAACATTTTGGGGATGTCTTCATTGCAATCATCTGCAGTGTTGCATGGTGGCTGCAGTAGCAATCTAGGGTTATGATAGCTCTTTTTAAAAAGGGAGACTAGTTGGTGTGTTTGAAATACATGCTCCCTGGGAAGGTCTACACCAGGGTACTGGAGGGGAGAATTCAGCTGATAGTTGAACCCCGGATTCAAGAGGAACAATGCAGTTTTTCTCCAAGTCCTGGAACACTCAATATCCTCAATAAGAAGGTTGAGGGTTCATGGGAGTTTTTGGAGCTCAGCCAAAAAACATGTGTTTTGGTGATCTGGAAAAGCTATTCGACCATATCCCTCTGTCACAGTCTGTTTTCTGGGGATCACTTCACTCACCTGCTCAGAATCAGTAATCAGCCCGGTATTTAAGCTCCTGCCTCCTGTTCCCTCTGCCAGCTTGTCTGCAGTGGTAGTGCAAGGCATTCCAGCATTTTCTTATGGACTGATCACCCAGTAGCAAACCTTGCCTGTTTTGAACCATCTCTCCTGGCTTCTGTTTGGTCATGGTCAGCCAGTCTTCTGCTGCTCGGTTCGCTCCGCCGGCTCACCTGGATCTCCCTTCTGACCGTGTCGCGTTTGGGTCCAATTGCTCTGCCCATTACACCCTCGGGGTATCTTTGATAGATGCTCCATGAGTACGGCCATTTGGTTTCTGTACCAGTAGAGCAGGAGCTTGGTTCCACAGTAAGTCCCATCTGTTTCTGGTGCATTTTGGACTCCAGCAACGCTGCCCTTTGTTACACTCAGAATTTCTAGAAGTAGCCAGGGGCTGGAGGGAGTCCAGTTTGGGAACCATAGGATTTTATCTCTGCTTTTTGTAGCTGATGTCCTGTTGGCCTCATTAAGCTAAGACTCTTAAAAAAGGGTGGTTTGGCCTCTTCAGGTTGGTGGCGACATCTTGCCTCAAGTGGAGGAGTTCAGCTATCTTGGGGTTTTGTTCAGAAGTGAAGGAAAGATGAAGCTTGAGATCGACAGGCAGATTGGTGCAGCCTCTGCTGTTATGTGGTCAGTGTACCAGACCATTATGGTAAAGCAAGAGCTTATTCTCAAGGCGAAGCGCCCGATTTACTGGTCAATGTCAATCAATCATTCTTTATTCATATAGCGTCTGTTACAATTAAAATTGTTTCTAGGCGCTTTACAAAATCCGAACAAATCTCAATCACTCGGGATGAGCTTGGAGTAGAGCCGCTGCTCTTTCATGTCAAGAGGAGTCAACTGAGGAATCAGTTTGGATGCCCCCTGGGCACCTCCCTATGAAGATGTTCCAGGCATGACACACCAGGAGGAGGTCCCGAGGCAGACCCAGGATGCACTGGAGAGACTATGTCTCTCGGCTGGCCTGGGAGTGCCTCGGACTACTAGCGGAAGAAGTGAAGATAGTGTCTGGGGAGAGGGAAGCCTGTTCGTTGCTGCTAAGGCTGCTGCCCCATGACCTGGTCCTGGATAAACTAGAAGAACACGAAAATTTAAATTTAGGAGTGTATGTATATTTGACTAAGGACCTCACTTGGATCTGCAACACTTTCTGCCTGATCAGGAAGGCCCAGTGCATAAGCACACACACCCGTGAACACTCTCACACATGGTCTGTGCAAATGCAGATTATTTTGAGCATTGTGTAACCTGATTTTGCTTGTGCTATTTGTCATTGGAATTAATTCAGAGTAATTTGCATATTAAGTGATTTGTCAGAAGTCTGGGTGGTGATGGAGTAGGTACTGGAATGCTGGTGGTTTATCAGGATTTGTGTGTTTTTCTCTTCCTCACCTGTTTTTATCCTTAATCTGCTGAATATCTATCTATCTATCTATCTATCTATCTATCTATCTATCTATCTATCTATCTATCTATCTATCTATCTATCTATCTATCTATGTTCTCATAAAATCAAGACTTTCTTATAGTTAAGAATGTCAGCATGTTTGAAGGGGGTCGTAATTCATCATTTCACAGGAGTGACAGGGAGATTGATTAGTCAGGATTTGGCCCACTGCCTGAAAACAAATGAAATATTGTTTATAGTAGATATTAATTACTTTTGGGGGGGAAATGTGTTGAGATTTCTGGTTTGTGTCTGTCTTTGGTCTGCAGGGTGTGGTGTTGGGCACAATTGGGTGCAGCTGGCACTGCAGGCCGGTGTGTCTGTTCACTTTCCTGAGTGTGTCTGTTCGTGTGGGGAGTGTGTTTGTTCGTCTAGTGTGGGCGCTTGTTCGGGTTCCTTGGTGTTGGTAGGGTGGCTGTTCGTGGTGAGGCTGTTTGGTCGCTTCCCCTGTCGTGTGTTGTTGCTCTGAGTTTCCTGGAGGGTCGCTCCTATTCCCGTGCTTCTGGTTTCCCTGGAGGACCGCTCCTGTTCCTGTGTTCCTCTTGCCCTGGAGGGCCGCTCCTGTCCCCGAGCTTTCGGTTTTCCTGGAGGGCCGCTCCTGTTCCTGTTCCGTATCTCCTGGAGGACCGCTCCCGCCCCCCTTGCAGTCTAGGAGGACTGCCTCTGCCCTCAGTGTCTCGGGGCACGTTTGTGTGGTGAGCGTGTCGCGCGGGACTCCCAAGTCCTCGCCGGTCCAGGAGGACTGCAGCATGTTGAGGACTCACCGGTGTTCCAAGTTCCCAGCAGTCCAGGGGGACTGCGTCTGGTGTGGGGACTCGCCGATGGACCTGTGAGGGGCGGACGCTGCCTCCCGATCCCCCTTCGGGCCAGGAGGACTGTTTGTCGTCAATGTGTGCTCCCCTTCCCTGTAAATAAAGCCTTTGACCTCTCCACCACTGTTTCCTGGCCTGCGTTCGGGTCCGCTACCACCACGTATCATAACAAAATGTTTCGTTTGATTTCCACCATGTGATCAAGTGTTTTGGGTTGTGTTTAGGGTGGGTTTTTTGTGTTTACAATGGTCCTGTCAAACTGACATTGACCATTGATTTTGCTTTTTTTTCCTCAGTAAAGTAGGAACCCAAAGTGAACTTCCATGGAAAGAGGAATGAAAATCTGTTTACATCTTCATTCTCGTAAATGATAATGCTCGGCTCCTGCCGGGGGACAGCTAGCTGTAGCTACGCTTGGCAGCTCCACAGCAGCTACCTTCTCCTGGGTACCTGATGCAACTCCAGACAACTCAAAGCTGCAGAACCGTGTCTCAAGCTCGCCGAGTCTCACCTCCAGAGCCTAAAATAAGTTAAACTTTCTGCACCTGATGCCTTTCTGCACCTGAAACCCTGATACCACAGGGTGAGAGACCAGGTGAAACAGATAGTGAGGCCATGCTAATGCTATTGCTAATGCTTGATAAAATAGTGAGCAATCAGCAGATCAAAATATCCTAGTGACAAATGTGAGTCGTGTGTTTGTGTAATTTGAATTTTAGTAGGACCCAACACACATCGCGCACCAACAGTCTCTTGTTACCGCTTCTTGAAAGCTGCCATGCAGCACGCTGCCTATCTGCTATGTTACTGGTTTTAATCTCCTGTGTATCTCTCTGTCCCTCAGTTTATAAAGTCTATCATTTATGGTGGCAGCTGAATATTGATGAAAAAGGTGTTTGGAAAAACAACGTCTCTGGTTTGATTAAAACTCAACAGACACAGACCATTGCATTGAACTGTGAAGGCCCAAGGAGAAGAAAAACATCAAATGTAAAAATAACTACAGAATTAATTTTCAGATTTCATGTAAAAAAGATCCAGGAGCAATTTGAACGAGATAAGAGAAATAACTCAAACATATTACATGACCACTGCACAGCTCTACAGCATGCTCCTTTTTTTCCCCAGCCACAACAAATAATCCAAAAAAGCTTCTTTCTTGGCCCATTTTCAGTGTTTGACTAAAATTCCATTGCTCAACCATGGAGAAAAAGTGTGTGTTTGATTACAAACACATCTTTGTACATCCCTCGCATGCTAGCATGGAACAGATAAATGCTTGCTCTATAATGAGCTGTCAACAGTGGCTACATCTGTGGAACGAAAGATATATAATTGGCTCCCGTCTGTTGCCCACTGCTAAATAGCATTAAAAATTGTGTGCTCCATACTGACCCTGGCAAATAATAATGAATCTGTTCATAGTGCTGACAGTCCATCTAAACAACCAGCCATTCATCCATCGATCTACTTCTCCCCGAACTGGGTCATTGCTGGGGGTGGGGAACTGCTGGGTAGCCAGCACCAGCGGGTGAGTTAATGGGTTAGTTAACACTGTTAACACTGCTTGTAGCCATAATAATTTATATCTGATGTAGATTTGCTAACATTGTATTTTTAAAATCAAGGAAAACCTTGTATTTCTGTGCACATGGACAGTGACAGATGCAGCCAGAAACACATATCCTGACATTTGACTGAATATAATTTCTGAGCTCTAAAGGTCATGAAAGTGTGACGGTTAGGTTGGACAGGTAGAGGAGAGAGTAGGTAGGAAATGAGAGGAGAGGAGAGAATAGGTAGGAGAAGAGAGGAGTCGTAATGTTGGAGGCGTCAAGGAGGCGTCATGTTGGACTATTGGAACGGGAACCCAAAACAGAGGGTTCCAGACATCACAAGGTCAAACCCTTATACTCGCAGCACTTCTGCGGCGACTGCTGGATGCAGCCCAGCTTCCTTCTGCACTAGCAGTTTGCAAATGTCGTGCACACCAGAAAGATGACTCAGACACCACAAAAGGAAACAACTTTGCAGACCAAACCGCAAAGAGGGCTGCAAAAGGACCTAAACAAGTGCGAAGCGCAGAGGTGTTTCTAGTAGACTTAGACATTTTGAACGACTCACAAGGTTCAGTGTCACACGCAGAACTGAAACAGTGGATAAACAGAGGTGCTCAGAAAAGTGATAGCCTCTATAAAATTGACGGCAAACCGATCCTTCCAAAAAGCCTGTACAAAACAGCAGCATTAGTGAGCCATGGACTGACCCATGGCTCAAGAGGAGGGATGGTACATATAGTCAACCAACACTTCTGCACCATAAATTTTTCAGATTTTGCACAAAACTATTGCAGATCATGCATAATCTGTTGCAAACACAATGCACAAGCAAACCATGAGACCACCCTAGCAGAATGGATGAGAAAACTGCTGTCTAGTAGTCTGCCTATAACCTCTGCTTCTGTCCCACAGACGAACCTCAAGCCTGGTGACTGGGTCCTGATCAAGGTCCTGCAAAGGAAGAACTGGAGCTTTCCGCGCTGGGAGGGGCCCTACCAGGTTCTCCTGACCAGTCCTACTGCAGTAAAGATCGTTGAGAGACCATCTTGGAACCACAAAGGTCATCGAACCCCTGCCAGACCCGCCTGAACTGACGGAGGAGCGGTGGAAGTCCGATACAAAGAGGCTGGTAATCAATAGGGTGCCAGCGTCTCAACCTTGTGAAGGAATCAGCAGAACTGCTCTCAGTTTTTAGCATGGGTCTGGTTCAGGTGGTCCTGGGAGCAATCCTGCTGCTTCTGAGAGCAGCCCCATTCACAGAGCTCTCACCAACCAGCTCATGTCCATGGTGTTCCCTCCTCATACAGTAGGGTTAGCCATAGAGTTCCTCAAGGTTCTGTACTTGGACCAATCCTCTTCACCTTGTACATGCTTCCCTTAGGGAACATTATTCGGCAGCATGGGATACATTTTCATTGTTATGCTGATGACACTCAGCTCTATTTATCCATGAAACCAGAGGAGACAGAAGTTAGTGAAGCTTTGTCTTAAAGACAAAGTCCTGGATGTCTTCAAATTTCCTCCTCCTTAACCCAGGAAAAACTGAGGTCATGGTGTTTGGTCCTGAACCTCTCAGGGATAGATTAGATCACATGATCACTCTAGATGGTATCTCATTAACATCTAGTCTCTCTGTGAGGAATCTAGGAGTAACTTTTGATCAAAATCTCTCCTTCAACTCACACATTAAATTAGTCTCTAGAAGTGCCTTTTTTCACCTGAGGAACATCACAAAGATTAGAAAACTACTGACCCACCATGATGCTGAAAAGTTAGTCCATGCATTTGTTACTTCCAGGCTGGACTACTGTAATTCTTTATTATCAGGGTGTCCAAACAACTCTTTAAGAAGCCTCCAGTTGATCCAAAATGCTGCAGCCAGAGTTCTGACAGGTATTGACAAAAGAGATCACATAACTCCTGTACTGGCGTTGTTGTGGTTTTTTCTCTATATCTAATTACTTTAACAAACTTACACTTTTCTTAAGTTAGAGTGCCTATGCTAGTGCCAAAGTTGAATGATGAGTCAGGGTCAGCTGGTTCACGGTCCAATGATGGTTTATTGATGATTCACAATTCACCATGCATGAGAAGTAGCCCGGGCTAAGTCTGAAAACTAGCAAGAAATCTCCAGCTTTTATACAATTTGGAGCCTGGGTTTACTCCTCCCCGGGCTCCTCCTTCTCATTATGCAATTTTTCCCGTTTTCCACCGTTAGGTATTTTTTATCATTCTTATCAGAGGCTAAATGTGCTTTTCCATATTTTTTAAAACAGGCAATCTCTTGCTTACGTGGACAACCTTTTGTCCTTGTACCACGCCTCTGAAACTTCCTGTATCATCAACATTTCTAGGCCTTTAACATCATTTTTCTGCCCAGTAAGCATAATAGAAAACTTTTACAATCATACAGGTGTTGATCAGCAAAATTGATTAGGCACTTAGTCTGGATAATCACTGATCGCGGACACCAATCATCAGATGTCCTTGACCTGCCTGACCATGCTTACACAGGCTTTTAGAAACCTTTACCTTTTACTACATTTCCCCCCTGTGGTCCTGGAAAGGACCACTCAAACGAAGGTAAAACACAAAAGGTAAACATCTACATGAGGTAAAAAGAAAATACAGCAATCAGTGAGGTTACTACGTTTATCACTCCAGTGTACTATTTGACTTAACCATCCCTCAGTAAGGATCACCACAAGGTGGAATTCCAACTGGAAGAGCAGTTGGATATTCCACCTGGAAACCATCCCGGGACTTGCCCATCCTGATAGTCCAGTGATCGTTACTGCTGGGCTCCTAGCTACGCCCCGCAGACATGGCCAGGGAAACATCCTCCCATTGGCGGCGGGAGGTAAAACCCCAACCAGGTGGCAAAGGGTAGCGTCACACTACTAAGGTGCCTGCAGATCACACATTGATATAAGAGTATATATAGTTCACACATGATTGGATATACTTCATGATTATGTTATCACACGTCAACAAACCCAGTCTGTTCTGTTTACACAGCCAGTTACTCTTAGTCTGTTCAAGGAGCACATCTCCTGGTACCCTTATGAGGAATACTCCTCTTAAGACTTTTTTAATTGGAATTTTTTTTAGCTTTGTTTTCTCCAGCTACAATAGGGCCTTGAGACAGGCTTGCTGGTACAGGTAGATACTGTCTTCAAACGAAACACTCCCAATCAGGGGCTTATGCTCCCATTCTGCTAGCTCTATACTTATCTACCTGTTACTTATATCGCCATCGTATTCAATTATTACCTTATTCATTTTTCCAGAACCATAAACATTAACCATAAACATTAGCAAGGGTCGTTACCGTAGCATTTCCATCATTCTTAACACGGCATCCTTTAACACACTACTTTCACCACCCCACATGCCGTGCTACTCCCTTAAATGGTAGCCAGGGGGTGCCCGTAGGGGATGTCCCCCAACCCCCCTTCGCAGATGAGCTTCCAGTCCACGCATTGCGGTGCTTTGACGTTGTAAGCTGGAGTGGCAGAATCTCACAAGGATGGAGTTGGCCTGACGTAGGTGTGTCATAGTTTGTTGGGCTCGGTCGTAAGCGCCCTCCAAACGATCCAACTGGTCCTGAAGGGTGAGGGCCGTACGACGGGCGCCTTCCAATTGTTGAATCAGTGTATTCCGTTCGTCTTGCAAGTGTTTCAGGCTCCTCTCGCGTCTTTGGTTGTATGCTTGACGTCTGAGCCTTTGGATCTGTTGGCGGGCTATCATGGTTAGCTCTGCCCGTAAGGTGACATAGACTCTGGTAGGCATCCTGCCTATTTCGGATCGAAGATCCTCAGGGTGCATGTAGTACTCAATGGGGTGTTCGAGGTATCTTGAAAGTTGGGTAATATCTGCTGCACTGATGGTGAGGTAGGGCAGAGGTGATGATCTGGTGGATGGTGGGACAACTGCTGTCGGCTGGTCATCATGGATCTCGAGCTGCTGTCCTCGATCCTCTGGGTTCTCCGGACTCTCTGGGCTGTACCGGAATCTGGAGAGAGTTGTCAGCCCCTGGCCCATGGGTAGATCCGTCAGGTGCGCCGCTGGTTCCCCCATTTGGAACCGACTGCCTTCCGAACCTCCTATCAGCGGGTCAGGGCTCCCCTCACTCCATCTTCGGTACCTGCTTGGGACATGTCTGTTTGCGTCTACGTGTGGTGTCCCTACAGGTGTGTATGGGCGATCTTCTCTATTATCAGTGCTGTGAATCTGCCAATCGTCCATGGTCAGTTGAGGTCCAGTAAAGAAAGCCTCCGCCATTTTCAACAGTCTGTGATGGAGACATGGCATTAAGTCTCTTACATCGTTAATTTCCATAATACTACACACAATTTTACATCGACTATATTGATTATCTTATCTTAGTTACTATCATATATTTATAATATTAGTATCACGTACCTTGTGGGGAGTGGGCGGCGACCATTGCATTTCTTTCCCTATTATTCTTGTATACCTGTGAGCTCAACAGACTCTGGTTCAATTTGCACCTGAACTACAGGATACTGTCCTGTTATACTAATCAAAACGCGTGATACTAGTGTACGGAGCAATGGGACGATGCAGCAGACCACCAGCAATACCACCAGCACTATTCCTCCTAGTACCATCCCGGCCAGGACTTCTGTCAGACTACCATTGACACCCGTGTGCATTGGAATCAGCGTGCAACATTCCTCCCCAATCTCGTCGCATATTCCCTGATTTCCTGCCATACGTGATTCTATCACGAATCTATTCTGTAAAGCCATCAATGATGTGGCGTGCAATTGCTCCCGCACTAATTTCATTCCTTTAATAGTATAATTCATGAACCTCTGCTGGGAAGGTGTCAGGACCATCACTGGTCACAAAGCCAGGACCAGCACGGAAGGGGGAGGAGTGGAGAGGGCAAACGACCTGAACCAATTCTTCAACAGGTTCAGTCAGCCCACTCCACTCCAATCCTCTGCCCCCCACCTCAGCAGCCCAGCTCCCCTCCACCCCCTCCCCAGCAGCCGAGCTCCCCTCTACCCCCCCTCCCTCCAACCAGCCACCCACCACAACTTCCTGTGTCTGTGGCTGGACAACAGGCTGGACTGGACAAGCAACAGGCTGGACTGGACAAGCAACACGAGGCTGCTGTACAAGAAGACCCAGAGCAGGATGTACTTCCTGAGGAGACTCAGATCTTTCAACATCTGCAGGAAACTCCTCTGGATGTTCTATCAGTCTGTGGTCGCCAGCGTCCTGTCCTACGCTGTGGTGTGCTGGGGGGGGAGTGCGACAAAAGTGGACCTCTCCAGGCTGCAGAAGCTGATCAGGCGGGCCAGCTCGGTGGTGGGGATGAAACTGAAACCTCTGGCGACAGTGGCAGAGAGAAGAACTATTGACAAACTGCGGAGCATCATGGACAATGACCGCCACCCTCTGCACACTGTCATCCACAGCCAGAGAAGCCTGATCAGCCAGAGGCTGCACCTCCCCAAGTTCAGGACCAACAGACTGGGGAACTCATTCATCCCCCGAGCCATCAGGCTGTTCAACTCCTCACGGAGGGGAGGAGGGCCAACAGGAGAACTGGAACATTTTTATAGTTTTATATTTATATTCATATTCTATTTTTAATTTATTCTATTTTATTTCTTATTTTATTATATTTTTATTATCTTTAATAGGTTTGATGGGGTGAAATGGTGGTGGGAAATTTTGTAGATGCTTGTAGATCTTTGGAGATGCTAATTTCCCTGTTGGACACCCTCTAAAGGGATCAATAAAGTACTCTTGAATCTTGATTGTACCACAAAAAATTTATCCAACGACTGTTCCGAGCTATGTACTGAGCATTTGCAATTGAGCCATAAATTGGAATAGACCCTGCTCCTCGTCCGGATTTTATCCATGTGGAGCCTATGGCTACCTGATCTTCTGGTACACCAAATGGGACCTGATCCCATGTGATATAAATTTCATTTGTTGCTTTCCAGTCCCATTCCCAATTTTCAATAGAGTCCTGGGTATTTCTCTTGTTTCTAGGAGATGCCTGATTTTGTTGCGCCCTTTGCGTAATTAATGACAGTTGTCCTGTTAACATTAATGGGGCACATATCCCTTTCCAATTTGCAGGCAAATTTGGCATCATGGTGTTATTACCTTCACAAGTCCAGAAAATATCTCCCAACGGCCTCGTCCCTTTTGTCAAGTCTAACAAACTGTATTGAGCTATGTGGGATGAATTTCGTTCATAGATTACTGCTCCCCCGTTTGGTACTATCTGTTCACATTGAACTTGGGCCTTTGGGCCGGTCTTACACAATTTGATGGTTGCTGTGGTGTTCCCGTTGGCTAGTTCCGGGTACCAGTCGATTCTGCTGCATCTCACCAGTTCTCCCGCGTCCGACAATTTCGGTGATTCTCTATGGACAACTTCTAACACCTCCTTTCCTCGTGCTATGCAGAAAGGGAAGATAATGTTAGCCGGTTTGTGCACCACTAGGGGTAGTGCTCCTACTACATCATAATCGTCGTCTGACAGCAACGTGGGGCAGACTTTTCTATCATCACTCCACCCCGGTAATGGCGGTAAGCCTCCTGCCATGTGCATCGCACAGAGGGCAAAACATTTAGTAATGTCCGGGCATCCCCCTAGTTCGCTTCCTGGTATCGCCTGGATTCGTGGTAGTTTTGTAGCGTTGTAGCAGGCAATACAATCTTGTTTTTTCCGTTTTTTAGCTTCAAACATTGATTTCGCCGAGTACATTATCCACTGTTGGAACATGTTTGTGTCCCAATGTGATGTTCTTAATTTATCTAGATCCCTTTTCCGTCTTGTATTTAGCAATTTTACTTTACTTTCAGCTTCCTTCACTGTCATGCTTTGTCCTGTTTGCTCATTCTGACACCCTGTCTTAGCGCATCTTACCTGAATGGTCACCGTCCCTTCCCCACGACAGTCCGCGCTTTGGGGATATCCCAGCCAATGCTTACCCATTGACTCGGTTCCCAGTATTTCTGTTAGTACAAAATCATAAGTGTCTGCTTTGACATGCATTATACGTTTGATTTCTCCATTATTTCTATCTACTATCCCTCTGTGAGTTGCTAGCGTAATCATTGCCAAAGCACACGTATCTAGTGTTGGCGTGTGCTGTGTGTTCGTGTTCAAGTTAGTTGACACCAAAACTTCCCCCGTTGTTAATCCGACAAGGGTTAACATCAGCATGCAACTAATCAAGATCAGAGGAAGGTTCGTCCTCCCCGGATTGAAACCAGTTCGGCGGCGGCGGCGGCGGATAAGTGAATTGCTGTAAGCCTGATGTGCCCGGTGTGTCGTCTGGCAGCTCACTATCAGACCCGTGGTGCAGATGGTCAGCGTCAGAAGTTGGTGAGCCGTCCGCAGGCTGTATCGCGCCTGCTGCGTCACCCGCAGCAGCAGGAGGCTCATCAGACCCAGTAGACGGAGCAGGAGAATCGGGATACTCCGAGTCCGTGGATGTTGAACGTTGTGGCCGGCGGGCTGCCAACCGAGCAGATCTCCTTTCCCCATGTGGGGAGCGTGACTGTGAGCTTGTGGGGGAGCGGGATTGTGTGCTCGTAGAGGAGGAAGAGGTAGAGGATGTCGGACTAGTGGCCAGAGGGTGACTATACGTCTCCCTGTCAGCATGTTCAGACTCCGACTGGCCTGGATAGTGTCCAGGAGGGTCGGGAGGTCTGTGGCGGGTACAGTGGTTCTTATGGAACCAGAAGGGCTTACCTTCAACTTTTAGGGCAGTGGGGGTAGTGAGCACAACCTTAAAGGGTCCTTCCCTACGGGGTTCGTTCCACTGTCGCCTAAACACTCGTATGAATACGTAGTCTCCCACTTGAACGTCTCGAACGTCAGCGGGGATGTGCGTCTCGTCCTTGCTGTGGGCTTCTTTTACCTGTTGAAACACAAGTCTGTGGATTTGAGTCAATGCACGGAGATAGTCACCCAGTTCTCGCTCCAGTTGTGCAATGGCCGGTCCCTCTACAGGACCTCTGGTTTGCGGGAGAGGCATGGGGCGACCTGTAAGCATCTCATGAGGTGTTAGATGGGTTAGTCGGTTAGTCTGAGAACGCATTGCCATCAGCGCAATGGGTAGGGCATCTACCCATGTCAGTTTTCCATTACTGTCAGCCATGATCTTAGCTATTTTAGTCTTCAAGACGCCGTTGGCCCGTTCAACCGACCCCTGAGACTGTGGATGATAAACACATCCATACTTCTGTTTGATCCCCAAGACCTTGAACATTTCCTGTATGACTTGTGAAACAAAATGTGGACCATTATCAGATGACATAGTATCAGGCATCCCAAACCTGGGAAACACTTCCTTGCAGAGAAATTTTGCTGCGACCTTGTGGTGTGCCTTAGAAGTAGGGCATGCCTCAATCCATCTACAAAACCTGCAAACAACAACAAGCATGTATCTTTTCCCTTGCACACGATCAATCATGTCCACATAATCCATGACCAGGTGACGGAAGGGACCATCTGGCATGGGAATGTGAGCCAACGGCTGAGTGAACATCTTCCTTACGTTGTACTTTGGACAATGGGGACATAAAGCAAGCTCCCTGTCGACCATGGGAGTCATGTATGGGGACCACCAAACTGCCTGTAGTTTCCTGATCACCTGAGCCCTAGAACAATGATCAGGTTCATGCATTTTCTTAATGGCAATGGGCAGTAAAGACAATGGTAAAACAAAATGTCCTCGGAAACCCCGCCATAACCCCGGATGGGGATACGAGGTCCGGACAGCTCCCCTTTGAACCCAGAGGCGTTTTTCTGCCTCTGAAACCCTGTTTTGTGCCTCAATCAATGAAGCCAGACTTGTAATCGGACCACAATCTTCTTCAAACAACATAGGTCCTTGTATTGCCTGTCCTGTTGCTTCTTTTGCAGCTTCGTCCGCTAAATTGTTTCCCACTGCAATTGGTGATTTGTTAGTTTGATGTGCTGCGCATTTCACTATGGCTAGTGCGGTGGGCAGCTGCATAGCTTGAATCAATTCAATTACTGCCTGTCCATGTGCTACAGGAGTACCGTCAGCGCGCACAAACCCTCTTTGTTTCCAAATGCATGCATTTATATGACATATTCCATACCCATAACCACTATCCGTGTAGATAGTCGCTCTTTTGTTAGCTGCTAATTTGCATGGTGCTGTTAATGCTTTAATTTCTGCCAATTGGGCGGAACAGGGCTGGTCCAAGCTTACTGATTGTACTTTAACATAGGTACCGTCTGGATTGAGTTGCACTATACCGTACCCTGCCCTGTTCCCCGTCTCACCCCTGACACATGAGCGATCAACGAACATTGTCAGGTCAGACGGAATGGGGTGATTATACAAATCATCCCTTACTTTCATGAAATTCTCTGTTTCTTTAAGACAATCGTGTGGCACTCATTCTGTTGGCAACACCATTCTTGTGGCTGGATTTATGGTTGTACATCTCTGTATGGTCAGGTCTGGTCCTGAGAGCATCCATCCATCCATCCATTCTCTACCGCTTATCCGGGGTCGGGTCGCGGGAGCAGCAGCCTACGGAGAGAAGCCCAGACTTCCCTCTCCCCAGCTACCTCCTCCAGCTCATCCGGAGGGATCCCCAGGCATTCCCAGGCCAGTCAAGAGACATAGTCTCTCCAACGTGTCCTGGGTCTCCCCGGGGGTCTCCTACCGGAGGGACATGCCCTGAACACCTCACCAGGGAGGCGTCCAGGGGGCATCCTGACTAGATGCCCAAGCCACCCCATCTGGCTCCTCTCAACGCGGAGGAGCAGCGACTCTACTCCGAGCTCCTCCCGGATGGCAGAGCTTCTCACCCTATCTCTAAGGGAGAGCCCAGCCACCCTACGGAGGAAGCTCATTTCAGCCGCTTGTACCCGTGATCTTGTTCTTTCGGTCATTACCCAAAGCTCATGACCATAGGTGAGGGTAGGAACGAAGATCGACCGGTAAATCTCTTCACCACAACGGACCGGTGCAGAGTCCGCATTACTGTGGACGCCGCACCGATCCGCCTGTCGATCTCCCGCTCCATTCTTCCCCCACTCGTGAACAAGACCCCGAGGTACTTAAACTCCTCCACTTGGGGCAGGATCTCCTCCTTTACCCGGAGAAGGCACTCCACCTTTTTCCGGTCGAGAACCATGGCCTCGGATTTGGAGGTGCTGATTCTCATCCCAGCCGCTTCACATGCGGCGGCGAACCGATCCAGTGATAGTTGGAGGTCACGGGCCAATGAAGCCAACAGGACCACATCATCCGCAAAAAGCAGAGACGCGATCCTGAGGTCACCAAACCGGATCCCCTCAACACCATGACTGCACCTAGAAATTCTGTCCATAAAAATTATGAACAGAATCGGTGACAAAGGGCAGCCCTGGCGGAGGCCAACCCTCACCGGAAACGAGTTCGACTTACTGCCAGCAATTCGGACCAAACTCTGGCACCGATCATACAGGGAGCGGACAGCCCGTATCAGCGGGCCCGACACCCCATACTCTCGGAGGACCCCCCACAGGACCCCCCGAGGGACACAGTCGAATGCCTTCTCCAAGTCCACAAAACACATGTGGACTGGTTGGGCAAACTCCCATGCACCCTCGAAGACCCTGCTGAGGGTGTAGAGCTGGTCCACTGTTCCACGCCCAGGACGAAAACCACATTGCTCCTCCTGAATCCGAGGTTCGACTATCCGGCGGACCCTCTTCTCCAGTACCCCTGAATAGACCTTACCAGGGAGGCTGAGGAGTGTGATCCCCCTATAGTTGGAACACACCCTCTGGTCCCCCTTCTTAAAAAGAGCAGGTCCTGAGAGCAGGATCTCATAACCTGTCCGACGACCTTGAGTTATCACTAAGCGTGGGCTTGTGAGCATTGCATGCAGTTGATGAGACGTATACAGGAACACTGGATGGCCCATTGTAATTACTGAGGCCTTTTTGTATGCGAAGGCGGCTGCTGCTAACCCCTGGTAGCAGGGAGGCAGTCCTTCCTCCACGTTGGCCAATTTCGTGCTATAATATGAGATTGGTTGTTTACCTGTTGGGGTGTCTTGCATCAACACTGCGCATGCATATCCTTGCCTTTCCGCCACATACAGATGGAATGGTTTGCTGCAATCTGGATTGGCCAATGCCGGGGCAGTCTGGAGATCATTCTTTATCAACTGGAATGCTCCTTCTGCTTCGTCAGTCCACTGCAGCTGGGCTGATTGCAACCCTTGTCCCGCTGCACGGATCATGGCTCGTAATGGGGCTGTTTTAAGAGCGTAGTCACAAACCCAAGGCCTGCTGTAGCCCGCCATGCCTAAAAAGGACAACATGTTACCAACAGTTTGTGGTTTTGGTAATTTGCTTATGGCTTCCAACTGAGATGGGGCAATGTGTCTTTTATCCCCACTCAGCTGTCTGCCCAAATATTCCACTGTTTGCTGGCAGAATTGTAACTTTTTCTTACTTACTTTATGTCCTCCTGCCAGGGCTGTCAGCACAATAATGGAATCTTTTTCACACTGTTCTTTTGATTTGGAACAAATCAAAATATCATCCACATACATTAAAGTGGTTGATTGAATGTCCAAATGGTTAAGGTCACTAGCAAGAATGCGATTGAAGATGGAGGGGGAGTGTACAAACCCTTGTGGTAGGTGGGTGTACGTGTATTGTTGGTTCTTGTACGTAAAAGCAAATAGATATTGAGAATCAGGATGAACAGGTACACTGAAAAATGCTGAGCACAGGTCTATTACTGTGAACCATTTGGTGCCTGGGGGTATGTTGGACAACAACGTGTGTGGGTCAGGCACAATGGGTATCTCTTCAGTTACTATGGCATTGATTGCCCTAAGGTCATGCACTAATCTATATTCGTCACCGTTAGGCTTTCTTATGGGGAAAATTGGGATGTTACATACACTTCGTGTTTTTATTAAAACTCCTGCATTCTCTAACCCATCTATAGTGGATCTTATGCCCTCAATGGTGTCTGGCCTAAGGGGGTACTGTCTCTGATAAGGCAATCTCACACCTGGCTTTGTACGGAATTTTTGCAGCTCGGCTGACTTCACGAAACCTACATCTGTCTTGTGTTGGGACCATACTTGTGGTGGAACTTGCTCTAACAGTGTTGTGTGCTCGTCTGCTATTAACATTTGCCTAACTCTTTCCCTGGGCACTTTGACCTTTTCTGCCACTGCTTCATCTGCGAGTGAGAACGCGATTTTGAAGAATAGTCCATCAGGGGACGTACTGATTTGTTGACAGTCCGTCGTCTGTGACGGGTGCAGTTTGGACCCAAATGCAGCACTCTGGAAAGCTGGACCGTAGTAATGACTTTTATTAACACACGGGCAAACAGGAACTCAGGCAGACAAGGAAACACAGGAAATAGTCCGTTCTTCAGGCTCTGGGCCCGCACAAAGTCTATGGGTTGCAGGCTCGGGGAGTGGGACGAGCAGCAGCGAAGTCGGGGCCGGGCGGAGAAGTCTAAACCAGGTGAGCAGACAGGAACCAGAGACGCTGAGGCAGAAGTCGTACTCAGGGGCAGAAAGCAGGTAGGTTGTCCGGGGAACAGGCAAGGCAGGCAGAACGAAGACAGGCAGGGTCGGAAACAACGCTGGAAAGTCTCGCATGAAAGCAGAAGAACAATCTGGCACGGTGTGAGTGTGAGACTGGAGAATATATACACTGGTAGGTGAGCTGATTGATGAGTGAGGGCAGGTGTGTGATCAGTGACTGAGAGCAGGTGTGTGATCAGTGACTGAAAGCAGGTGTGGTGATCAGTTACTGAGAGCAGGTGTGGTGATCAGAGGGTGTGGTGTGAGCAGGGCAGTGGAAAAGTACTGGGACAGGAGGGAACTGGGGAAAAGGGGCTGTGACAGTCGTCCAGTCTTTGATTTGTCTTGCAGCTTTAACCATGGGTCCTAGGTCATGTGACTCATATTTGTCCGCTATTAGTAGAGTGACATGCGGCGTTGAGTTGGGGACTTGAAACCAATCTTTTACATCATCCTGTAATTTGACTGCTGCGGCCGCTCCCTGCGGTCTTATGATGATGTCCTCATACTGGATAACCGTAACTTTGTTATTAATGGCTCCATCCCAGCTCTGCTCATAATCCTCATGAGTTTGATTTTCGTCGTACATCATTGTGCAGTGTAGTGGAAGTGTTGGTTCTTTGGATGTGTCGTAGTGATTCATTACCAATGGTCTCCCATTCATGATAGAGGAAAGAGTTTGATGTTGTTAGCTTCATCCAGAATACTCGAGCCTCTGTTCCGCGGTGCATTGTCTGTGGAGAATCTACAGGGGTCGTTAGTGACATCATAGGTACGGATATTCTGTTAGGTTGTTCATCCGCCACATCAAAGTAGATTCCCTCTGGTGTACATTTGATCTTTGCTTGTAGTTGACATAGCACGTCTCTTCCCAAGAGATTGTTTGGCGCATCTGCTGAATATAGAAGAGAGGCATAGATTATTATTTTCCCTATTTGTAATGGAACCGGTTCAGTCATTGGTATCACTTGTTTTTTCCCAGAGAAGCCTATTGTTCGAATCTTGGAAGGTGAGAGGGGAAGGTTGGCTCCATCTTTGCCTATACATGAATAAGTAGCTCCTGTGTCTATCATAAACTGATGTTGACGACTGTACACAGTCACATTTACTGTGGGCTCTGTCTGTGGACGTTGTGTTAGTATAGGCATGATTCCCTTCCCTTCAGGCTTGTCTGGGCATCCCTATTGCCAGTATGCCGCTGGACCCATCCATAGTCCATTGGTTGGTACAGCGGGCACAGTTCCGGGATGGGGGGGTCCTTGTCCAGGATTTTGGGGTCCTGTCCATGAGGTAGTTGGGCACTCTCTTTGCCAGTGTCCTACCTGTCCACATCCCCAGCACCGAAGTTCTGTCGGATATTGTTGTGGTGCTTGTCCTTGTCCCGGTGGGGGTCCTTGGGACTGCTGGTATTGCTGTGGTCCTTGGGGCCTTCTCCATCTTCCCCTCATGGGTGGGCCTCCCCTTCCTCTGCCAGCTGTAGGCGGTTGGATGTTTCCTCCTTGATTGAGGTGCACGTGGATTGGTGGCATCGGTTGAGTTTGGAGTTGACCAGCAGGTGGCACGGCAGGGGCAGCTTGGGGCACAGCAGGTATCACCTGTGGAGTAGGATGTGGAGACATTACGGGTGTGACTATGGGTGCTTGCATCACCCTCTCCACTGTCGGTCCTTTCTCGGGCTCTGGGTCAGCTGCCCTCACTGGAGCTTGGGATTTGGGTTTTTCTCAGTCTTTCTTCTGCTTTGCCAGTTCCCCTATTTGCAGTTGAGTCAGTTTGTTGGCCAGCATCCTGTTCTGGTCTTCAAGGGCCTGCTTCTCGGCCCTGTAAGCATTGACATAGTGAATTATATGCTCAGAGAAGACGGGCCAGGGCATTTTCATCAGCCCTACCACGCCATTTAGCTTGTCTTGTACTTCTTTTGGCATAGCATTCTTTATGTACATCATAAACAAGGCCTTTGTTGTTTCTGTGTGGTCCCACTCACTCCCAGTCTCGGTTTTCCACATTTTCTGATAATTGTGCAGAAATTGTGAAGGGCTAAGGGCTTTCTAACTTGGTGGGGTCCATGCGTGAGGGGTACTTCTCTCTCAGGGCCTTCCATACTCTGGTTCGCATATGGTCGAAGGACACCTCATCGTGTGCACGTGATTCTGTCATACCTCTGTATCCGGCTGCCCTGAAGATCTCTGCAGCGGCTGTTTGTCCTGCTGTTTTTATCAGCAGCGCTTTGATGTCGCCACCTGCCAGGTTGATCCCTCCAGTGATTTCCTCGAGCTTCTCGATCCACTTGTCAGCCCCCTCCGCCACGGGCGTTAATTTTCCTGCAAGTGTTATCATGTCCATGAAAGACCACGGCACATACCGATTATCACCTTGGGCTCCTTTGGCCACCAGCGGGCACATTTTGTGGCACACTTCGCCTGATGTGCCCTCTTGAGGCTGGTCCTTCATTCGTCGTCGTAGAGTCATCTTAGCACCTGCTTCCTTCTGCTCCGCACCTGCTTCCTTCTTTTCCATCTGTAGTTGCAAATCAAAGGTTTGTGCTGACTTAGCTTTGGGGCGGATCGCTGCTGGAGTCGGGGCTTAATCTGGCCAGACCCCCTCGGAGTCTTCTCCTGACTGGTCTGCGTCATTGTCGCTCTCCTCTTGATCGTCGTCCTCCTCTTCAGATGAATTTTCTGGCTTGTTTTTCTCTTCCTGATCTCTTGTGTTCTTCTGTTGTGACGTCTCGGCTTCTAATTCTGCACTGTGTGTTATCAGTCTTTTGAACCGTTCTTCCTCTTTCCTTGCTCTCTCCTTTCTCTGGCTTTTCCTTATGTCTTCATTGTTACTCTTGTGGGTGGCTTTCCTATATTTTACCTCCTCTATGTGTGGTTGAGATGTTGAGGTGCATGCATCTTTGTGGCTGCTATCTGGCTGTTCCCTTGTCTCTTCCTCATCCTCATTCATTATGACTCTTACCCTTCCTGTGATCCTTCCCTCTACCCTATCTTCATCCCTTACTACAAACTGTCCTGCCCTATCTGGGGAATAGGGTGGGGGCCTATGATCGGTGTCTCTACATACCGTCGGGTTTCTGGTGGCTTCCATCCTGAAGTACTGCAGGATGTCCCTCTGCTCCGCATTTCCCAGTCTTTTCCACATGTGAGTTTCTTCATACTTTTTATCTTTATTTCTTAGCTCCTCCTCCACTTCATCTCATTTCCTAGGATCAAAACTGCCCTCAGGAGGCCACCGATTCCTTCCTGATGTCATTATGTGCCAGTTTTTCATGCATTGTTGAATTTTTCGTTTGTTTGCTGGATGTGTGGCAAGGATTACCTTCACCGGTGTTATCTCGTTCGTCTGCTTACTTTTGTTAGAGCCCATGTTTTATGGCGGTTCACAGCAACCTCTGGTGACTCGGCAGATTCCCACTTCTCTCAATCCCGTTCCTCCTTTTACTGCCCTAGCTCTGGCCAATACAGGTTTTAATATGGTCGTTTTTATAATAGGGGTGATCTTAGTTATTCTATTATGTGTACTCCTTTAACTAATTTATGTAAGTTATTTCGTTATTTATTTACATCAATTTCCTCAACAATTTACCCTTTCAATCTCTATAAATTCTATCCTTCCACCGTCACCCTTGTTACTCTGTTTACACCTTAATAACACATTAATATCATACGTAACAACACAAAACGCATGAGCTTGCTCCTTGCAAGTTCTTACTTTTAACCTTACGCTGCTTCCTGCAGTTTTCCTTTTCCCTGCCTAGGACCACTCCTCGAGAAGGCACAGTGGTTGACGTCTCCTCAGGCGGTACTTTTAACTCTTATACTGATCAATACATACCTCTGTATGATTGTCCTTTAAAACAAACTTTAATATTCTGCTCATTATAAACCCTCGTATAACTGTTTCACCAAACAAGCAACCTTCTGCTCAACCTGCTTGTTCCTTACACCGTCCTTCTAATCTCTCCCTGGATAACTATCATTCCAGGCCGTCTGATTGAACTTTCCCTGTTCGCTCTTCCCATACATCACCAACATGTACACTATTGTTCCCGAACCTATAAGAGATATAGCAATCCAAATACAAATCAACAGATTAAATATGCATTTTTCAATGACATCCATATATCTTATTATTTTCCAATCACACAATGAAGGTTGGGCCCGCTTACCAGCTATTACTGCTCATATACACAATTCGTGTTCCTTTTTTAGTTCTAGGTTCTAGGTTCTTTGGAGACAGTTTATTGGTACCTTCTAACCACAGGCGTCCGATGGAGGCTGGATCCCCATTAATTTTCAAAAGGAAAAAAGAATTTGGTATCTCACCTGGCGTTGGTGGATATATGGGCCCGTGGGGTTCCTGGCCTCCACCCGGCACCTGCAGTCGTCCGGCCCCGTCACTGCGTCCTGGCTGGCTCGCCAAAAATGTTGTGGTTCTTTCTCTATATCTAATTACTTTAACAAACTTACACTTTTCTTAAGTTAGAGTGTCTATGCTAGTGCCAATGGGTTGATGTAGAGTTACCGCAACAAAGTCGAATGATGAGTCAGGGTCAGCTGGTTCACGGTCCAATGATGGTTTATTGATGATTCACAATTCACCATGCATGAGAAGTAGCCCGGGCTAAGTCTGAAAACTAGCAAGAAATCTCCAGCTTTTATACAATTTGGAGCCTGGGTTTACTCCTCCCCGGGCTCCTCCTTCTCATTATGCAATTTTTCCCGTTTTCCACCGTTAGGTATTTTTTATCATTCTTATCAGAGGCTAAATGTGCTTTTCCATATTTTTTAAAACAGGCAATCTCTTGCTTATGTGGACAACCTCTTGTCCTTGTACCACGCCTCTGAAATCCCCTGTATCATCAACATTTTTAGGCCTTTAACATAATTTTTCTGCCCAGTAAGCATAATAGAAAACTTTTACAATCATACAGGTGTTGATCAGCAAAATTAATTAGGCACTTAGTCTGGATAATCATTGATCACGGACACCAATCATCAAATGTCCTTGACCTGCCTGACCATGCTTACACAGGCTTTTAGAAACCTTTACCTTTTACTACAGTGTCGCTTCACTGGCTGCCCGTTAAATTTAGAATAATTTTTAAAACCCTTCTTTTGACCTACAAGGTCCTCAGAGGCCTAGCTCCATCCTACCTGGAGGAGCTAGTGATACCTTATCAGCCCAATAGACCGCTCCGCTCTCAGAATGCTGGTCTACTTGTGGTTCTCAGAGTTTCTAGGAGTAGAATGGGGGGCTGAGCATTTAGCTACCAGGCCCCCCTGCTATGGAACCAGCTCCCTGTCCAGGTACGGGAGGCTGACTCCATCGCTACTTTTAAGATCAGACTCAAAACCTACCTCTTTGAAAAAGCTTATTGTTACTAATTCAGTAGTTCCAGTTACTATCATAGACAGACAAATTATCATACTTAGGGGGTCGTCTAATCGTTAGGTCACATCTTAGTTATGCTGTTATAGGCCAAGGCTGCCGGGGTGCTCTGTGCTCTGTGCCTCTCCTCTCCTCTCCTCTCCTCTCCTCTCCTCTCCTCTCCTCTCCTCTCCCCCTCCTTCTCCTTCTCCTCTCCTCTACCTCCCCTTCACTCTACTTCTCCTCTCCTCTACCCCTCCCCTCTCCTCTCCTCTCCTACCTATCCTATCTTCTACCTGTCCTCCCCCTTCTCCTCTCTCTTTACCCAGCTGGCCATCAGCAGGAGGGTCCCCCTACATGAGCCTGGTCCTGCTCAAGGTTTCTTCCTGTTAAAGGGGAGTTTTTCCTTGCCACTGTTGCTTGTCTGGGGTCAGGCCCTGGGATTCTGGAAAGCGCCTTGAAACAATTTTGATTGTATAAGACGCTATATAAATAAAGATTGATTTGATTTGATTTGATGATTGTGGTGGATTCTTATACTAAATGGTTGGAAGTTTTTTGTATGTAACAGATCACATCCCAGGCTACAGTGTTTAGGCTGAAAAGACTGTTTGCCTCCTATGGACTGCCTGAACAAATTGTGACAGACAATGCCACCACTTTCACTTCGGAAGAGTTCCAGACTTTTGTTAAGCAGAATGGGATTCTGCACCAACGAGTGCACCAGGTCACCCGGCAACAAATGGTCTGGCAGTGAGATGTTATTTGAGTTTAATGGAAGCTAAATGTTATATGGTGGCATCTGACAGTTGTTCACTGACTTAAAACAAAGGGAAAAGACAATTTATGTTATGTTTTTTTCTATGGTTACTCCCCATTGATGAGTGAATTTGTTATGTTGGACTTATTTTTGTTGATTGTATTCTCAGCTAAAAAGGGGGATAATGTGGTGTATTGATAAACAACCACATAGATAGTATAGAAACTGTTTATTTGGACTGTTGGATCTGTGTTATCCATTTCTATATGAGCTCTGTGAGAGTTGTTATAGCACGCATGCGCATTGCACTTCCCACCTTGGAGTTGATTGAGTAAACGAAGAAGCAGCACGTCGGTGTCCTGTCTTATCAATACATATCACCATACAAAGCAAAAAATGTAACCATAATGCTGAGAATATGAGTAGATCTTAACTAAATTAATTAGCTTGGCTCGCACACAGGATGTTCTTCCATATCAGACAGATAAAAGAAGAACACCTCCTGCGTCATGCGAAGGAAGATTGCTGGAGCAACACGATGACATGATGAAGGGCAGCAGTAGTATCCAGTCTGTAGCATCAGTGCCTGGGTCACTGCAGCAAGTTCAAGGAACTCAAATATCTGGTAAGTGGGGGATTTCACTTAAGGTTGAAGGTCCTTTCTGTGAAGCCTGTGGAGGGAAAGCTGTTCAGGAGACTGTGAGAAGAATTATTGTCATTACTATTATCATTAAATGCTATGATGAGTGTTTGAGGGATGTAGACAGGAAAAGAAGAACATGAGAATGTTTTGTAAAAGTGCTGAAGCTGCTTACAACCAAGCACAGCACCAAAATGTATCCTGTTTGTCAAGATAAGAGAAGTTTGTTAAGATGGGAGAAGATGTCAGAAGGCAATGAGTTATGAGATCCTGTTTGGACACACATTCTGTTTGCACCAATAAAAGAGGTGAGCGAGCTGTTAGGGTTCGTGGTGGTTTAGGACCCGAACGCAGGCAAGACGCAGTGATGAATAATCCAAAAATGGTTTTATTATACAAACACCAAAAGGGCAGCCACAAAAATCTCAAAACCACCAACAAAGTTACCGGCTCCAACCAGTCACACGAAATCCTCCGACACTGATAGGCCGGAGTCTTAGGCCTTAAATAGGCGGCTGATCACTGATGTCCTGCAGGTGCGCCAACAGGTGGCCGGAGCATGGCTCCACCACGCCCCCTGCAGGACAAACACAACTGGGAATCCTGGATCACAACATTACCTCCCCCTCAATGGGCGCCTCCTGGCGCCCTACCAGGTCTCTCCGGGTGGGGGCGGTAGAAGTCACGGGAGAGGTCGCTGTCCAGGATGAAAAGGCGAGGGGCCCACAATCGCCTCGTCGGGCCGTAACCCTCCCATTCGACGAGGAACTGGAACTCTCGTCCCCGTCGACGGACGTCCAGAATGCGCCGGACTCTGTAGGCAGCCCACCTATCCCCGACCTGGGGGGGAGGCGGGGGCTCGGACGGAGGGACCAGGTCCGATTCAACGACCGGCCCCCCCTGGAACAGGAGGTGCTTCGTAGGAAGGCAGACCCTCTGGTCAGGCTGATGGGACAGGGCCGGAGTCCGGTGCCGATTGGCCTCAGCACGACCACGTCTCTGCTCTTTCCTCCACCGGCGTACGTCTGCCGGCACCGAGGGCACCGCCACCTTGCCCTCTGGGACAAACAGCCGGTTCGACGGAATCCCACCTTGATCCAGAACCGATTGCTGGGCCGCTGGGACCGTCTTCTTCACTTGCCAGGATGTGGCCCCCAGGAAAACTGCAGCGGCTATACTCAGAGCGGACCACCAACCGTGGACGTCTGGATTGCGCCCCCTGGACACACCGCAGGAGGGCAACGTCCCACCCTCTTAGCTCTCCTGGCGGAGTCCAAACCACCAGGCGTGGCAGTGAGTGCAGAGCGAAAACAGTTGGCCCGACAGGCCACGCTCCAACTCACTCTCCTGGTTGACCAATCGATCTGGGGGTTGTGGCGAGCCAGCCAGGGAGACCCGAGAACCCCTGGGGAAGAGGATGCCGGGATGACGAGCAGGCGGATCTGCTCCCAATGGTTCCCGGAGACGATGAGGGTGAGGGGTTGGGTCTGGTGCGTTACCATAGCCAGGACCTCCCGGTTGAGGCCAATGACGGGTCTTGGCTCGGGCAGAATCTCGATGGGGACACGGGCTTGCACGGCCAAGTCCTGGCTTATGAAGCTGTCATCTGCACCTGAGTCCACCAAGAATGGGGCAGAGACCGACTCCCGGCCCCAGCGGAGCATGCACGGCAGGGTTAAGCGGGGCAGCACGGAACAGGAAGCGCTCGCCAACACTCCCACGCGTGTTGACGAGCCTAGTTCCCCTGGCTGGGTCGGGCAATCAGCGACGAAATGGCCAGACCGCCGGTACCGCCGCTCCGCGTGGGAGAGTCGGGATCGTCCCAACTGCATAGGTTCGCCATCGACATCCTCCTGAGGTGGAGCATGGGCTAGAGTTGATGATTCAACCGGAGCTCCACTTCGCCCGGACACGCTCTCCAAACTCCTCTCTGGCCAGCCCCTGTTACTCTGCCGGTGTCTCTCCCGCAGACGATTGTCCAGCCAGATCGCCAGGCTGATGAGCGTCTCCAGGTCCCCGGACTCCTCCCGGGCGGCCAACTCATCCTTGAGTGCCTCCGCAAGTCCTTGGGTGAACACCCCCCGGAGGGCCGCGTTGTTCCAGCCGCTTCTGGCTGCGAGAATGCGGAACCGGATGGAATAGTCTGCGACGGAGCTGGAACCTTGGCGCAGGGACAGGATCTGGGATGCCGCTTCTCCACTCTGGACCGGATGATCAAATACCCGCTTTAATTCCGCAGTGAACTCCAGGAAACTGGAAGAAGCGGGTGTCGAAGATTCACGACGAAGGCGATCTTCGCCCTGTCGCCAGGATAGGTGAGAGGCTGGAGGTCGAAAACCAGGGAGCACTGAAGCAAAAAAACTGGCACACACGCCAGCCTCACCAGAATATCGCTCCGGGATTGGTACGTGGGGCTCCCGTGGTGCAGCGGCCATTCGCTGCCTAACGACTTCCAGCGCCTCCGGGGCTGGTGAAGACGGTACCTGCTCAGCCCGTCCCGAAGAGAGCAGGTCCGTTACGCTCGTGTTGAGCGACTGGAGCGAAGCCCAAATATCTGTGAGGAGCTGGTCGTGCTGTCCCAGCAACCTCCCTTGAGCCTCCAGTGTGCGGCGCACTGCGTCTTGATCTGCCAGGTCCATCCTGGTTGGAGGATTCTGTTAGGGTTCGTGGTGGTTTAGGACCCGAACGCAGGCAAGACGCAGTGATGAATAATCCAAAAATGGTTTTATTATACAAACACCAAAAGGGCAGCCACAAAAATCTCAAAACCACCAACAAAGTTACCGGATCCAACCAGTCACACGAAATCCTCCGACACTGATAGGCCGGAGTCTTAGGCCTTAAATAGGCGGCTGATCACTGATGTCCTGCAGGTGCGCCAACAGGTGGCCGGAGCATGGCTCCACCACGCCCCCTGCAGGACAAACACAACTGGGAATCCTGGATCACAACACGAGCAGCCCAGAGTTGTCAGAGGAAGCTTGAACTGCTGTCAGCTCTCCTTTGCAAGGCACTGTTGTTGTTTGCGTGGTTACTCTGAGTCTAGTGAACGAACAGCGCGGGTGATCAAAACTTCACCCTCACAAAATCACACAAGCCAGTGGTGGAGATTTGCATCAAACTCAAGATACATTTGATCCATCATGATGTGATCCACCGAAATTGTCTCCAGGTGCCTTACAGGATCCCAGGGCCTGACACCCAGCAAGCAACAGAGACAGGAAAAACTCCCCTTTAACAGGAATAAACCTTGAGCAGGACCAGACTCTTGTAGGGGGACCATCCCGATGATGGGGGAGCTGGGTAGAGAGGAGGAAGAAGGGGGAGGAGAAGTGAGAGGACAGGTAGACGAGATAATATCAGGGAAATACAATAATTATAACTAAGTGCTGGTGTAAGAGTTGAGTGGATTCAGCAGGGTTGGAAGTCAGCAGGTCAGCATACAGCTATGAAAGTGAATCTACCTGTGGATGGAAGAGGAGAGGAGAGGAGAGGAGAGGAGAGGAGAGGAGAGGAGAGGAGAGGCAGCCATAACCCAGATGGGTGACAGAGGCCTGTCAGGTGATCATGTTTCTGGACCCCAGCGGCCTCGACCTATAGCAGCACAACTAAGATGTTAACCTAACAATTAGATTACCCTCTAAATATGATAATTATGTCTAGGATAATAACTGGAACTAAGAATTACTGACAATAAGCTTTTTCAAAGAGGAAGGTTTGAAGTCTTATCTTAAAAGGAGAGATGGAGTCAGCCTCCCATAATATGCTGCTCAAAAAAATTAGAGGAACACTTTTAATCAGAGTATAACAACCTATCAGTCAAACTTCTGGGATATTGATCTGGTGAGTTAAGTAGCAGAGGGGGTTGTTAATCAGTTTATGCTGCTTTGTTGTTAATGAAATCAACAACAGGAGCATCAGAGGGGCAACAATGAGATGGCCCCCAAAACAGGAATGGTGTTGTGAATCTTCTCCTGGTGGTAGCCGAGATGTGTTGATGAGGAAGGAATCTTCGCAGACACCGACTTGGTTATCAAAGATGTTTATTGGAGAGAACAGTCAGGTATCAATCGGACACTGCAGTTTGTCCGAGGGAGGTTTCGCGGTCCCGTTGGTGAAGAACTCCGAGGTGTCTACATCGATACCTCCTTCTTATACAGTCAAGTAAACACATTCTTTTCTGATGACCTCACGCTATACAATATGGCCAACCCAATGGTATAGCGTTCAGTTATTACCAAAAAAGGGAATAGTGAAGATGCTTCATGCTACACATCCTCATATGGAGAACAACCAGGGGCCCACAGGCTCCAGTGTCATTTTTTAGCAGCTCCTTTTACATAAAGGAAGAAGACACAGGACACACCTAATATGGTGCTTAGGCTGGCTGCTAAACACATTGCGGCCTTACAGACGTAAAGCCTGCATAGAACAGGCCAGATACTACAATGGCTTTCCAGGTTGAGACCACTGATAATTTTTTCTCTCCTTATCTCTTTTGGCTGATTTTTTACTGACTGACTTTCTACTGCTGTAGTTATTCATTTGGCAACATCTCTGTTAATAGCATGGTGCGGTACCTGGAAGCTACAAAAGGTTGCACAAGTAGTGCAACTCCTCCAGGATGGCACACCAATACATGCCGTTGCCACAGACCTCCAGAATTGGCAACTACGCCACTGGCGCCCTATGCTCTTCACCGATGAGAGCAGGTTCAACCTGAGCAAATGTGACAGACGTGAAAGGGTCTGTAGATGCCTTGAAGAACGTTATGCTGCCTGCAACATCATTCAGCATGACCGGTTTGGTGGTGGGTCAGTGATGGTCTGGGGAGGCATATCCCTAAAAGGTCGCACAGACCTCTACAGGTTAGATAATGGCACCCTGACTGCTATTAGGTATCGGGATGAAATCCTTGGACCCATTTTCAGAACCTACACTGCTGCAGTGGGACCTGGGTTCCTTCTGGTCCACGACAATGCCCAACCTCATGTGGCTAGAGTATGCAGGCAGTTCCTGGAGGATGAAGGAATTGATACCATTGACTGGCCCCCATGTTCACCGGATCTAAACACAATAGAACACCTCTGGGACATTATGTTCAGGTCCATCATGATCCTCAGACTGTCCAGGAGCTCAGTGATGCCCTGGTACACATCTGGGAGGAGATCCCCTAGGACACCATTCGTCGTCTCATTAGGAGCATGCCCCGATGTTGTCAGGCATGCGTACAAGCACGATGACATGATGACTGACAGCAGCAATGATTAGTTGAAATATCAGCGTTGCAAAAGGCTACACACAGGTGCATGGTGCTGAGTACCACAAGACTTTTTCACCTAATTAAGAATAATTTACCCGATGCATTTCTAAATGGAAATCTGGTAGAAGAAATCTGCATGGAGCAATCACAATGATACATCACCCCACGTCAGGAACACCTAGTGTGCAAACTGTGCGCTGAGCATGGAAGAGGAGTAAGAGATACTAGCTGTGTATGTTGATGACCAATGTCAACAGGGAGAATGGATGAGTTGAAACAAGAAGAGCTGCAAAATGAAGGTCATGGGTGAGCTGTCTTATATCCTGGGTGCCTCTATGGTCCAAGACAAACTAAAGAACTGTGGCTTTCTTTATCAGACCTATTGCATTGAAACCATTCCACATGGTGTCAGTAATCCTGTGGAACCAAGGACTTATGAAGCTCTGGCAGGAAGTCTGCTAAATGCTCTAATGGCCACATGACCAGACAGAGCACGAAGTGTCAAAGTTCAGTTCAAACCCAAAGGTTGCACATTTGATGATGTAAAAGGAATTGTTTGCTACTTGAAAGGTACCATGAATCTGGCCCTTAAGCATGAGCAGTTAGCGTCAGGAACTTTGATTGGTCTCTCAGATGCTGCCTGGAGATCAGGATGACTGTTGCTTGACAACCGGCCATGTCTTGTTACTGAGTGAGAGATGAGGCTATACAGTTGGGTAGGGTTGAGCCAGCCTCTGCCTCCCTCCCCAGAGCCCAACCTTATCAGCTTTTAAAACTCCCCTCCAACTCCCTCATTTTTTTCTCTTTGGTTTTTAACCCAGGATGAGGAGTTTGTGTTTCTTTGTTTCCTTTCAATTTATTAACCACTCTGTCCCTTTCAGGGTCCGAGGAGGGTGCCTGATCTAATCACAGCTGAATACGGGCAAAGGCAGAGTCTAACCCTGGATGAGTCGCCAGCTCCTCTTTCTCTGTATGTTGGTGCATCTGTTAGACATGTGTTTTCATTTATTTGTCATTATTTTACAGTGCAGGACTTTGGAAAGCTCATGTTTTTAAAATGTTCTATAGAAATTTAAGTGGATTGTATTGGAATTATTAAAAATCATGTTGAAGTAGATTAAATCTGAGTATTTGCAAAAAAGAAACAAGACTTGTTCCCATCCTGTGTGGGCTCAGAGAGGAGTCAGATGGGCTTTGTTCTGACAGGAAGCTGCTGAACACTGTGGGAGTAGCTAATCCATCAATAGGTGCCTTTCCTTTTCGGCTGTCTGGGAATTGAGCCAACAACTCTGCGAGTGCTGACAGCTGATTCATTGCCTTCTAACACACACAAACACCACACACACACACACACACACACACTAAATATCATTCTACAGAAGCTTTGCTCCTGTGTCTCACACATGCAGCTCTACCATCTCTGGTGTCACATTCACACCATTAATTATGGTTGCAGTCATGGAAGAAAAATAAATTCTAGGTTGGTTTTAAGGAATTCCTGTGGCAAATGTCAGAGAACTGAATGAAATGATTTCCCTCAAACTGTAGTCGAGTCACACTTCCCCACCTTGCTGTAAAAATCCCACCTGCTGTTTGATAAAAAATAAATAAACAAAAAAACAATAAAACATATAAGAAACAAGTTGGACTTGAGTTTGATTTGAAAGTAGGAGAATCACCATAAACATGGGACTAAGGCCAAAGGCAAAGATTTGTAAGAGGGAATAAATTGACACAGATGGGACATGACACATGATTTATTGTTCTTATCTCTTCAATGTTTTACAACATCTAGTGCAGAGCAGTGCCTACAGCTCAGCCTGTAGGAGATTGGTTCTTTCTTTTTTTCTTGGGATCACCTGACAGGGAAGTGGGGGAGGGGTTCTGGAGTGTATCCCAGCTACTGTACATATGATTGAAGACAGGTACGCCCCAAATGAGGGGCCAGCTCATCGCATGACCCTATGTGAGCCTTTGGGGGTTTGATAGCTTGCTCAAGGATACCTCAACTTTGACAGTGTCCTGGCACCTCCTCCTGCAACACCTTCCAAATTGGGTTCTAGCCCCAGTCCTCTACTGTCTCAGATGCTACCACACCATGGCAATGTTGAGCTGCTTGAACTTTGCCAGGTGGTGGTGTGTTTCAAGTTGTGGTTTTTTTGTGTATGTTGAAAACATTACTGTAAGTTTTGTATGGTCCCGTTTGTGTATTTTTTGTTTTTTGTCAATAAGACAAAAAACCAAAAACACAGCAGACATATGAAAAAGAGCTGCTTTGCATTGTGTCATGTTTTTCCTTTTTTCTTACTTTCCCTGTTTGAGCATGAGTCTGAGCGTGACTTTTACTAAATCCACTGCAACTGTGGAGCAGATTCTCTGCCCTCCAGAGAATAAAAACCTATGCCAGGACTACAATTGGACAGAGTTGACTCACTTTCTTTGCCACAGAAAAGGACTTATGGATGAAGCTGAAACACAGAGCTAACAAAAGGAGGAGGGATCAGGTCTTGTTTTGTTGTGATATGAAACAATTATTGAATTTGAACTCCTCCAAATGATGTACGTGGGCTAGTTGTGGTTGTATTGTGATCTGATAGTGGGGGTAAGAGGTTAGCCTCCACTGGAAGCCCCTGAGCCAACCGCAACAGATTCAGAACCTAATTTGCAAACTGCAACATTGAGACTTTCTCATTCACACTCTGAAAATCCTCTTCTGAAGTAACAACAAATGCTTGAGTTTTTGTAAATTAAATAATTCAACTGCAGATTTTTTTTTGTTAAAGTTGGCAAACTTAAATTGTTTAAGGCAATCAGTTTCCTCAAATGGTTTGAGTTGAACTAACTCGTCGGGTTTTACAGTGTAGGCATGCTTAATTATTGTCGTCAATGGACCTGTGACTATGCTGTTGCGGACTCTGTTTTGAGAGCAGCTACACTACAGGATGCTCCTCCCACAGACAATGGAAAAATAAAATGCATAAGGCCTTTGTTGATTTAACCTACAAGGTGCTCAGAGGCCTAGCTCCATCCTACCTGGAGGAGCTAGTGACACCTTACCAGCCAAATAGACTGCTCTGCTCTCAGAATGCTGGTCTACTTGTGGTTCCCAGAGTCTCTAGGAGTAGAATGGGGGGCCGAGCATTTAGCTACCAGCCCCCCTGCTATGGAACCAGCTCCCTGTCCAGGTACGGGAGGCTGACTCCATAGCTACTTTTAAGATCAGACTTAAAACCTACCTCTTTGAAAAAGCTTATTGTTACTAATTCTGTAGTTCCAGTTACTATCATAGACAGACAAATTATCATACTTAGGGGGTCGTCTAATCGTTAGGTCACATCTTAGTTATGCTGTTATAGGCCAAGGCTGCCGGGGTCCGGAAACATGATCACCTGACAGGCCTCTGTCACTCCACTGGGTCATGGTTTCCTCTCCTCTCCTCTCCTCTCCTCTCCTCTCCTCTCCTCTCCTCTCCTCTCCTCTCCTCTCCTCTCCTCTCCTCTCCTCATCAAGCAGACTAGTTATGCTGATTCTTGTGTAGTTTTTCTGCTTCTCTCCCCCCTCCCCCCCCTCTATTTATTTACCGGTATCGCCGCCCTCGGAGCTGCATAATGACCTCCGGCCCCGCTGAAGTGATTGTATATCATATTTTTTGTGTGTGTTTCTGTGCTCTGTGCCTCTCCTCTCCTCTCCTCTCCTCTCCTCTCCTCTCCTCTCCTCTCCTCTCCTCTCCTCTCCTCTCCTCTCCTCTCTTCTCCTCTCCTCTCTTCTCCTCTCCTCTCCCCCTCCTTCTCCTTTTCCTTTCCCTCTCCTCTCCCTTCCTCTCCTCTTTCCCCTCCTCCTCCTTCTCCTCTCCTCTACCTCCCCTTCACTCTACTTCTCCTCTCTTCTACCCCTCTCCTCTCCTCTCCTACCTATCCTATCCTCTACCTGTCCTCCCCCTTCTCCTCTCTCTTTACCCAGCCGGCCATCAGCAGGAGGGTCCCCCTACATGAGCCTGGTCCTGCTCAAGGTTTCTTCCTGTTAAAGGGGAGTTTTTCCTTGCCACTGTTGCTTGTCTGGGGTCAGGCCCTGGGATTCTGGAAAGCGCCTTGAAACAATTTTGATTGTATAAGACGCTATATAAATAAAGATTGATTTGATTTGATTTGAAACTCATCGATGTCCTGCGCTCAGTCCATGATCTGAAGCTATGAGAAGATCATTAGTAACTTTAAGAAGTGCTGTTTCTGTGCTGTGATGAGCTCTCAAGCCTGACTGAAACATCTCAAACAGGCTGTTCCTCTGCAGGTGCTCCAGTAACTGAGTCACCACCACCTTCTCAAGAACTTTAGAGATAAAAGGAAGGTTGGATATTGGCCTATAATTTGCTAATACGTCAGGATCCAGTGATGGTTTTTTAAGCAACGGCTTAATCACTGCCACCTTGTAGGACTAGGGTACATAACCTGTCACTAAAGAACAATTGATCTGGTCCAGGATGGAACTGCCTATCAATGGTAAAACGTCCTTCAACAGGTGTGTTGGGATGGGATCTAAAAGACACGTGGTGGACTTGGATTTCTGAATTAGCGATGACGCCTCAAAAAAAAAAAAAAGGGCTGAAGGAGTTAAAGGGCTCGTTGGAGACCCTGTATGTTCCCACAGTCAGCACATCTGGTGATGATCCAGCTTTTGGGATGGCCTGGTTGGCTTTCTCTCTGATGGCTAGAACTTTATCAGTGAAGAAGCTCATGAAGTCTTCACGACTAAGGGAAGAAGGGATACGCGGATCTAAAACACTGTGACTGTTAGTTAATTTGTTAGTTAATCTCTTATTTTCCTCAATTAAAGAAGAAAAATAAGCTGTTCTAGCCTTACGGAGGGCCTTTTTATAAACTAATAGACAGTCTTTCCAGGCTACATGATATCTGTCTATTTTACAAGAATGCCACTTCCTTTCCAGTCTTCGCACTTTCTGCTTGAGGGTCCTGATATGTGAATTATACCAGGGGGCACACCTCCTCTGATTTACTATTTTCTTTTTAAGGGGGGCAACAGAATCAAGCGTGATTCTCAGTGAGGTTGCTGCACCTTCAGCAATAGAATCAACCTCAGCAGGGCTAAGATTATAATGATTTACCCCTGGGGAAACACACGGTGGTCCTGGGATCAGCACAGGGATCACTTCCTTAAACTTAGCTACAGCGTTATCTGAAAGACATCTGCTATAGTAAGACTTTGTTCTGAGGATAGAAGAATCCTTAATCATAAATGTGAAAGTGATCAAAGAATGGTCTGACAGGAGTGGGTTCTGAGGGAACCCTGACACATGTTCTACCTCAACACCATAAGTCAGAACTAAATCTAGGGTGTGGTTGAAGTTATGAGTTGGTTGGTTTATCTGCTGGAGGAAACCAACTGACTCAAGTAATGAGATGAAGCCATTTCTAAAGCTGTCATTTACAACGTCTACATGGATATTAAAGTCTCCAATGATAATGACTTTGTCCGTTCTCAGGACCAAGTCAGATAAGAAATCAGAGAACTCAGACAGGAACTCTGAATGTGGCCCAGCAGGGGGCCGATATACAACTACAAACAGAAGTGGCTTTTCTGCCTTCCAGTTCAGATAGGTGATGCCAAGAGTCAGACTTTCAAATGAACTGGAGCCATATTTTGGTCTAGGATTAATTAATAATCAGTGCACTCTCCTCCTTTGGAAGGGAAGGAATTAAAGGGATTCCTGTTTGTAAAGGAATTACATCAGACAACTTCCAGGTACTGAGAATGATACCAGTCAAAAAAGAAAGATTAAATATGTGTGTTATTTGCTGAGTGGCTCAAGATATTCTGCACTGGCTGATTTCCTGGAATGAATGGCTCCATTTCTAGGGAAGCTGGGTGGGACGTGAACTAAGAGAGACAGGCTTTTAATGAAGAAATGAGGTTAGAACACGGGGATCCTATTTATCTTCAAATAAAATAACCAGGACCAGCAAAATGCTTCTTGGCAAATGTATTTTTGGTAGGATAACACAGTTACAGTGTGACTAAATAATTATTTTTATTTTGTATCGATTTTACTGCCTTCCAGCATTCTACCGGATTTGACAAAGGTAAATGAATTATAAATCACAATTTGGTTTGGTTTTTCCAAAGTTGGAGGACCTTAGTTTATTTCTCATCTGCCTAAATGCCAGCCAATGGGCTGGATCCCCCTGAGTACTCAGCCAGAGTCCAAGCTGTGTTTTAGCTTGAAACAGAGCTGAGGGTTCAGGGCACAACCAAGAATTTGACCTGTATCCCATTTCAGGCCTGCTGACCACCAGACATGGTGCTTTAAGCACTGAATCCTCCATTACACACATTCGGATTTCGAGTATCTATACCAACAACGTCACCCGAGACCCCTGGATGACTCCAAGGAGACTAGTTTGCTTTTGTGAAATGCTTAAAGTCTCTTCCTGTTAAAGGTGAGTTTTTCCTGCCACTGTTGCTTGTTGGGGGTCAGGCCCCGGGATTTTGTGAAGCTCTTAGAGGCACTTTTGATTGTAACTGATGCTTTAGAAATAAAGATTGATTGGTTGAGACAGACAGACAGCAGCAAAACTGGTAAAAACTGGAGGCAATTTTGATTGGAACAGACGCTATATGAATATAATTGAATGATTTGTTAAATGATATGTCATCACAACTGAACTGCAATTTCTGAGTCATTGGCATTAATTCACATTCCAAATATCTTCAAATGAAAGAATGCAGGCACATTTCTCATATATGGGCTTTTTATGTGTGTAAATTCTATTTTATACAGTAATTTCCAAATGACATTTGCCCCATTTCAAGTCCACTTTGCTAAATATAGCAAAGTCATTCATTATTGTGTCCATAGTTGGAAGAGGACCAGGCACAGCTAACTCAACTGCCTCAGTAGCTCTTTCCATATCTTCCCATCCAAATATCCCTGTCACGCTTCGGGAGCACAATCATTGGGTTTACCCATGGGGTGGGGCCCTCCACATGTTCTATAAACCCATGTCTATCAGTTATTTTGTTTTTTTTTCTTCAGCCTCCCTGAGTTTGTGTAGAGTGGCTAAGTCACAGGTCCCACCTTTGTGTCGATCTACAAGCTGTATTGCTTGGCATTGAAGTTTCCCACTCCATTGAAGATATCATTTTGCAGACTGGATGGTCTTGAATGTCCACCACAGCTGAGAGATTTTCACCTATTTTCACCCCAATCTTCATGGCTGTCTTTTCCCCCAGGAGTTCTTGCCCGTTATGTTTGATGACAGTGAATTCTGCTAGTTTGTTGTGTTGCTGACCCATTTATCTGCTAGAGCCTGACTGCTGTTCACTGAGTATGACTATAGGTTTGTTCTACCACATATGATATTTGATCTTTTCTGCCCTCGATCTGTCCCTCACAGCTTTGCCCTCATCTTTTTTCCCCTGATGTCCCTCCTGTGTTTGTGTGATACGATGAACAGTCTGTCTCTCTCTTTACATCAGCCAGTGACATGGCTGCCATCTGCTCCTCAACCCTTTCATTCTGTGAGGCATTATCCAACATGCATGGTGTGAGCTCACACATGTCTCTCCTTCATTATATCATTATATCATCATAGATGATCTGATTTTTAGTTACTCAGAATTGCTTCGTTCATCTTGTTCATCATTATCCTCCTGAATCTCTCTCAGCTTGTCTCGGATTTGGAGAAAATTGTTGCACTGTCTCACCTGGTTTCTGACACATTTCTGGAACAAAAGCTGCATTAACTTGTGTAATCAGCACCTCCGCCATGGAGCTGTGTCCATGTTTCACCTCTGAGGCAGAGAAAAGGGATGTAAAGAGGGGAGAAGGAAAAAAATATGAGCTGTTGGGAGAGCAGGTGTGATCAGAAGAGCTGTGTCTTCAAAAGCTTTTGGAACGAATAGCAGGTCACCTGACAGAGCCCTGGAGGTTGTTCCACCATTAAGTGCCTGAACAGACAGCTTTGGCAGGCAATGCTCATGTGTGGGACATAACAGACAAGGGGTACATGAGCACCAACAAGATGGTTCAACTAAGAGAGAGCAAATGCAGATGGTACTCTGTAGGTCAGCATAAAAGCCTTGACGTTAATGTGAGCAGCTACAGATAGCCAGTGGCTGTCTCCTCAGCTGCAGCTTTATGTAGAGGTCTGACATTCTTGTGGCTGTTGGTGTGTGTGTTTACATCTTAACGGTTTGTTAGATCCTGAAATTATTCCTCTAAGTATCTTGTTTACTTCATTTATTAATAAAATAGTTAAACAGAGCACCTCCTGGTGGTCTTACACTTGTAGCCATCATAACCCAATACATGACATGGACATACTGTATATACTTGCACAGACAGGACCAGGTACTGGAGGCTGACTCCATCTCTATTATCATTTTCAAACCTTTCTCTTTGAGAAACATGATAGTCAGTAATTCTGTAGTTCCAGTTATTAGGGGAGGAGGAGGGGAGAGGAGAGAGGAGAGGAGAGGAGATGAGATGACAGCCCTATCCAAGACATAATTATGTCCCCTCCCCTCCTCCTTCCCCTTCTTCTCCCTGTCTGCCCAGCCGGCCATCAGCATGATGACATGAGCCTGGTCGTGCTCAAGTTTGTTCCTGTTGAAGGGGAGTTTTTCCTTGTAACTATTGCTTTTTGAGGGTCAGGCCCTGGGATTCTGTAGGGCTCTTAGAGGCACTTTTGATTGTAACAGATGCTTTAGAAATAAAGATTGATTGATTGAGACAGACAGCGAAACTGGTAGTAAGTGTTTCTATTTTACACAAAGAGCTTCTGAGTATCACACGCTACAATTACAACAACATAGCTCTATGCACTGTTGTCACTACAGTTTGTAAATTTCATTAAAATGTGTCAGAATTCTCAGCTTTGGTCCAAAGCAGAAAAATACACCTCACTATTGCAATAATGATATAATGACTAGACATATTAGTAACAGGTCAATAGGCCTGTAGGCAACAAAAACACATCTTTTGTAATAAGAAATTAGAACAAAGGCACATGTTCTGGTAGACTTACATGATTCCTTAAATAATTATCATGTGGAGCATCAAAAATCCTAAAACCGACAAAAATGGAAGATTAATCTAAAAAAAAAACAACCCAACATCCAAGTAAAAGTATGCAGCCAGCTGAGTACACATGACTCAGATTATCCCTGGAAACACACTTTTTCTAAAGAGAAGATGACAGGAGAGGCACACAGGTCTTCCCTGCACATGCAGAGCTTAGGGTGTGTAACGTGATGAAATCAAACGCCACTGAACTCTTACATAAGTAGGGATGAAGTATTCATGATGAGCTGGCTCCACACAACTGGAGCTGGGGAGTCAGACATTCGTACAGCAAAGCAGGGATGTTTTTTGGGGCATTAAAATTCAATTAGTTTTCAAAGCAGTGCAATTCTGTCCTGTTTCCTGGGTTACTGGTGCGTACATATAACAAACTCACACCGCACATCGACATTACTGATAAGGTCAAAATAAAATAAAAGTGGCTGATTGTGACTGGACTACAAGTAGAATGAACAGAAGGTATTGTGGTCACAGCTACTGAGCCCACTGCTATGGGAGAAAAGCAGGCTCTGGTGTGAGTGGCTGACCAAAAAGACAGACAGTGGTGGTCTCCTGATGCCCTGGTGCGAGGTTCTGACCCCCTAAATGTCCAGGGCAGATGAGTCTCCCTGACATGCCCTCTTCTCTTGTCCTGTATGTTGATGTGCACAGCTTCAACCAGCTGTACTCAGAATTTGACTCCTCCTCAACCCCAAGCATTGATAGACATCTTCTCAGCAGGTTAATATGGCCCTTTTTTCCGTTTCGACCTATTCCGTCACATAATAACCAACTGAAGTCAGGCAGCAGAGCAGCTTTCTAACAACAGAAAGATGGATGAGATTTCTGGAACCTTTATGCCTCACCCTCTTGGTGATGTGAAGAGGCAGACAAGAGCCGTACGCTATAGGAAAGCTACAACAGTAGCAGGTCTTCCATGCTACACTATATCCAATCATTACTAACCAGGACCTCTTTGTTGAAGTGGGTTGTATTGAAAAGTTTTGGGACACAGAATGGAACTACAATTTCTGAATGACTCCCGGAATATTGAAAAATCATATAGAGTGATGGTAGGTGCTTTGAGCCCCCATGATGTGACTGTACATGCATCAATTCCATTCCAGTCCAACCACCACTATTGCTCTTTATAAACTAGTTGTGGCTGGTTGTGCAGAGAACTTGTGCTGTTGTCAACCGGTGTGGAGTGCACAAGCTGTGTACTGTTTCTGCTGCTGTCCCCATTGCACCCACACTCATAAAAGCACCAACTGTGGAAGATGTTTCTGACACTGCATGCCAGTTCCAGCATGTTTGTTATTCCACACATGATGAGATGATGAGCATCGCTGCCACCCAGACCCCCAGTTTTTCCACCAAGTGCGGCTACAAAGACTTCAATCACAAAGACTGGCTTTCTTTTGTTCAACAAGCCGTGGAGGACGATGCATCCCAGGGAGGTAGCTAAAAACCCTTAAGCATCTGTGTATTGATTGATTGATTGAACTAAATCTATGCTTTTGGACAACAGGATTTCATTTTCACATTTCTTTAAAGGGAATTTTAAATTTCAAATAAAAGACTGGCTCCCAGATTCAATCTTGCGATCTGGCAGAAAGTTGCTGCAATGATAATCAGAGTTGTTTGTGTGAGAATAATTATTCTATTATTATCGCTTAAAGGCATTTGTATGTTTAGCACCTAAGCAGATGAAGAAGAAACAGAAACACCTTCCTTGATTTAATACACTTGTCCACAATACCAGATTTACTGTGAGACTGCTTATCTGAAACCTTGAGAGCCTGTAGTGAGTGGATGAAATACCACAAAGTGATAACAAGCTGATGTGAATAAATGGAGTAGGTTTGCAGTGGAGCAGCAGAACGATGGAGGGTGTTCCAGCGTGAACTGCTGTTCATTCTCACTTGCAAGGTTATCCGTGTGTCTGTGTCTTTTGTTGATTCACGCAGGGTTTTGCCGAGTTGCTCTGTTTCAACTCTAACATTTGATAAGAGCTTTATAAGGTCAGAGGTCACATCAATGAGATATGGCAGAAAATTCCAAAGGATTCTGCAGAATATCTGACGGAGAAGTTTTGTAAACTGGGTCAAAGACACACGATGAGTAATATGAGGGATGAGAGCGCTGGACTGTGTAATGAGGAAAACCTGGTACAGAGGGTCAGGGGATGTGGATTTGAATACACAAGGGGATAGGAGGCGACAATTAGACACAGGTGAGTGGGACCGGGGCTTGAGAGGAAAGATGGAAAGAGAGGGAGGAGACAGAGACAAAGAAAGACAGAGGGAAGTGAAAAAGCAAAGACAAGTCTAGAAAATGACACAACATTAGCCACAAACAACACAGATCCTGACAGAATCCTCTGGCTATGAGGCAACCGTGCAACCAGTGTGAATGTTACACCTTAATGAAAAATGATAGGGATGATTTCACAGTCCAAAGGCACACAGACCTGTTGGCTCCACTAAACTCTTTTCTTTGATGCACATCAACATGAATCATTTGCATGTACAGCTTTAGTAATAACAGTTGAAATATAAATAATTTAAAGCTCTGTAGGTTTTAATCCTGTCAGAATACGATGAATCATTCAACATGTTACAGACTTGTGTGTGTATTTATGGGTCTTTGTGTTTGATCTCCATTGTGAGAAAAAATATTGTTGTTGTTATTGTTACTATTAGCGTTTAAATGCTATGATGAGTAGATTTAGAGTGTTTAAGGAATGTTGTTGAAAGAGAGGAATATGTGAATGTTTGACAAGTAGATTTGAAGTGTCTGAGGAATGTTGTTAAGAAAGAGGAATATGTGAATGTTTTACAAAAGTGTTGCTTACAACCGAAACCAGCACTCGGATGTAACCTGTTCCTTAAAGATAAGAGGAGTTGTAAGGATAAAGGAAGTTGTAAAGATGGGAGAAGTAGATAGAAGACAAGGAATCGTGAGGTCCTGATTGACATAAATCTTGTGTGCACCAAATAAAAGAGGCGAGCGAGCAGCAGACGAGCAGAGTTGACAGAGGAAGCTTGAACTGCTGCTCAGCTCTCCCTTGCAAGGACTGCAGTTGTTTGCGTGGTTTGTCTGAGTAAAGACAAGAGTAAAGAACAGCACCGGTACAAACTTCACCCTCACACCATCCATTTCCAGGGTGAATTTACTGTTGGATTCAGCAGCGTCCCCATGAGCTGCATCTCTTTTGATCAACCTGTTTCTTGCAGAAGACACTAACAAGCAGCAGCTTGCACCAATGCCTGAGCGGTGAAATCTCTCACAACTTGTGAAGAGTCAGAAGTGTTAGATGAGACAAATGATCAATCCAGGGTGAGCCATCAAGGTGATGTTGGATCGCAATACCTCTCGTATGTCACTGCTAATCCGCGTGCTCTTTGAATGAAGACTTCAAGAAGAAAAATGCCAATTTCAAAATGTATTTAGCAAATAGAATGAATTCAAGATACAAATATTACAGAGCCCTGGGCCAGTTCATAACCCTACAATAACAGAGTCCATTGCCAGGGCATGAAGTCTGACAACCTAACTATCCCTTGGCCCAGTCTTTTATAGAAACACATATGTAAATTATTGATTCTAATTCAGTCCAATCCAGTCCTTCTTCTTGGATGACCTCGTCTTCTTCTTCCCGTCCCATTGGATGCTGACAGAGTCCTTGTTTTCCGTTGTTTCCCAAATGGCCAGGCCAAAGTTCACATTCTTCCTGCAGATGAGCTTATCAAGACCACCATGCTGTCCCGTTTTACGACGTATGCTTAACACCTCCAGCCTGATTGTCTCCTGCTGATTACAACTATCTAAACAACAATCACTTACTAAACATTCTACCATTCCTAACTTCTAAAGTGCTTCTAACAGAAAACAGAAACATATGGTACAACACATGATAATAAAATAAACACAATTCTCTTCAGTGAGGGGTTCTGATGTTGACAGACCTAAAACCCCCCAGTCAACCCTGGAACATCACCGAGGATGCTTTTGAGCACACTTGAGAAGTATCTTAAAACCTCTCTGTGGAGTAGATGTCTAAATGCTTTTTTTTGGACAGCTCTTTGGAAAGAACTGGATATTTGGGGCGGGGGAGGGGGGTTGTTTTTTTCTTAAGCTATGGTTCCATTAACCAGACTCCCTTTGTGTCTTGAAGGAACACTGACTGTTATAGAGCCACTTCTCTTCCCTCTGTAAACTCTGTAACTTGGATGTCTGAGTGCTATTCTCAGCGTCTACCTGTCTGAACCTGTAAATGGCATTTAGCTCCTTGCAGCATTTTACTTCATACTTAATTAACTCCAATTCCACTTCTGCTGTGTTTACTCCAAGCTTGTCTTAGGCCTGTGTACTGTGGCTCTTTCTCTCCTATCTCATTAGCCGTTTTACCAGTGTTATAGACTCAGTAGCAGTAGGTATATTATTATTAGCTTCACATATTATAATCAATAACAATATACTGTAAATATTAATAGAATTGGAGCAGCACTCTGGAATCTGGGACCAATAAGCACTCTGTCCGTCTCCAGGACAGAGTGTGTGTCTTTTTGTGTGTGTGTGTGTGTGTGGGGGGGGGGGGGGGGGGGGCAGCCTGAATGCCAATGATTGGTGGATGGTATCCCAAAAAGTCAAGATTGCAGCAGAAAATATGACTGCAGAAAAGTAGTCCACCCACTTGAGAATGAGGTGCCTGCTGTAACACAGACAGCACTGTGAGGGAAAATGAAACACAGAGGGGAGGCGCACGCATGAGAGGTACATAGCCTAGTGTAGGTGTACATGTGTGTGTCATTTGAAAAGCCTTGATGGAAAGCACTTATGTGACACAGGAAAGATCGCCCTCTCTCTGGTGTAGAACAGTGAAAAACATTAATCACAGAAGCTTTAACAGATTCGGATAAATGATAAACGATGACCCAAAACTGCTGGGTGAGGTTCACTACCAAGCACATCATAAGGTTTTCAGATGACACAACAGTAGTGGTCTTCATCAATGACAACAATGTTAAAGAAAGGAGGTGAAACCTCTGCTTAACTGGTGTGAGACCAACAGCTTGTTCAAGATCAATGTGCACTTGAGGAAAAATCAACTCAGCCACACTCTTCTTACAGTCAACAACTTAACAACCTAACAGTCAGCAACAACAGGTTCCTGGAATGCAAATAAGGGGCTCTTTGAGCTGGTCCAGACTGGAATCCTTGTAGAAACTCTTTTCTGCGCTGGATGAGGAGAGGACACCTACTTGCTCCAATTCTGACTACCTTCTACAGAGGAACTATAGAGAGTATACTGACCAACTCTGTCTGGTCAAAGACCTATAGCTTCTCTGACTGAAAGTTCCTACAGAGTCCATTATGGACTCTAGGGGGACGTTTTACAGTGGATGGAACATGTGCTCACGTCATGAGACTGCTTAAGCCATTATATTTTGCCCTTCTTCACCCAAACTCACAGTACAACTCTACCCAGGACCTCAGTACTGTATTGCCGTTAAACAATACCTTGTAATTAGACTGTGCAATATAAAATATAAACTCTACTACTTGGGGTTCTGGGTTGTGTCTGTCTTTGTCCTGCAGGGGGTGGTGTGGAGCACAATTGGGTGCAGCTGGCACTGCAGGCAGGCACACATGTAGGCAATTTACATCTTGCTGCCTATTTAAGCAGGTTGTGCCTGCCTGTCAGTGCCAGGGTGCCAGTTTGTCATGTGAGGGTGTCTGTTCGTCTCCCTCGTCGTGTGTTAGTGTTCTGCGTTTCCTGGAGGGCTGCTCCTGCTTCATGTTTCCTGGAGGGCCGTGTCTGTTCCCTGTGTCCTGGAGGGCTGTGTCTGTTCCCTGGGTGCTATGCAGTCCTGGAGGGCTGCCCTCGTGTTTCTTGTGTGCACCCCCCCTGTAAATAAAACCTGTTGACCATTCTACCACTGTGTCCTGGCCTGCGTTTGGGTGCTGTTCAACCCGTTTCGTAACACCCTCAGTTGTGGACAATAAAGACTTTTGCTCAAGAAACAACAGGAAAACTTGGTTAATTCAGCACATTGCATATTTTCTCGTGAGGATTATTCCCAAGCTTAAGGGGGAAAAGTAAAGGAAACATGCAGCATTTTCCAACTTTGAGATATATATATATACTTTTTAAAATAAAAAATGAATTCATGTTGCCTTGAACGTGCAGCACATGAACAGGTTGTGTTTTCTGCCCAACCGTTTTACTGCACCATCACTGTGAGAGCCTTTAAAGGAGAGAGACATTGAAGAGAACACTGAGCTACCCGCAGCATGAGCAAAGCCAATTTGCTGGACTAATTCTGCCAAGAAAAGACAAAAGGAAATAGAGGAATAGAGAAGGGAGGGAAAACGATGTTGGAAAAGATGGACTATGATGTTTTGGAAGAGTAATGTGGTTTGAAAGTTGATTGAGGAAAGATTGGCTGTCTCGAATGAGGGGTGACCGTTAGCTGAAATCCAATGTTACATTTCAGGTAATTAGAGACTGAGGAGGAAAAATCAGGGCACTTTATTCTATGTCTTTGTCAGGGGAAGATGAAGAGAAGAGAGGACAAAATGGGAAATGGTAGCACAGGAATGAGGGAAGAGGGGGAAGGTTTGTCGTCTGTTTGTGGATGGATGTTTGCTGAATAATCAATCGCTGAATGAATAAAGGTGGAAAAAAGAGGTTAGTCTTCTCTTCCCTGATGGGAGGATGCTGTTCTTATAACTGCTTCTGTCATCTGGTCCCCCGAAGCCTTCAGATAGAAGGTTGTTGCTCTGCTAAATGTTAGCAATGCCTGAATGATTTAGTAGGAATGTGTGATTACTGCTTTGCAGATATTCCTGCCACTGCTCGTAACTTTATCTTCCCTCAACACTTTGCAGTGCTTTGTTTTCAGGAGCCAGAACTCTGCTAAAATGAGGCGAACCCAAGTTTCTGTTGTCAAATCCTTTTGCATTGACCTCTTCTATTCCTTTTTTCTAGAAGCTTGTTGATCAGAAGATATTATCTGCCACCAACACACCTGCTTTTCAGCCTCTGAGTCACTGAGTAAAAATGAAATATCAATTTATGTTCAAAGTTTTTTTTTTTTTTGTTATAATATAAAATTGTGTAAGATTTTAGAAATTGACCATTTAAATTTGATTTATCATTATTAAACCAACAAAACATTCTCATTTCAACAATATTTTGATGTAAATCTTGAATTAGGCAAAATATATTCTCACAACCGTTGAAAAAAGAAATTGTCAAACATTTTGTCTATAATTTGTTGTCTACAATGGTCTCATGGAGACATTCTATGTAAGGCCACAGACATCTGGATGGGTCAGTTGCTAAGCAGCACAGTCTGACTCTCATCCCATTTTCAAAGGCAGAATTATTAGAGACTGACTAATGTCTTCTCTCTGTCTGACATATAGATCCATTAGTGTCTGTGGGTCTTTAGAGGCCAACCATCTATGTGCAAACCCTTAAAAGTGAAATAAACAAAAACTAAATATGAGCCTTCCTGTTTGATAAAGCTAGCATTAATGTTGACACAGATGTGTTCTTACTCTTGCTGCTCTAGGATCAGATTGCTGAGGGACTCCTGTGGGGCACCTGGTCTCTCCTACCTTATTGATCTGGTCTTTTATGCATGTCCTATTTTCACTAGTCTTGCTGTTTTTGGTTATACGTAAGTACGTATGTTGTTCAACAGTGGGAATCCGCAATGCTCTATAAAATACTATCCAACTTAAAACTGCACCCAAACAAGCTACAAAATACACAAGCGCTAAGTCTATAAAAAGAAAAGAAAACAAACAAAAAAAAGTACTGTAGTGCAAAACATTAGTTGCCACCTGTAGGATGGAGTATTCCCAAGGCAACATTTGACAAACCCATGGCTGAACCTTGGCCCCAGTGTCTACTAAATCCCTCTCATAACTTCTGTTAGCCCATGTATGGTAACAAAGCCTGCTAGTACTGCATCTTATTTTAGTAGCTATTTACGTGATGAATAAACTGATTATTTGCAGGGTGTTTATTAGCTCAATCATCTACGTGGAGCATGAACAACTATATCTGCATCAGATCAATCAGCTAAACACATCTAAACAGTCTTTGATAAATCATCTATCAAAAACATCAAAGCAGAGTTTTAATATTAAAAGTCTATATTTACAGGGGTCCCCTCCTGGAGCCAGGCCTGGGGGTGGGGCACGTTGGCGAGCGCCTGGTGGCCGGACCTCTGCCCATGGAGTCCGGCCGGGCACAGCCCGAAGAGGCAACATGGGACCCAGTTCCCGTGGGCTCACCACCTGCAGGAGAGGCCAAGGGGGTCGGGTGCATTGTGTTTTGGGTAGCGGCCGAAGGCAGGGACCTTGGCGGTCTGATCCCCGGCTGCATAAACTGGCTCTAGGGACATGGAATGTCACCTCTCTGGTGGGAAAGGAGCCTGAGTTGGTGCGTGAGGTTGAGAAGTTCCAACTAGATATAGTTGGCCTCAACTCGACGTACGGCAAGGGCTCTGGAACCAGTCTTCTCGAGAGGGGTTGGACTCTACCACTCTGGAGTTGCCGATGGTGAGAGGCGACGGGCAGGGGTGGCAATTCTCGTTGCTCCCCGGCTCAGTGCCTGTATATTGGAGTTTACCCCGGTTATCCCTTCGCCTTCGGGTGGGGGGACGGATCCTTTGAGCCCAAACAACAGTTCAGCGCATCCACCCTTTTTGGAGTCCTTAGAGGGAGTGCTGGAGAGTGCTCCTTCTGGGGGCTCCCTCGTCCTCCTGGGTGACTTCAGTGCTCACGTTGGCAATGACAGAGTGACCTGGAGAGGTGTGATTGGGAAGAACGGCCCCCCTGTTCTGAACCCGAGTGGTGTTTTGTTATTGGACTTCTGTGCTTGTCTCAGATTGTCCATAACAAACACCTTGTTCAGACATAAAGGCGTCCACATGTGCACTTGGCACCAGGACACCTTAGGCAGCAGATCGATGATTGACTTTGTGGTTGTGTTATCGGAATTGCGGCTGCATGTTCTGGACACTCGGGTGAAGAGAGGGGCGGAGCTGTCAACTGATCACCACCTGGTGGTGAGTTGGCTCCAATGGTGGGGAAGGATGCCGGACAGACCCGGCAGGCCCAAACGTGTTGTGAGGGTCTGCTGGGAACGCATGACAGAGTCTCCTGTCAGAAGGAGCTTCAACTCACACCTCCGGGGGAGCTTTGACTATGTCTCGGGAGGCGGGGGACATTGAGTCCGAGTGGACCATGTTCCGTGCCTCCATTGTTGAGGCGGCTGACCGCTGCTGTGGCCGCAAGGTGGTTGGTGCCTGTCGTGGCGGCAATGCCTGAACCCGCTGGTGGACACCAGTGGTGAGGGATGCCGTCAAGCTGAAGAAGGAGTCGTATCGGGCCTTACTGGCCTGTGGGACTCCTGAGACAGCAGATACTGTAGGTACCGGCAGGCCAAGCGGAGTGCAGCTACGGCTGCTGCCGAGGCAAATACCCGGGCATGGGAAGAGTTCGGTGAGGCCATGGAGAGTGACTTTCGGACGGCCTCGAAAAGGTTCTGGACCACCATCCGGCATCTAAGGAGGGGGAAGCAGTGCACTGTCAACATTGTGTATAGTGGTGATGGTGTGCTGCTGACCTCAACTCGGGTTGTGGATCGGTGGAAGGAATACTTCGAGGACCTCCTCAATCCCACCAACATGCCTTCCAGAGAGGAAGTAGGGCCTGGGGACCTGGGGATAGGCTCTCATATCTCCGGGGCTGAAGTTGCCGAGGTAGTCAAAACTCCTCGGCGGCAAGGCCCCAGAGGTGGATGAGATCCGCTCAGAGTTCCTTAAGGCTCTGGATGTTGTAGGGCTGTCATGGTTGACTCGACTCTGCAACATCGCGTGGACATCAGGGCAGCGCCGCTGGATTGGCAGACCGGGGTGGTAGTCCCTCTTTTTAAGAAGGGGGACCGGAGGGTGTGTTCCAACTATAGGGGGATCACACTCCTCAGCCTCCCTGGTAAGGTCTATTCAGGGGTACTGGAGAGGAGGGTCCGCCGGATAGTCGAACCTCGGATTCGGGAGGAGCAATGTGGTTTTCGTCCTGGGCGTGGAACAGTGGACCAGCTCTACACCCTCAGCAGGGTCCTCGAGGGTGCATGGGAGTTTGCCCAACCAGTCCACATGTGTTTTGTGGACTTGGAGAAGGCATTCGACCATGTCCCACGGGGGGTCCTGTGGGGTGTCGGGCCCGTTGATACGGGCTGTCCGCTCCCTGTACAATCGGTGTCAGAGTTTGGTCCGCATTGCTGGCAGTAAGTCGAACTCATTTCCGGTGAGGGTTGGTCTCCGCCAGGGCTGCCCTTTGTCATCGATTCTGTTCATAATTTTTATGGACAGAATTGGTGTTGAGGGGGTCCGGTTTGGTGACCTCAGGATCGGGTCTCTGCTTTTTGCAGATGATGTGGTCCTGTTGGCGTCATCGGCCCGTGACCTCCAACTATCACTGGATCAGTTCGCCGCCGCATGTGAAGCAGCTGGGATGAAAATCAGCACCTCCAAATCTGAGGCCATGGTTCTCAACCGGAAAAAGGTGGAGTGCCTTCTCCGGGTCAAGGAAGAGATCCTGCCCCAAGTGGAGGAGTTCAAGTACCTCGGGGTCTTGTTCACGAGTGAGGGAAGAATGGAGCAGGAGGTCGACAGGCAGATCGGTGCGGTATCCGCAGTAATGCGGTCTCTGCACCGGTCCGTAGTGGTGAAGAGAGCTCCCAATTTACCGGTCGATCTTCATTCCTACCCTCACCTATGGTCATGAGCTTTGAGTAATGACCGAAAGAACAAGATCACGGGTACAAGCGGCCGAAATGAGCTTCCTCCGTAGGGTGGCTGGGCTCTCCCTTAGAGATAGGGTGAGAAGGTCAGCCATCCGGGAGGAGCTCGGAGTAGAGCCGCTGCTCCTCCGCGTTGAGAGGAGCCAGATGAGGTGGCTTGGGCATCTAGTTAGGATGCCCCCTGGATGCCTCCCTGGTGAGGTGTTCAGGGCATGTCCCTCCGGTAGGAGGCCCCCGGGAAGACCTAGGACACGTTGGAGAGACTATGTCTCCCGACTGGCCTGGGAACGCCTGGGGATCCCTCCGGATGAGCTGGAAGAGGTAGCAGGGGAGAGGGAAGTCTGGGCTTCTCTTCTTAGGCTGCGGCCCCCGCGACCCGACCCCGGATAAGTGGTAGAGGATGGATGGATGGATGGATGGATATATTTACAGGTGCTAAATAACATTGACTATTTCAATCTTAATGGGGTCTGTCATCACTGCTAAAGCTGCTAAACAGGACCAAACATCCCTAATAGCTTAGATCAGTGTTTCTCAACTGGTGAGTCATGCCCCATAAGTGGGTCGCAGACTATTATTCAGTGCGACGTCAGCCTTTGCCTGGACCAAAAAATCCAAGAAAAACATAAACATTAACTGAGTGTCATTCATCCTCCTTAACAGTAGATAGTAATAATGTCGAGTAAGGCGAGTTGACAGCTGTCATTTCACACCATAGAAAAAGACCTGCAAAGTTTCCCCTCTTGCAGACCTGTTTAGTAACAGTGTGTGGCTCACACACTTATCTTGCTGATGTGTTTGACCAGTTAAATGCATTAAATGTGTCTGTGCAGGGGAGGGAGCACATTTTTAAATGATATGACAAATTCGAAGCATTCAAAAAAATATCTGGGCAAGTCATGTTTCTAAAATCCGCAAATGGACACGACAGGAAAAAATGGGATGAAGAAATCAATCACAACACCTCTGACTAAACTTCTAGAGTGGGTTATGGCTACTTTCCGGAGAAACAGGAATGATGACTGGACATGCGCCCCTTTGGAATCGAAGGCATCACATTGCCAAGCACCGAGATTATGCTTGTGAAGCTGAAAAAGAAAATTTGCTGAAAAGAAATTCCTGGAGGATAGCCTCTCCCATCTCTGGTGCAGCATTGTATCAATCCTCTTGCCATTCAGCATGATCCATCTCTGTGAGTGTGGCTTCTCAGCTTTGATTCGGCTGAAGACAAAGCACAGGGACAGACTGGACAGTGAGCATGACCTCAGAGTTACTTTGTCTACAATGACTCCAGACTTTGAGACTCATGTCAGGAGCAAAAAACATGCCCAGTTCTCCCATTAATTCCTCCAAACACGTCAATGATATTGGTCTTACACCTAAGGAAGAAAAGTGCTGCTTAATTTTCTTCAAAGCTTATTTTTAAGTATTTACCTATTGATAAAATAATCAGAAGAAAAGTTCATTTTGTGTACTTCAATCATTTGAAATGCACTTTTTGTTTAATTTTTTTGTTTACTTTATTTCAAGTTTGTGGAAAAAGCTGCTGCTGAAGAAATGACTGTTTTCCCATAGTGCAGTGTGATTGTTTAGGTTCAATGAGTGAGGATCTTCAACTAAATTGACATAATTTAGTGGTAGCATTTTTATTATTTCATATTCGTGCATGTTGAGTCTGTTGAAAAAGGCTAAAGTCACTGAAGCATTTTGGATTTAATTCAAATGCAGCTAATTGAGAATTTAAGGGAATATTTCCATCTGTAATATCACTGCTTGAAGTAATTTTGCTTCATCAATAACTTGTTTTTTGTGTTGGCATTCTGTGATTCTATTCTACGATCTCTGATTCAAACTGCTCGATCTTTTCATTCAATTAATAAGAGAAGTTCAATCAATCAATCATTATTTATATACCGTCTGTTACAATTAAAATTGTTTCTAGGCGCTTTACAGAATCCCAGGGCCTAACCCCAATCAAGCAACAGTGGAAAGGAAAAACTCCCCTTTAACAGGAAGAAACCTTGAGCGGGACCAGGCTCATGTAGGTGGACCCTCCTGCTGATGGTCGGCTGGGTGGAGAGGAGAGGAGAGCTGGGTTAAGCTAAAGGCCGAGATAGCAGAAAAAGGCGCTACAAGTAATCAATTCCCTCAAAGGTGAATGTGAACATCTTTACAGAGACATGGCTGAACCACCTAGTGTTGAATGCTAATGTGGATCTGCTGGGATTCAATGCTGTGAGAGCTGACAGAGACGCTAATGTGAGCAGAAAAGCAAAGGTCCGGGACTCATTTTGTATGTCAACAACCGCTGGTGTAATCCAGGACATATGTCCGTAAAGACAGTCTCATGGTGCCGGTACCTCAACCTGCTAGCTGTTAGTCTGCAGGCATATTCTCTACAGAGGGAGTTCAGGCAGATCATTGTCTGTGTGTAAGTCCCTCCGAGGGCGGACGAAGCCACTGTTTCCACTCTGTCACAGCAAGGTTGCAGACACAACACCCTGAGGCATTTATGGTCATCTCTGGGGACTTTAAGCATGCAACTTTGGACTTTAATGTGGGTGTTTTTAAACAAGTTGTAGACTGTCCAACTAGAAACAACTGGACAATTGATCTGCTGCATGCTAATGTATCGGATGCATACAGAGTGACCCCCCCCCCACTAGGGGGAAGTCTGGTTACAGCCACTGTATACCCCCCAGTCCAAAGGCAACCGCCGAGAACCCGATCAGTCAGGAGATGGTCCCCTGAGAAGGAAAGGAAAGAGCCTGTTTTAACACCACAGACTAGGATGTGCTGATGAATCTGCATGGTGAGGACATAGAGGGGATGATACACTGCCTGTCGGACTACCTGAACTTTTTGAAATTGTGGTGTTCCCTGTCAACCATTAGCATGGCCTCCCCGTCTGTTTCACCTGGTGTCTTTGTCTGTTCAGCGTGTGAAATGTTTAGTTGTTTAGGTGCAGAAAGTGTAGATGGCTCTGGAGGCGAGACTTAGTGAGCTTAAGATGTGGTTCCGCAGCTTGGAGTTGTCTACAGTTGCGTGAGGTAGCCAGGAGAAGCTAGCTGCTGCGGCGCTGCCTGGCGTAGCTACAGCTAGCGGTCCCCCGGCAGCAGCCGAGCAGCCGCTAGCCAGGGCGGCTGGGTGACGGTTCGCAGGAAGTGTAGCCCAAACCAAAGGCCCACAGTGCACCACCACCTGCTTCCCGTGGCTAATCGTTTTTCCCCACTTGGTGACACACCCGCTGAGAAACTGACCCTGGTAATTGGTGACTCTGTTTTGCGTTACGTGAAGCCGACTCCTGTGACCATAGTCAAGTGCATTCCGGGGGCCAGAGCGGGCGACATAAAAGCCAATCTAAAGCTGCTGGTGAGAAGTAAACGTAAATTTGGTAAATTTATTATTCACGTCGGAGAAAACACCCGGCTTCATCAGTCAGAAGTCACCATAATTAACATAGAGTCGGTGTGCAAGTACGCTAAAACGATGTCGGACTCCGTAGCATTCTCTAGTCCCCTCCCCAATCTGGCCAGCGATGAAATGTTTAGCCGCATGTCGTCGCTCCGTCGCTGGCTGTCACAGTGGTGCCCCGAAATCCAGGTGGCCTTTGGAGACAATTGGAGCAGTTTTGGGGGAAAACCTGGTCTGATTAGGAGAGACGGTGTCCATCCCACACGGGATGATGCCTCTCTCATTTCTAGTAACATGGCTAATTTTATTAGACCCAAAGTGACCTGACAAACCAGGGTCCAGACCAGGATGCAGAGTTGTAGTCTTACACACCTCTCTGCTGCTTCCATAGAACCCTCATCCACCAAAAATAATATATTTAACACTATAGAGGTAGTCTCTGTTCCACGGTTAAAAGTTCACCAAGCACAGAGCAGGGGAACGGTCAATCACCATAATCTCATTAAAATTAATACCAAAGCACAAGTTGTAGAAACTAATATCACAATTAAATGTGGACAGTTAAATATTAGATCTCTTTTGTGTAAATCCCTGTTAGTGCACGACCTGATAGCGGATCATCACATTGATTTATTTTGTCTGACTTGAGACCTGGCTTCAGGAGGAGGAGTATGTTATCTTAAATGAATCTACTCCTCCTACCCATCTTAATTATCATATTGGTCGTGGTACTGGTCGAGGAGGGGGAGTGGGAGCAATCTATCACTCCAAGTTATTAATTAATCTTAGACCAAAACATGGCTCCAGTTCATTTGAAAGCCTGACTCTTGGCATCACCCATCTGAACTGGAAGACAGAAAAGCTACTTTTGTTTGTAGTTCAAATAAAATCTAATCAAATCAGTATTTATTTATATAGCATCTTTTTACAATCAAAATTGTTTCAAGGCGCTTTCCAGAATCCCAGGACCTAACCCCAGACAAGCAACAGTAGCAAGGAAAAACTCCCCTTTAACAGGAAGAAACCTTGAGTAGGACCAGGCTCATGTAGGGGGACCCTCATGCTGATGGCCGGCTGGGTAGAGAGAGAGGAGAGGGGGGAGGACAGGTAGAGGATAGAACGGAGAGGAGAGGAAACGATGACCCAGTGGGGTGACAGGCCTGTGAGGTGATCATGTTTCTGGACCCCGGCAGCCTTGAACTATAACAGCATAGCTAAGATGTTAACCTAATGATTAGACAACCCCCTAAGTATGATCATTTGTCTGTCTATGATAGTAGCTGGAACTACAGAATTAGTAACATTTATCCCATTTACTGTTTTAGTCTGTTTTAGTCTTAGTACTGTTTTACTCCCTCAGTTCTTATTCCCAGTTTTTAGTCTTTACACCTTTTATCCCATTTACTGTTTCAGTCCTTCGGTCTTTAGCTCCAGTGTCTCCTCGTGGTGTTTCCTCATGGGGGCCTGCCAGGCTGGGAGATGTTTCCGGTCTACCGCTGGAGGTGCTGTCCCATTGTCGACCCTGGCCTGGGTGGTTAGGGGGCTCTGTGCTTTGGTGTGAAGCCTCCGGTCTGTCCGGGTCGGGGTGGTCTTTGTGGCGGTACCACCTGTGGTCGCGGACCGTGACCTCCCTCGGCCTGGTGGGCCTCCAAAGGTGGCGTCTCCTTCGCCTCAGGTCTCGGTGCCCAGCCATGTCTCAGCTTGCCTCAGCTTGCTTATGTGTGTGGGTGTGTGTGTAAGTGTGTTGTATGCATGTGTGTGTGTCTGTCCTTTTCTTAATTCTGTTGTTCTCTTTGCTGTTTTTATCCTTTGTGAGGCACTTTGTGCTACCTAGCGTATGAAAAGTGCCATATAAATAAAGATTGATTTGATTTGATTTGAACAATAAGCTTTTTCAAAGAGGTAGGTTTTAAGCATAATTTTAAAAGTAGAGATGGAGTCAGCCTCCCGTACCTAGACTCTGGGAACCACAAGTAGACCAGCATTCTGAGAGCGGAGCGGTCTATTGGGCTGATAAGGTGTCACTAGCTCCTCCAGGTAGGATGGAGCTAGGCCTCTGAGGACCTTGTAGGTCAAAAGAAGGGTTTTAAAAAATATTCTAAATTTAACGGGCAGCCAATGAAGAGATGCCAGTATAGAAGTAATGCGATCTCTTTTGTCAATACCTGTCAGAACTCTGGCTGCAGCATTTTGGATCAGCTGGAGGCTTCTTAAAGAGTTGTTTGGACACCCTGATAATAAAGAATTACAATAGTCCAGCCTGGAACTAACAAATGCATGGACTAAATGCATCATGCTTAGAATAGTTTCCTAATCCTTGTGATGTTCCTCAGGTGAAAAAAGGCACTTCTAGAGACAATTTTAATGTGTCAGTTGAAGAACAGATCAAAAATTACTCCAAGATTCCTTACAGAGAGACTAGATGTTAATGGGATACCATCTCGAGTGATCATGTGATCTAATCTATCCCTGAGAGGTTCAGGACCAAACACCTTGACCTCAGTTTTTCATGAGTTAAGGAGGAGGAAATTTGAAGACATCCAGGACTTTATGTCTTTAATGATCTGGTCCTGGATAGAGCTGCCTATGATTGGTAAAACATCCTTCAACAGGTGTGTTGGGATGGGATCTAAAAGACACGTGGAGGACTTGGATTTCTGAATTAGCGATGACGCCTCAGAAAAATATATACTCATAATATAAACTCCTAAAGGAGTTTAAGAGCTCGTTGGAGAACCTGTATGTTCCCACAGTCAGCACATCTGGTGATGGTCCAGTTGTTGGGATGGCCTGGTTAGCTTTTTCTCTGATAGCTAGAACTTTATCAATGAAGAAGGTCATGAAGTCTTCACTACTAAGGGAAGAAGGGATACGTGGATCTAAAACACTGTGACTCTTGGTTAATTTGGCCACAGTGCTGAAAAGAAACCAGGGGTTGTTCTTATTTTCCTCAATTATAAAAAATAAATAAGCTGTTCTAGCCTTGCGGAGGGCCTTTTTGTAACCTAATAGACAGTCTTTCCAGGCTACATGATAGCTGTCTGTTTTACAAGAATGCCACTTCCTTTCCAGTCTTCGCACTTTCTGCTTGACGGTCCTGATATATGAATTATACCAGGGGGCACACCTCCTCTGATTTACTATTTTCTTTTTTAGGGGGGCAACAGAATCAAGCATGATTCTCAGTGAGGTTGCTGCACCTTGTTGTAAAATATCTATAAATAATAGGGGAGGAGTACTTGTTATTGAAGGTCCTTAAGAGGAAGTGGCAGGAACAGAGGTGGACGGGCCCACATCGAGTCACAGCACGCACCGACACAGTGGTCCGGTTTGAAGGAAAGGGAGACACCTGGTACCACCTTTCGCAGTGTGCCAAGGTACCGAAAACAGCAGACGTGAAAGAGAGCAGCAAGGGGTCAGCAACGTCAGAAACCCTCAACGCGTAACAGGTGAAGTGCTAGTAACCTCTCCCTGCAACGGCAACGATGGATGCGAAGGTGCTGAAATCCTCGATGGAGGAACATCTGGACCCCAGTCAACGCTCAGCAGGAGGAATGCTGAAGTGTAGATGATCATTGAATGGTTTATTGATAATATGCATGTCTGTTGTAATCTTTGCATCTATATTGATTTATGTAGATGTTTATAGGACCACCGTGCGTTTCCCCAGGGATCAATCATTATAATCTTAGCCCTGCTGAGGTTGACCCTATTGCTGAAGGTGCAGCAACCTCACTGAGAATCACGCTTGATTCTGTTGCCCCCTAAAAAAGAAAATGGTAAATCAGAGGAGATGTGCGCCCTGGTATAATTCATATATCAGGACCGTCAAGCAGAAAGTGCACAGACTAGAAAGTAAGTGGTATTTTTTTTAGATAGATATTTACCATTTAGCATGTAAAGAGTGTCTGGTAGTTTACAAAAAGGCCCTCCGTAAAGCTAGAACAGCTTATTTTTCTTCTTTAATTTAGGAAAATAACAACAACCCCTGGTTTCTTTTCAGCACTGTGGCCAAATTAACCAAGAGTCACAGTGTTTTAGATCCACGTATCCCTTCTTCCCTTAGTGGTGAAGACTTCATGAGCTTCTTCACTGATAAAGTTCTAACTATCAGAGAAAAAGCTAACCAGGCCATCCCAACAACTGGGCCATCACCAGGTGTGCTGACTGTGGGAACATACAGGTTCTCCAACGAGCTCTTAAACTCCTTCAGCCCTATATATTTTTCTGAGGCGTCATCCCTAATTCAGAAATCCAAATCCACCACATGTCTTTTAGATCCCATCCCAACACACCTGTTGAAGGATGTTTTACCAATCATAGGCAGCTCTATCCTGGACCAGATCAATTGTGCTTTAGTGACAGGTTATGAACCCCCGGTCCTAAAAAGGCGGCAGTGATTAAGCCGTTGCTTAAAAAACCATCACTGGATCCTCATGTGTTAGCAAACTATAGGCCTATACCCAATCTTCCTTTTATCTCTAAAATTCTTGAGAAGGTGGTGGTGACTCAGTTACTGGAGCACCTGCAGAGAAAAAGCCTGTTTGAGATGTTTCAGTCAGGCTTTAGAGCTCATCACAGCACAGAAACAGCACTTCTTAAAGTTACTAATGATCTTCTTATAGATTCAGATCATGGTTTCTCTGCTGGTTCTGCTGGACCTCAGTGCTGCTTTTGATACAGTTGATCACAGCATCCTGTTACAGAGACTGGAACATGTGATTGGGATTAAAGGGACAGCACGAGACTGGTTTAGATCATATTTATCAGATAGATACCAGTTTGCTCATGTCCATGGCGTTCCCTCTTCATACAGTAGGGTTAGCCATTGAGTTCCACAAAGTTCTGTACTCGGACCAATCCTTTTCACCTTGTACATGCTTCCCTTAGGGAACATTATTTGGCAGCATGGGATAAATTTTCATTGTTATGCTGATGACACTCAGCTTTATTTATCCATGAAACCAGAGGAGACAGAGAAGTTAGTGAAGCTTCAGACCTGTCTTAAAGACATAAAGTCCTGGATGTCTTCAAATTTCCTCCTCCTTAACTCAGGAAAAACTGTGGTCATGGTGTTCGGTCCTGAACCTCTCAGGGATAGATTAGATCACATGATCACTCTAGATGGTATCTCATTAACATCGAGTCTCTCTGTGAGGAATCTAGGAGTAATTTTTGATCAAAATCTCTCCTTCAACTCACACATTAAAACAGTCTCTAGAAGTGCCTTTTTTCAGACAGACAGACAGAGTACTTTATTGATCACTTTAGGGGGTGTCCATCAGGGAAATTAGCATCTCCAAAAAAAAACGTACAGCACTGTACAAAATTACCCACCACCATTACACACCATTAAACCTATTAAAGGTAATACAAATAGAATAAAATAAGAAATAAAATAGAATAAATTAAAAATAAAATATAAATATAAAACTATAAAAATGTAAATAAATGAATAGATGGATGAATGAACTGAATGAATGGATGTCACAGTATTATGTTATTCCAGTGTTATTCCAGTCCTTCTGTTGGCCCTCCTCCCCCCCAGTGAGGAGTTGAACAGTCTGATGGCTCGGGGGATGAATGAGTTCCCCAGTGTGTTTGTCCTGAACTTGGGGAGGCGCAGCCTCTGGCTGATCAGGCTGAGGAACATCACAAGGATTAGGAAACTAATCTAAGCATGATGCTGAAAAGTTAGTCCATACATTTGTTAGTTCCAGGCTGGACTATTGTAATTCTTTATTATCAGGGTGTCCAAACAACTGCTATGGAACCAGCTCCCTGTCCAGGTACGGGAGGCTGACTCCATCTCTACTTTTAAAATCAAACTTAAAACCTACCTCTTTGAAAAAGCGTATTGTTACTTATTCTGTAGTACCAGTTACTATCATAGACAGACAAATTATCATACTTTAGGGGTCGTCTAATCATTAGGTTAACATCTTAGCTATGCTGCTATAGGCCGAGGCTGCCGGGGTCCAAAAACATGATTACCTGACAGGCCTCTGTCACCCCACTGGGTCATGGTCTCCACTCCTCTCCACCTCACCAAGTTGACTCCTGATGCTATTTCTTGTGTAGTTTTTCTGCTTCTCCCCCCTTTCTGTATTCATTTACAGGTATCGCCGCCTTCAGAACTGCATAATGACCTCCAACCCCGCTGACCCACTCAACCGGCAGCTTACTCAATATAATGTATTTTTGTATTTATTTCTATGCTCTCTGCCCATCCTCTCCTCTCCTCTCCTCTCCTATCTATTCTATCCTCTACCTGTCCTCCCCCTTCTCCTCTCTTTACCCAGCCGGCCATCAGCAGGAGGGTCCCCCTACATGACCCTGGTCCTGCTCAAAGTTTCTTCCTGTTAAAGGGGAGTTTTTCCTTGACACTGTTGCTTGTCTGGGCTTAGGCCCTGGGATTCTGTAAAGTGCCTTGAAATAATTTGGATTGTAACAGACGCTATATAAATAAAGATTTATTCGATTTGATTTGAACAAATTTGTCTTTCTACTCTGTCTTGAACAGATGAGGATGCCTGCATCAACACATGGACACACGAGTTTCATTGCATCGTTGTGTTTACATGTGAACAGAGTGTTCTTCAACATGCTGTGTGCATGTGATTTATTAAACAAGTATAACAATGCGTCTGCAGATGTACTCGAGTTTGCATGAATCCAATCCAACCCAACTGAGCCTGACAACTACTTGCTCTCCACACTCAAACTCCCTATGTCACCTCATATGATGCCATGTTGAAAACATGTTTTTTCTGTGAAAACTGTCCCCTTTGTGTCTTGAAAACCATTTGTAATCAAATGGGAATATTTAGACATTGAGATTACATCTACAGGTTTTACAGTGTATAATGCTGCAAATATTCTGATAAAGCTGAGATTTAGTTGAGCAGTAGTTATATAAATAGACATTTGTCCAACATAGTGTAGCTATAAAATAATAAATAACACTTAAGTTATGAAAGAATAAAAAGCAATAGGATGTGAATGAGTGGGACTTTTCAAGTCTGCTTCTCTCAGCATGCAGCGATGCATCATTCAGCTTTGACAGGTGTTGGATCGCATTACCTCTCGTGTGTCACTGCTAATCCGCGTATTCTTTGAATGAAGACTTTAAGAAGAAAAATGCCAATTTCAGAGTGTATTTAGCAAATAGAACCAATTCAAGATACAAATATTACATAGCTCCGGGTCGGTTCATAACCCTACAATAACAGAGTCAATTGCGAGGGCATGAAGTCTGACAACCTAACTATTCCTTGACCAAATCTTTTATAGAAACACATATGTAAATTATTGATGCTAAATCAGTCCAATCCAGTCCTTCTTCTTGGATGATCTCGTCTTCTTATTCCCGTCCCAGTGGATGCTGACACAGTCCTTGTTCTCCATTGTCTCCCAAATGGCCAGTTCAAAGTTTACCTTCTTGCAGAGGAACTTATCAACACCAGTAAACTATGCTGTCACATTTTATGATGGGGGTTTAACACTTCCCGTCCGAGTGTCTCCTGCTGATTGCAACTATCTAAACAACAATCGTGAAGGAAGGGTCAACTGACCTTTATTACACTTACTAAAGATTCTACCATTCCTAACTTCCCATTCCTAAAGTGCTTCTAACAGAAAACAGAAACATATGGTACAACACATGATAACAAAATAAACACAATTCTCTTTATGGTCAAGTTGAGAACAAGGCTGCTGTCTCATTTCAGCTGGAAGATTCATTGACTCCATCCACCAGCAAGACATTCAACACTACCCCACACCCCAATTCCAACAGAGGGTGTTTGATAATAACAATCATGCACACAAAGATGTGCATGCCAATACCCTTCCATTGTGTGTGTTATTTTATGATAATGTCATCATTTTGATATCTGGTTTCACAACTTGCTGTGTGTGTGTATTTTCTGACCTGTTATTTTCTGATTCTCTGACAGCATTTTCTGGGAATGTGCTTGGCATTTCTATATTGTCCAGTCGAGGTGTCCTGTGGGACAGGGAGCTGATGAATGTGTGAATATGACATGGGAATTTTCAACTACAGGGCAAAAAAAGAGAGTTTAGGAGAATGAGTCTTTGCCACAGAAGAGAGCTTCCCCAGTGCGCAGGTAGCAGAGACTCATCTGAGATGCTCCTCATTGCACCTCACAGGTCTGATTCAAACATCCCAGCCATGGATTCACATCTATTAATGAAGCCAAGTAAATAATTCAGCTCAAGAAAAGGTTTTACTCACCCTCCTGGCAACCTCTCTTTTAGTTGCCACTCGCACCTTTCTTTGTTTTGTCTTCTTTAAAATTCTCTCCAATTGCGCTCGACCTGCTTTTGCTGCCTGCTTGTCAGCTCCTCTTTAATTGTTGCAGACTGGCTCTGATTTTACCCTTCCACACTCCTCTTTCTGTCTCTTTCATCACTGATTTTAATTGCCTGTCTTCCTTCTTTTAACTAAATTCCCAGTCTGAGTTTGTCAGATCTCTGATGTGACTTATTCTGCTCCTTTGCTTTTTTCTCCATTCTTATTAGACAAAGTTTTAATAATTTACAGATAGGTCATATTTTATGCTATAGTGATTTCACAGCTCCATTTAAGTGATGAGCAACATATTCTGTGGAACAAAAGTAGAATTTTTTTCAACCCATACCCATGTGAACTTAGCTGTTTCGGTTTTGTATGTTTGTGAACAACCAGTAGTTGAAGTACTGTCAGGGCATGAAGACACAATCTAAAAGTTAAGTCTTGTCATTATCTCTGTTGAAAACCAGCAAATCATACAGAAATTTGGGGAATGAATAGAATTTATTTTTTTTAAAGTTGTTAGAAACCTCATTTCCCCCCTCCTTGAACCACCACCTTACTGTGGTGGATGTGTTTGTGTGCCCAAATGAACCTGGGAGCAAGGTTGTCTGGGGCTGTTATGTCACTGGTAGGGCCTCCCATGGCAAACAGGTCCTAAGTGACGGGCCAGAATAAGGGTGGTTCACCAACCCACCATGAAGAGTATACAAACAAGGTTGTTTACATCACCCGGATTGGTGTTACTGAGGCCCCACTCTGGAGCCAGGCCTTGGGTTGGGGTTTGCAGGCGACGCCTGGTGGCTGAATCTGCACCCACGGAACTCGGCCAGGTGCAGCCTGAAATGGCGACGTGGGCCCAAACCCTCTGGATGTTGCAGGGTTGTCTTGGCTGACACGTGTTTGCAACATCACGTGGCAGTCAGGTACAGTGCCGCTGTATTGGCAGACCGGTGTGGTGGTACCCTTTTTAAAATAGGGGACTGGATAGTGTGTTCCAACTATAGGGTCTCACGGTCCTCATCCTCCCTGGCAAGGTCTACACCAGAGCACTGGAGAAGAGAATTTAGCCGATAGTTGAACCCTGGATTCAGGAGCAACATTGTGTGGAACACTGGACAAGCTCTATACCCTGCAAAAGGTGTTTGAGGGTTTATTTGACAATCAGCAAATATTCTGTGGGGGTCTGTGTTGATTCTCATTTATCCAGGTCATAGTTATCCAAGTTAAGATTTCTGTCCAGTCAACACAGAAATCTTACCTTGGATTCTGTGGGGGGTGCTCCATCAGTATGGGTTCCGAAGATGTCCTGTCAGCTTCATCAAGCCAGGACTTTGGTTGAAAAAGGATGGATTGCCCTCTACAGGTTGGTTGAGAAGTGCTGCCTCAAGTGGAGGAGTTCAGGTATCTTGGGGTCTTGTTAACAAGTGAGGGGAAAGATGAAGCTTGAGATTGACAGGCGGATTGGTGCAGCCAAAGTGGTCAGTAATGTAGTCTGCCCCCTCCCGTGTATTCATCTACAGGTATCACCACCTTCATAGTTGTATGCTGACCTACTGACCTCCAACCCCGCTGACCCACTCATCTCAACTCTACTGGCAGTTTATTTTAATTAATATAATGTATTTCTATGTTCTCTACCTATTTTCTCCTCTACCTGTCCTCCTCCTTCTCCTCTCTCTCTACCCAGCCGGCCATCAGCAGGAGGGTCCCCCTATATGAGCCTGGTCCTGCTCAAGGTTTCTTCCTGTTAAATGGGAGTTTTTCCTTGCCACTGTTGCTTGTTGGGAGTCAGGCCCTGGTATTCTGTAAAGCACCTAAAAACAATTTTGATTGTAACAGATGCTATATAAATAAAGATTGATTGATTGATTGAATGTACTGGACCATTATGGTAAAAAGAGAGCTTATTCACAAGGCGAAGCTCTCGATTTACTGGTCAATGTTCACTCCAACTCTCACCTATGGACATGAACTTTGGGGAATGATTAAAAGGACAAGATTGCGGACATAAGCGACTGGAGTAAGTTTCCTCCGCAGGGTGACTGGGTGCTTCCTTAGAGATAGGGTGAGAAGCTCAGTCACTTGGGAGGAGCTCGGCGTAGGAGCCCCTTCACGTCAAGAGGAGACAACTGAGGCATCTGATTTGGATGCCCCCCTAGGCACCTGCCTAGGGTGCGTTCCAGGTGTATTGCACCAGGAGGAGGCCCCGAGGCAGACCCAGGAGACGTTGGAGATACTATGACTCTCTGGCCCAGAGATGCCTCCGAATACTCCCTGAAGAGGTGTATGAATTTCTGGGAACAGGGAAGTCTGGCAATTGCTGAGGCTGCTGCCCCATGATCTGGTCCTGGACAAAGCAGAAAAAGGTGAGATGGATAGATGGATGGGTAGATCGAGACAGATAGACAGACAGTCAGACAGACAGCTTCTTGTACAACAGGATTTTGTTTGACAAGCCTTGTTGTCACAGCAGCATACAAGTATGTAAGTAATGCAATGGCCATAAACAGCTGTTTATGTCCATTACAGGATGGCCTGATTAGCTTTTCTCAAATTCTTATATCTTCATTAGTGAAGGAGCTCATGAAGTTTCATGAAGTGAAGAAGAAATACGTATGTAACTGGTCTAATTCCTCTGTGTTGCGTTTTAAAAGAGAATGTCCACACCACTGTTTTCCACTCATCTTTCTACTGAGGAAAATAAAATGAATATACAGGCTTCATTGACCACATCTGAACCACTCTGTGACAGGGAATGAAAGAAAAAGAGAGCATTAGGCACAATCAAGGTATCCACATGTACTGCATCCCTGAGAAAGAATATTGGGGAACATGGAATACAGTTCTGCCTGAGGAGGGAAAGCTTAACATCATCAGGTGACATGACAAAAGAAAATAAATTAAAACACATTTTGTGTAAAACGTGCATCTAAAACAACATGAATCTGGACTCATTTGGCCACAGTGCTGAAAAGAAATCTTAGGTTCCTTTGGTTTTCTTCAATTAAAGAAGACGAATAGGCTGTTTAAGACTTACGGAGGACTGTTTTAAATTACCAGACAGTTATAGGGCTTAGATTATTATGATTGACCCCTGGAGAAACACATGGTGGTCCTGGGATTAGCACAGGGATCGCTTCCTTAAACCTCATATTATGTTGGAAAAACATTACATTGTTGATGTTATGGGTCATTTTGATCAATACTGTGTAAATGCCTCGAAAGAGCCAAGAAAACAGGTTAATCTGAGAACTACTTGATTTTAGATTATAGAAACAGTTAGATAATTGATATTCAATCCATCCACCGCTTATCCGGGGTCAGGTCGCGGGGGCAGCAGCCTAAGCAGAGGCCCAGACTTCCCTCTCCCCAGCTACTTCTTCCAGATTGTTCAGGGAAATCCCCAGGCGTTCCCAGACCAGCCGAGAGACATAGTCTCTCCAACGTGTCCTGATTCTTCCCGGTGGCCTCCTACCGGAGGGATATGCCCTGAACACCTCATCAGGGAGGTGTCCAGGGGCATCCTGACGAGATGCCCAATCCACCTCATCTGGTTCCTCTCAACGTGGAGGAGCAGCGGCTCTACTCCGAGCTCCTCCCGGATGGCTGAGCTTCTCGCCCTATCTCTAAGGGAGACCCCAGCCACCCTACGGAGGAAGCTCATTTCGGCCGCTTGTACCCGTGATCTTGTTCTTTCGGTCATCACCCAAAGCTTATGACAATAGGTGAGAGTAGGAACCAAGATTGAGCGGTAAATCGAGAGCTTTGCCTTTTGGCTCAGCTCTCTCTTCACCACAACGGACCGGTGCAGAGTCCACATTACTGCTGATGCCGCACCGATCCGCCTGTCGATCTCCTGCTCCATTCTTCCCTCAATCGTGAACAAGACCCCAAGGTACTTGAACTCCTCCACTTGGGGCAGGATCTCCTCCTTGACCTGGATAAGAAACTCCACCTTTTTCCGGCTGAGAACCATGGCCTTGTCAGACCCTGCTCCAGCCCATGGACACAGTTCTTTTCCACTCCCCTGCTCACACCACACCCTCTGATCACACACCTGCTCTCAGTCACTGATCACACACCTGCCCTCACTCACTGATCACACACCTGCCCTCACTCATCAATCAGTTCACCTACCAGTATATATTCTCCAGCCTCACACTCACTCGGTGCCAGATTGTCTCTGCTATGCATGACCTTCCAGCGTTTACCTGCCTGTCTTCCCGGAATCGACCCTGCCTGTTTACGACCTGCCTGTTCTGCCTGACCCCCGGTAAATTAACTCTGCCTTCTGTTTTGACCACGAGCTCTGCCAGTCTCCCTCTGGATTGTTTGCCTGATTCTGCCTGCCTCCCGGTTACTGACTTTTTGCCTGCCTCGACCAAGTCCACTGCCCCGCCCTCGAACTGTTCTTTGTTTGCCAGATTACAGTTAATAAACCTGTTAACGGATCATCAGTTTATTGCCTGTTTTGTACTGCACTTGGGTCCATACCATACCCGTCACAGGCCTCAGATTTGGAGGTGCTGATTCTTATCCCAGCCGCTTCACACTCGGCGGCAAACCGATCCAGGGATTGTTGGGGGTCACGGGCCCATGACGCCAACAGGACCACATCATCTGCAAAGAGCAGAGACCCGTTCCTGAGGTCACCAAACCGGACCCCCTCAACACCACGACTAGAAATTCTGTCCATAAAAGTTTGAATTGAAAAAACTCTGACACTGATCATACAGGAAGTGTACGGCCCGTATCAGGGGGCCCGACATCCCATACTCTCGGAGAACCCCCCACAGGACCCCCCAAGGGACATGGTTGAATGCCTTCTCTAAGTCCACAAATTCCATGTGGACTGGTTGGGCAAACTCCCACACACCCTCATAGACCAGGCTGAGGGTATAGAGCTGGTCCACCTTTCCACGCCCAGGATGAAAACCACATTGCTCCTCCTGAATCTGAGGTTCAACTATCCCGTGGACCCTCCTCTCCAGTACCCCTGAATAGACCTTACCAGGGAGGCTGAGGAGTGTGATCCCCCTATAGTTGGAACACACCCTCCGGTCCTCCTTCTTAAAAAGAGGGATTACCACCCCGGTCCGCCAATCCAGCGGCACCGCCCCCAATGTCCACGCGATGTTGCAGAGTTGTGTCAACTATGACAGCCCTACAACATCCAGAGCCTTAAGGAACTCCGGGTGGATCTCATCCACCCCCGGGGCCTTGCCACCGAGGAGTTTTTTGACTACCTCTGCAACTTCAGCCCCAGAGACAAGAGAGCCTGTCCCCAGGTCCCCAGGCCCTGCTTCCTCACTGGAAGGCATGTTGGTGGGATTAAGGAAGTCTTCAAAGTATTCTTTCCACTGATCCACAACATCCCGAATTGAGGTCAGCAGCACACCATCGCCACTTTACACAGTGTTGACAGGGCACTGCTTCCCCTTCCTCAGACGCCGGATAGTTGTCCAGAACCTTTTCGAAGCCCTCCAGAAGTGTTTCTCCATGGCCTCACCGAACTCTTCCCATGCCCAGGTCTTTGCTTCGGCAACCGCACTAGCTGCACTCCGCTTGGCCTGCTGGTACCTATCTGCTGCTTCAGGAGTCCCACAGGCCAGTAAGGCCCAATACGACTCCTTCTTCAGCCTGACGGCATTCCTCACCGCTGGTGTCCACCAGCGGGTTCGGGCATTGCTGCCACGACAGGCACCAACCACCTTATGGCCACAGCCCCGGTAAGCTGCCTCAACAATGGAGGCATGGAACATGATCCACTTTGCCTCAATGTCCCCTGACTCCCCAGGACATGGTCAAAGCTCTCCTGGAGGTGTGAGTTGAAGCTCCTTCTGACAGGAGACTCGCCAGGCGTTCCCAGCAGATCCTCACAATACGTTTGGGTCTGCCGGGTCTGTCCGGCATCCTTCCCCACCATCGGAGCCAACTCCAAAAAGGGTGGATGTGCTGAACTGTTGTTTGGGCTCAAAGGATCCGTCCCCCCCACCCGAAGGCGAAGGGAGGCTACCCTCTCATTCACCGGGGTGAACTCCAATATACAGGCACTGAGCCAGGGAACAACGAGGATTGCCACCCCTGCCTGTCGCCTCTCAACATTGGCAACTCCAGAGTGGTAGCAAGTCCAACCCCTCTCGAGAAGACTGGTTCCAGAGCACTTGCTATGCGTCAAGGTGAGGCCGACTATACCTAGTTGGAACTTCTCAACCTCGCAGACCAGCTCAGGCTCCTTTCCCATCAGAAAGGTGACATTTCACGTCCCTAGAGCTAGTTTCTGCAGCCGGGGATCAGACCGCCAAGGTCCCTACCTTTGGCTGCCACCCAACACACAATGCATCAGACCCCCTTGCCCCCCGCAGGTGGTGAGCCCACAGGAAGGGGGTCCCATGTTGCCTCTTTAGGCTGTGCCCGGCTGGACTCCATGGGCAGAGGTCCGGCCACCAGGCGCTCGCCAACGTGCCCCGCCCCCAGGCCTGGCTTCAGGAGGGGGCCCCGGTGAGGGAAACTTGGGACAAATAATCTTTCTCATCTATAGGGGGTCCTGGTTAATTTGTCGTCTTTGTGTACCTAAGCCACAGGCACTCCTTACACTCTCAAATGAAAACTTCTATGGAATATTATTTCATGTCGCTTGAAAAAAGCAGTGCAACAGTATCAGCATTCTGACAGTTTTTCTTTTTTAACATCACTGTGCCTAAAGTCAAACACAGGAGTTTGGAACCAAAATGGCATAAATGTGGTGCACTGAAATACAATGAGAGCGTCCGGTCTCTACTTTCCTCCTTCTCTTCCAGCATCAATGCTGCAATGACGCTGTGTTACAGCAAGATCCACAGCACCATCTGCTAAAACAGGCAAGCAGCTGTTCCTCAAAAAAATGAAGCATCTTCCAACTAATTATATACTTTCTACTTTCATTAAACCTTGATTTAATGGAGATTTAGAAGCTTTGGTTTCCTCAAACTCCTGACAGCAATAAGGTAAGAATGCATTTTTACCATTTAAATATAGGAGAAAAAAGCCAAATGAAAGGAAAAAATCTCACATTTCTGTGCAGGTGAATGAATAAAACCAAAGGAGCATGTTGTGGAATCAGCATCATGTGATTCCAGTTTGACTTAAAGAGGAAATCCAATCAGTTTGAAGGTCTTCTGCAGCAGATTCCATGCAGGAGGTGAAAAGTGGACAAAAGCCCTTTGACTTGACTAAAATGTAGGTCCATCTCGTAATGAAGGGTTTTGTGTGCCGTTAACAGATGTACAGATGCACATACTCACAGACAACATATGGTAGACCTCCACCATATGTGTTTCCATAGCTACAGCTGACTGTGATGGCAGGTCCTTTTCTGTCATGCATAATTACAGCCAGGACACAAGCGATCTGCATGTGTGAATATGTTAGCATAATCATATGGCTCAGCAGCGTCACAGGTGTCAGGAATGAAGAGATTAAGGAGGTAACCCAGAGGCCAGACTGAGATGGACCGGACACGTTCAGAGGAGGGACAATGACTGTGGTAGAGAATGGAACTCCCCGGCGGGAGGTCCAGACAAGGAGCTGATACTAAATATATGGATGGAGTTGTGTATAAAAGAGGTTGTGAACATAGTTGTTGGGAGAGAAGAGGATGCAGAGGACAGCAAGAGACTGGCATGCTTCCATCACGCCTCAGGTGGCATCTGTGTGTCTTGATCTCACATGGGCTGGTAAAAACAGAAGGCCACTTTTCAGATGAAGCTGAGACCACAGACACATTGTAGCAGTACAACATACAAAGAAACAATTAATTTAAAACAATTAAATCGCTTTTCACACCATCTGCATTCATAATAGGTGCTTTGCACCATGCTTGTAAAGGTGTTATTGTTTCAAAGAGCCATCTAAAGCATTGCTGATGGTGTAAATCCTCCTGCTAATGAGGTTATATCAATCATGGGGTTGGATCAGTAGTTTTAAATTTACAAATCACCTAAGTGTGTAACTACACTTACAACAATTATGTTGTTACTGACTGATTTTTCAACACTGCATGGTTACAGTGGTCAGTTTCAGTGGTCGGTTACAATGTCTCTAAAATAGCAGTCTTCTTGTTGGTGCTTTACTCTGTGGCTCTTCCCCCGCTGAGTCTGCATCATTTGACACTTTTAAGTAAAAAAAGACAAGTCAGAGCTGTGTATGAAGCTTTGTCTTATAGTGAACACAACGCAAAGAAGAAAAGAGACAAGATGAAAGTGCAGAGGTTAGAGACGGTTGGAGAAGTCACCATGGAAATAGACAAGCCTTAGATGTCTCTGCTGCATATTTCTCCTGTGTAATTCAGATTTTTCTTGGAGAAAAGATGAGAAAGAATTAAGCAAATATATGCATATACACTGATCAAAGATGGCATTAATATCCTCCCCTCACGTTTCAGCTTCATAAAAACACTAAACCACTATTTTGGAATTCAAATAGATTAGAATGTATGCTAGAATAATCAGTTTAGCAGGGATCAGATAATCTTTTTCAATTTTCCCATAATCTATAAATTAAATTCTGGAAAGACATACCGACGCTGTGAGGGAGCAATTACAATTCTATTTCCCATTAAAGTCATAAACAAAAACAGTTTTCCTAGTCACTGGGAAGTTTTTACTGGAGAATCCCCTCTTAAAACCTGAAAGTATCTATGCTCTTATTGGAGATCAAGTAGACCGGAGCAAGGAGAACAGGATGTGCGAAGGCAGTTCGCCAGGTTGAACCCGCGCAAGGCCCCTGGCCCGGACGGCGTGTCTCCTTCCACCCTGAGGCACTGCGCAGAGGAGCTGACTCCTGTCTTCACAGACATCTTCAACTCCTCCCTGGAGTCGTGCCAGGTGCCAGCCTGCCTCAAAACTTCAACCATCGTCCCTGTCCCCAAGAAGCCACGGATCACTGGGCTTAACGACTACAGACCTGTGGCGCTCACCTCTGTAGTCATGAAGTCCTTAGAGCGCCTGATCCTGCCACACCTCAAGTCCACCACCACCCCCCTCCTGGATCCACTGCAGTTCGCCTACAGAGCTAACAGATCTGTGGATGACGCGGTCAACCTGGCCCTTCACTCCATCCTGCAGCATCTGGACTCCCCGGGAACCTACGCGAGGATCCTGTTCGTGGACTTCAGCTCTGCATTCAACACCATCCGCCCCGCTCTGCTACAGGACAAGCTGTCCCAGCTTAGTGTGCCTGACTCCCTCTGCAGGTGGATCACTCACTTCCTGACGGATCGGAGGCAGTATGTGCGGCTGGGGAAGACTGTCTCAGACTCCGTCACCATCATCACTGGATCACCCCAGGGCTGTGTACTTTCCCCCCTGCTCTTCTCCCTGTACACTAACTGCTGCACCTCAAGCCACCAGTCTGTCAAGCTGATCAAGTTTGCGGATGACACCACCCTCATCGGGCTCATCTCCAATGGAGACGAGACTGCCTACAGGAGGGAGGTGGCTCGACTGGTGTCCTGGTGCGGACACAACAACCTGCAGCTGAACGCTCAGAAGACAGTGGAGATGATTGTGGACTTCAGGAAAGTCACAGCCCCTTTGCCCCCCCTTGCCCTCATGGACTCCCCCATCACCATCGCGGACTCCTTCCGCTTCCTGGGCACCACCATCACCCGGGACCTTAAGTGGGAGCCAACCATCAGCTCCCTCATCAAGAAGGCCCAGCAAAGGATGTTCTTCCTACGGCAGCTGAGGAAGCTCAAACTGCCTCCCAGGATGTTGGCGCAGTTTTATACGGCCATCATCGAGTCCATCCTCACCTCCTCCATCACCGTGTGGTATGCTGGTGCCACCGCCAGGGACAGACTAAGGATGCAGCGCGTCGTGCGCGCTGCCGAGAAGGTGATCGGCTGCAGGCTTCCATCCATCCAGGACCTGTATATCTCCAGGACCCGGAGGCGTGCAGGTCGGATCACGGCCGACACTTCCCACCCTGGTCACGGACTGTTTTCCCCCCTCCCCTCAGGCAGGAGACTACGGTCCATTCGGGCCAAAACCTCCCGCTACACGAACAGCTTCTTCCCCTCTGCCATCAGGCTGCTGAACACCAAGTGACTTATCACTTAAGCACCACGTACAGCAGCCAGTCGGACTCACGAACAATACATCACATTACTCCTGCATTGACCTGCACTATTTCTTACTATTTATGTATATACTGTATATATGTCTTATTTTATTTTATTTATCTTATTCTAGTGTTGTCTTCTTTATGTTGAATGTCGCAGCGTCACACCAAGACAAATTCCTAGCTTGTGTAATACTGTGTATTACATGAACAATGGCAATAAATCTGATTCAATTCAATTCAATCAAGTGGACCGGGGCAAGAAGACATTACCCCACCTAAAAAAAACATTGCTAGTGGAAAGGGGGCATCTGATTAACTGGTGTATCGCTGCTGCTTGAGGAACAAGCAGCCTCTTTACATACTGTACATGTGGTGTGTATGTGTTTGGTCTTTACTCATGCTTTTTACTTTTGTAACTGATTATTTTCAGGGTCCTGAGTGTTAATGAGTGTTTTGATGTTCTTTGGCGGTGTTTTCCCTGTTCCTGCTCTGTTCTGTCTCCAGGGGGTGTGGTGGAGCCTCTTTCCCACGCTGGTGACAGTCACACCTGCTGCCTATTGCTAATCAAATGGCTATTTAGGCCCTGGGCTCCTGTTCACCAGCCTCTGATTGTTTTGTCAGTGTTGTGGTAAACGTGGACTCAGTTACTGGCCCTTTTGTTTGAGGACCAGGAGTTGGAGTTCATATTGTAATCGTTTTTTTTCTCTGCTCGAGGGCAACATATTTCCCTCCTTTGGAGAAGGAAGGAGCAGGATCTTTTCCCTGCTGTGTTCGAGGCTTCTTTTAGTTTCAATAAACCCTTTTGTGAGACTTAGTTGGCTGTTTCCTATCTGAATTCGGGTCCTGATCACCTGGACCTGGTGCCGCGCGAGTGGCAGCCTGTAACAACAGCTCCCGCTCACCCTCGAGCTTTTCCTTTACTTCTTTCTTCTTTTCCGCACCTACTACCTTTGTTTTTGGTGCGTTCGGTTTGTTTCATTCACCCTCACCATGTACGTAAGACTCATGGAGTTTGCACTGGTGGTTCTTCTAATTTCTTCACTTTTTGATACCGCGTCCGGAGACCCTTCGCGGAGCCGCGGCTCGCTTGTTTACAGCAGGGATCAGCTGTTCGCCCTGCGGAGCTTTGCGCCGCTGCCCAAGGAGCGACCCGATGTGCCCCCCGAGCTGAGGAGGAGGAAACGGGGATGCCGCGCCGGGGTCGAGCGCCGTGCCAGGAGGAGACGCTATCGACCCGTCCTGCCCTCCATCATCATGGGGAACGTCAGATCTCTCCCCAACAAGATGGACGAGCTGGCGGCGCTGACCCGGCATCAGCGGGAGTACCGGGAGAGCAGCCTGCTGCTGTTTACGGAGACCTGGCTAACCGCGCTAACTCCGGACACGGCCGCACAACTGGAAGGATTTACTCTCTTACGGGCAGACAGAAGCAGGGAGAGTGGTAAGAGGAAGGGAGGAGGACTGGCAGTGTTTGTGAACGATAGATGGTGTAACCCTGGGCACATCACTATCAAGGAGCAGCACTGCTGTAAGGACGTCGAACTGTTAGCCGTTAGCATGAGGCCTCACTACCTGCCGAGGGAGTTCACACATGCCCTCGCGGTGGTTGTGTACATCCCCCCCTCTGCTAACGCTGATGCAGCCTGTGATGTCCTGCTCTCAGCAGTGAGCAGGCTGCAGACACAGCACCCTGACGCCCTCCTCCTCATCTCTGGAGACTTCAATCATGCCTCTCCATCATCTTCTCTGCCCAAATTCACCCAGTACGTCACATGCCACACCAGGGACAATAAAACACTGGACCTCTTCTATGCCAACACCAAGGAGGCATACCACTCTCTCCCACTCCCTCCCCTGGGCCGTGCCGACCACAACCTTGTACACCTCCAGCCTGTGTACAAACCTCTTGTGCAGAGGCAGCCTGCTGTCACCCGCACAGTGAAGAAATGGTCCGAAGAAGCCGAGGAGGCCCTGAAAGACTGTTTCAACACGACCCTGTGGGATGTATTCAGCGATGCCCATGGGGAGGACATTGACAACCTCACCAGCTGCATCACTGACTACATTAACTTTTGCGTGGAGAACACCGTACCCACCAGGACTGTACGGAGGTTCTCCAACAGCAAGCCCTGGATCACCCCAGACATAAAGGCCCTCCTGAAGGAGAAGAAGAGGGCTTTTGTGTCTGGAGACAAGGAAGAGCTGAAGACTGTGCAGAGGGAACTGAGGAGGAAGATCAGACAGGAGAAGGACAACTACAGGAGGAAGATGGAAAACCAGCTGCAGCAGAACAACATCTGTGGGGTATGGAAGGGCCTGAAGACCATCTCGGGCTTCAAGGAGCAGAAGTCCCAACCTGTGGGTGACCGGGGGTGGGCTAACGACCTGAACTTGTTTTTCAATAGATTTGATCAGGTAACCACCCCTCCCCCGGCCCAGTCTCCTCTGCTGCTACCCCCGCCACTGTCTGTGCCTGCAACCCATTGTTCCTCCTGTCCCCCCTCCTCCCCCTCTCTCATGAACTTCAGCTCACACATTCCCGACACTTCACACCCTGGCCCATGCCCATCCCCCCCACCAACACCTCCCTGCTCCAGCCTGTCCCTCACACCACACCAGGTGAGGAAGGCCCTGAAGAAGAACAGGGCCAGGAAAGCGACAGGTCCGGATGGCATCAGCTCCAGGCTCCTGAAGTCCTGCGCAGACCAGCTGTGTGGGATCTTCAGTCACACGTTCAACCTGAGCCTGAGGCTGGGGAGAGTGCCACAGCTGTGGAAGACGTCCTGCATCGTCCCAGTGCCGAAGACACCGCACCCCAAGGAGCTCAACAGCTACAGGCCGGTGGCTCTGACGTCTCATCTGATGAAGACGCTGGAGAGACTCATCCTCGATCACCTGCGCCCACTGGTGAGCTCCTTCATGGACCCGCTGCAGTTCGCCTACCAGCCGAGCATCGGGGTGGACGATGCCGTCATCTACCTCCTCCACACCTCCCTCACTCACCTGGAGAAGGCTGGAAGCACTGTGAAGATCATGTTTTTTGATTTCTCCAGTGCATTCAACACCATCCAGCCCAGGCTGCTGGGGGACAAACTGGAGGTAGCTGGGGTGGATCACCACCTCACAACATGGATTCTGGACTACCTCACACAAAGACCACAGTTTGTGAGGGTGAAGGGCTCTGAGTCAGATCGCCTTCTCTGCAGCACCGGTGTCCCGCAGGGAACAGTTCTGGCTCCTTTCCTGTTCACCCTCTACACCGCGGACTTCTCCTACAGCACATCTTCATGTCACCTCCAGAAGTTCTCTGACGACTCTGCTGCTGTCGGCCTCATCACTGATGGGGACGATACGGAGTACAGGGAACTTATTCAGGGCTTTGTGGACTGGAGCCTGCGGAACAACCTCCAGATCAACGCTGGCAAAACCAAGGAGCTGGTGGTGGATTTCCGCAGGCGTAACAACCCCCCGCCTGCACCAGTGAACATCCTGGGAACGGATGTTGACGTGGTGGAGTCCTACAAGTACCTGGGTGTTCACCTAAACAATAACCTGGACTGGACACACAACACAGACGCCCTGGTCAAGAAGGGCAACAGCAGACTGTTCCTGCTCAGGAGGCTGAGGTCTTTTGGAGTGCAGGGACCCCTCCTGAGGACTTTCTATGACTCTGTGGTGGGATCAGCCATCTTCTACGGGATAGTCTGCTGGTCCAGTAGCATCACAGACAGGGACAGGAAGAGGATGGACAGACTGGTAAGGAGGGCCAGCTCTGTCCTGGGATGTCCCCTGGACTCAGTGGAGGTGGTGGGAAATGGGAGGATGATGGCTAAGCTGTCATCCATGTTGAACAACACGTCCCACCCCCTACAGGACACCCTGACAGCACTGGGCAGCTCCTTCAGTGAGCGGCTGCTCCACCCTCGCTGTGTGAAGGAGAGGTATCGTAGATCTTTCCTGCCGGCTGCTGTCAGACTGCACAATAAACAGAACAACCGCTAACACAATCTGAATATTATATATTCTGATATGTATATTGTATTCACCCTCTGTACTATGTACAGGTACACAGAGGCCGAGTATCCATTTATCTGGATTATTGTAAATATCCACCCTCTTTGTATATTCCATTTGATTCTATCTTATTTTTTTCCCCTGAGTGCTCTTGCTGTTGTTGCACTGTAAATTTCCCCGTGTGGGACAATAAAGGATCTGAATCTGAATCTGAATCTGAATCTAAATCCTAACATTACTAGTAACATGTTCGTCTCGGCTCATCTATGTTCTTGGTCAGCTGAGTGACTGATGGGGGGGCCCTGCTGGTGCATCTCCTTGTGGACTGGACACGAGACGTTCCATGAGCATTGACATCAAGGACAGCATCGGGACATTTTACAGCGGTGTCCTAAACCACACACTCGTTCCCTATTCACTACTCACTACATGGGGGACTTGGACTGAGTAAACCAGGGGTCTCAGACTCGCGGCCCGGGGACCAATTGTGGCCCACGGAACAATATTTTGTGGCCCGCTGCCTAAAATCAAAGCTTGGTGTTCGTGCGGCCCGCACGTTTCTCATGTACGGAGTATTAGGGTATTAGAGCTTTCTCACGCAGTTGATCGTAAATGTTACCTGACATGTCAGAAATGCTCTCTGCCACTGTATTAGCTGAAATGCTTATGTTGCTAAACAGACCTTTTTTTTTTTTTTCCCCGGGCAGACTATACTAGCAGCCTGTAACATGCACTGTTTGATGAACTCGCCGTCTTTTAATAACTTTCCTGCCTTAGCAATCATCTCACTCACCACGTAGCTAGCTTTGACAGCCGCATCACTCTCTTTGCTTGCTTTCTTGAAAAAATCTTGTTGCCTCAGTAGACACATTTTAAGTTCCTCTCGGTCCTCTCGTTCATCTCCCAGGTATTTAGCATACTCCTCAGCATGTCTAATTGAGGAATGACGTCTGATATTATACTCCTTGTGTACCGCAACTTTATCCGTGCATATTAGACATATTGGGAAGCCCCTGTGCTCAACAAAAAAATATTCCATCTCCCACTTCTCCTGAAATTGTCTGTGTTCATCGGCAACTTTTCTTTTCATGGCAGGTTTGATGATTGCTAAGGCAGGAAAGCCATTCAAAGACGGCGAGTTCATCAAGCAGTGCATGTTACAGGCTGCTAGTATAGTCTGCCCGGGGGAAAAAAAAAGGTCTGTTTAGCAACATCAGCATTTCAGCTAATACAGTGGCAGAGCGCATTTCTGACATGTCAGGTAACATTTACGATCAACTGTGTGAGAAAGCTAAACATTTCCATTCATACTCGATCGCTCTTGATGAGAGCACAGACGTCACTGACACTGCACAGTTCGCAATCTATGTCCGTGGTGCTGATGACAATTTTGAAGTGACGGAGGAGTTGCTCACAATAATTCCCATGCATGGCCAGACCACCGGTCAGGAGATATACTGCCACCTGTGTGATTCCATTGTGAATGCCGGCTTAACATGGAAACGTTTTGCTGGAATAACAATAACAACCGACGGAGTCCCATCAATGACAGGGAGGAAAAATGGACTGGTGGCACTTCTTCAAAGAAAACTCGAAGAGGAGGGTGTGGAAGACGCCTTTGCTTTGCACTGCATTATCCACCAGCTGACCCTTTGCAGCAAATGCCTGAAGTTTGACAGTGTGATGTCTGATGTTGTGAAATTTATCAACCAAATCAGATCCAGGGGGATAAAGCACCGGCAGTTTCGCTCATTTTTGGAGGAAATAGAGTCAACGTATGAAGGCGTGCTCTACTTCACCGAGGTACGTTGGCTTAGCAGGGGGAAGGTCTTGAAAAGGTTTTTTGAGTTGAGAGCAGAAATGAAAGCCTTCATGGAGAAGGATGGGATGACTGGGCCAGATTCACGAAGCGTTCTTACGAACAAATTTGTTCTTAAGTCCCACTTACGAACAGTTTACGAAGATTGTGGCATTCACCAATTTCTTCTTATCCTGGATTTATTTGTAGGTAAGAACAAATCCTACGAACACTCAGGAGTACTCTTGCGCACATTTCAGTGCCAACATGTTGGCATGGTTGTGTTTTCTTTTGTGCAGTTCAATAAAATTCAATATTACAATGATAATTCTGTCATATTTATTTGTTTATTTCCTATTTCTGGTGATTTACGGATAATTTTAAAATTACGTAAATGTGCCAATGACTTAACATTAATCAACCAAATTGGAAACCATGCCAAAACTGTCTTTTTATTTGATTTTATCTTGATTTATTTTATTAGGGGATCGAGGATATGCCCTGGCTCCCTGGTTGTTGACACCACTGACCAACCCTCAGACTCCACAGGAGTTTTATTCAATCAGATGCATGCGCGCAGTCGCTCCACCATTGAACGCACCATCGGCATGTTAAAGGGGCGCTGGATGTGTTTGGACACAGAGCCACAACCCCGTGAGGATGTGCGTCCTGACGCAATGATGGGGCCAGACTGCAGGCACGCGGTTCACGTTCGAGCGCGATTAATTGCCCGTTTGTGAATAAAATGCATTATTGTCACAATCCGAGCACAGCTTTTACACGTTTATTTTTTTTACATTCTCGTTGATTTCTTTAAGCGTGTTGGCTATAGTCATCAGGGTTGAGGCAATTTTATCAAGCGTGTTAGCCATCCTTTCTTGATTGTTCAACACGGCGTCAGAAATCAGGCGTGGAGAGGCAAGCTTTGGGCATTTGGCTGCTTTTTGCTCTGTCTACAGGGTCCTGCTGCAGTTCCTTTTATGGGCATTAGTGGGCGGTGACTTATGCTAATCGTATGTTAATTAGACTCACCTGGCACGCGCTTTCAACTTACGAACAGATGGCATTCATCAATCTAAGAACACAGCTGCGAACAATTCTGGGGCTTACGAACGCGTTGATGAATCCGACGTAGGGTTTTCTTAAAAAACTTCTTAATAACAACTTAAGAAAGAATCTAAGAAGATTCTTAAGAACATATTGGTGAATCTGGCCCACTGTTCCTGTACTAAGTGATCCCAAATGACTAATGGACTTAGCTTTTCTTGACATCACACAAGAGCTCAATGTACCGAACAAGAAATTACAAGGCCAGGGCCAGCTTCTCAGTGCAACATATGACAATGTTAGAGCATTCTCAAAAAAACTTGTGCTATGGAAAGCCCAGCTTTCCCAGACAAACCTCTGCCATTTCCCAGCATGCAAGGTCCTCATGGACTCAGGTACAGCATTCAGCAGTGAGAAGTATGCTAATACCATTGGAAAGATACAGGAAGAATTTGATCACAGGTTTGCAGACGTCAGAACACACAGAGCCACTTTTCAAATTTTTGCTGACCCCTTCTCCTTTGATGTGGAAGATGCCCCCCCCCCTCCTCCCTGTGCTTCAGATGGAGCTAATTGACCTGCAGTGTAATTCTGAACTCAAAGCTAAGTTCAGGGAGGTGAGTGGACAAACAGACAAGCTTGGTCAATTTTTGAGAGAAGTGCCCCCCACCTTCCCTGAGTTTTCCAGGATGTTCAAGCGGGTCATGTACATTTTTAACAAGTGCAACATGTGCAATTTTAACAAGTCAAAATTTAGGCCCAAGCTTAAAGATGAGCATCTTCAAGCTATACTTAGGGCCTCAGTTGCTTCCTCCCTCAAGCCAAATGTGGCTCATCTGTGTAAGAGGAAGTGCTGCCAAGTCTCTGGCAGCAAAGACTAGGACGAAGTAAGAGAACCATATGTTCTGAAGAACCGTTCATGTTCTGTATGTTCTAACTTGTTATTAGTAAAGATTGAGAAGATCAGTTCTACTTGTTTGGAATACTTGAAACCCTTTTTTTGTGGAGTACTTGATGCGGCTCAGCCCAGACTCCACCTCCAGCGGCCCCCAGGTAAGTTGAGTTTGAGACCCCTGGAGTAAACTATGTAGTGCACTGAATTTAAAATTACCGTTCGGACACTATGGTGTTGCATAATTATTACGAACACGGTCGACGGTAAATGTGGCCAGGTCCATTTGATTATCTAAACCATAAAAGTGGCCAGGTCCATTTGATTATCTAAACTCATCTGAAACACACCCCAATACATTCAGCGGTGTTTTTTTGAAAATGCAATATTTTACCCTATGTTGGATCGGAATACCTCCCGTATTGTAACTGCTAATCCGTGTGTTCTTTGAATGAAGACTTCAAGAAGAAAAATGCCAATTTCAAGATGTATTTGACAATAGAACCAATTCGAGATACAAATATTACAGAGCTCCGGGCCAGTTCATAACCCTAGCAACAACAGAGTCAATTGTCAGGGCATGAAGTCTGACAACCTAACTATCCCTTGGCCCAGTCTTTTATAGTAACACACATGCAAATTCACAATGGGCCCGATTCACCAATATGTTCTTACGAATCTTCTTAGATTCTTTCTTAAGTTGTCCTTAAGAAGTTTTTTAAGAAAACCCTACGTCGGATTCATCAACGCGTTCGTAAGCCCCAGAATTGTTCGCAGCTGTGTTCTTAGATTGATGAATGCCATCTGTTCGTAAGTTGAAAGCGCGTGCCAGGTGAGTCTAATTAACATACGATTAGCATAAGTCACCGCCCACTAATGCCCATAAAAGGAACTGCAGCAGGACCCTGTAGACGGAGCAAAAAGCAGCGAAATGCCCAAAGCGAAATGCCCAAAGCTTGCCTCTCCACGCCTGATTTCTGACGCCGTGTTGAACAATCAAGAAAGGATGGCTAACACGCTTGATAAAATTGCCTCAACCCGGATGACTATAGCCAACACGCTTAAAGAAATCAACGAGAATGTAAAAAAAGAAGAATGTAAAAAAAAAATAAACGTGTAAAAGCTGTGCTCGGATTGTGACAATAATGCATTTTATTCACAAACGGGCAATTAATCGCGCTCGAACGTGAACCGCGTGCCTGCAGTCTGGCCCCATCATTGCGTCAGGACGCACATCCTCACGGGGTTGAGGCTCTGTGTCCAAACACATCCAGCGCCCCTTTAACATGCCGATGGTGCGTTCAATGGTGGAGCGACTGCGCGCATGCATCTGATTGAATAAAACTCCTGTGGAGTCTGAGGGTTGGTCAGTGGTGTCAACAACCAGGGCATATCCTCGATCCCCTAATAAAATAAATCAAGATAAAATCAAATAAAAAGACAGTTTTGGCATGGTTTCCAATTTGGTTGATTAATGTTAAGTCATTGGCACATTTACGTAATTTTAAAATTCTCCGTAAATCACCAAAAATAGGAAATAAACAAATAAATAAATAAATATGACAGAATTATCATTGTAATATTGAATTTTATTGAACTGCACAAGAGAAGAAAACACAACCATGCCAACATGTCGGCACTGAAATGTGCGCAAGAGTACTCCTGAGTGTTCGTAGGATTTGTTCTTACCTACGAATAAATCCAGGATAAGAAGAAATTGGTGAATGCCACAATCTTCGTCAACTGTTCGCAAGTGGGACTTAAGAACAAATTTGTTCGTAAGAACGCTTCGTGAATCTGGCCCAATGTTCATGCAATCCAATCCAGATCCCCTGCTGGGATGACCTCGTCCTCTTCTTCCAGTCCCATTTGGTGTGGGTACAGTCCTTCTTTTCCATTATTTTCCCAGGTGGCCAGATCAAAGTTCCCATTCTTCATGCAAATAAGATCATCAACCCCAGCCTGATGTCCTGTTTACAATGATTGTTTAACACCCCCTGCCTGACTGGTCCTGAGATTACAGTGGAACAAACAACAATCCTGTGAATGGAATGTCTCTGTTCTTTATTACATTTGCTAATGAGTCTACCTTGCCTAACTTCTAAGAGAAGACAGGAACATATGGTGAAACACATAACAACAAAATAAAGACAATTCTCAACACCTATAATTATTTTTATATAATAAAATATTAATGTCAATAATAATAACAATTAAACGATTATGGTTGTTTTGTTTTTTTACACATTTATGCTGTAATATTTTAAGATGATCATATTGCACCCTACTGAAAACCACACATGGATTTCTTATTTCCTAAAAATTTCATATATTCGTATTTTCTGGACTATAAGCATAAACCGCATAATCTAATTTTAGAAATAAAATCAATTTTGTACTTATACAAGCTGCACCTGTCTATAAGCCGCATTGAAACATAGGTCGCGGAAGAACTCGCTCGCAAATCTCCCACGGAGCGGAGTGCAATGTAGACTGTAGACTCGGGGCGGTCCTGGCTCGCGATTGGCCCGGAGTCTACACCTACGAAGCGAGGTGTAGACGGGGAAGCCTTCCGATTGGTCCCGAAGGCAGAAGGCGGGCCCCCGAGGGGCCCCGATCATCCGAGCCCAATAAGAGGGCCGCACATAAGGGCGCCTGGAATCAATCTGCGAAAATTTGGATTGAGGTAAGTCAGCCGATCTTTCCTGCAGTGCTTTTCATATTTGTGTGCTTTTTGCGTGCTCGGAAGCATATCTTTGCAATAGTACCTGTAAATGTGCTCGAAAGCTAACTTTTGCTGTTAAAAAAACAACTTTCCGCTAGCGGGATAATGTCGCTAATCCCATCTATAGACATTGTGTTATTGAGGTGCCCCCATGCTCGAATTTTATAGAAATTGTTTTATTGAGGTGCCCCCATGCTCGAATTTTATAGAAATTGTTTTATTGAGGTGCCTCCATGCTCGAATTACTTGTTTGCCTCCTTTGTTTCCGAATTAAATGTTTACGTTCAATGTTGTGACCTACATGCCTATTGAGTATTACAAACAAAAGAATGTCCATGAGTGTGCAGGGACAATACAGCCGAGAAAGGTGGGAAGTGGGGGTCCATACAGCCAAGTCAGGTGGGAAGTGGTAGGACAATACAGCCAAGTCAGGTGGGAAGTGGTAGGACAATACAGCCAAGTCGGGTGGGAAGTGGTAGGACAATACAGCCAAGTCGGGTGGGAAGTGGGAGGACAATACAGCCTAGTCAGGTGGGAAGTGGGGGTCCATACAGCCAAGAAAGGTGAGGGCAGCCAGATGTGGGCAGCAAGTGCAAGTACCTGGGAAGTGCCTTGCTTGGTGGCAGTAGTAATCTCTGGTTAGTTGTTTGCTTGCACATGACACTTTGCTTTGGTTGTTTTTTTCAGATAAACCTTCTGCAATGGACCCATTAATGCCATCGCTGTGTATTCTGGACACAAGTGTGCCACAGGATCGGCAGCAGTGCGTTCTGAAGGCCTCGAAAGAGGCACGGGCAGCCCAATTGAAGCCACATCAGCCCACTGATGACAGTGGACTGAGATGTCTTAAGACTGCCTGTGATGAAGGTAAGGTAATCAGGGTCAAATATATGTTTTGATGCTCAGTTGACTCACTCTACTTGGACAAATGTGGCATTAAAGACATAACCGTTTGTCTTCAGCTAAAAGGAGATGCCGCCTGGTCACCCAAAATCCCTCAGAGGTGCAGTGGATGGGTCAGCTAATTCTGACTTTTGGCAAGTACCGAGGCAAAAGCTTCCAGTGGCTGTTGGCTACATTAAATAGTAAGTGTGCTGTTCTAAACAAATGCTCATTCTTGTCCCGTTAAGTGATTCATAATTAAATGTGATATTTCAGTATTGTTGATCGCCAAGAGAAGCAGCGGCCAGAGAGAGGACCGATAAATGACGAGTGGGTTAAGGATTACCTCCTCAAGTACATCCAGTTCTTCCCGCACGTGTCGAGCCACCTGGAGATGTGTGTGGACAGAGCCATTTACGGACAGGGGCGGTTCAAGTCGTTTACGTTCGAGGAGATGTGGAAGTGGTACAGCCTCCATAAACAACTTCTGTCCGACCCCCAATGTGGAAGTGACCACGAGAGGAGAATGGCTCAGGAAGCACACACCTCTGTGAAGCAATGGTTGGTCATGGCCGAAAATGACATAGCGACCAGCTCCCTGAAAGGATTCCGAAAATACATTCTCGACAGAGAGGTAGGTCGACGCGACCTCGTGCAACAGCGTGGTGACATTTTTACTGATATTTATGTGTCTTTCAGAAGGCACAACACTGTGCGCCCCCCCCTACAGCGACTGCCGCCACCACTGCTACTGCCACTTCCAGCAGCTCATCGGCACGTACAGTCGCTACCGTTCAGGAGGATGATGCCGTGCTTGCTGAGGCTCTTGCCTCATATGAAAGAAAAGGTAATTGTTAATATTATGCACAAGCTTTTCAGAGCGCAGTGAGGACTGAAGCTACATTTTAGATGAGTTATGTTTACGTTGGCCTTATTCTCCCACATTTCATTAAAGCTGCAGCAGAAAAGGCCAAAAGACCTGGAAAACAGAGCCGACCAGCGTCTGCACACAAGTCCGTCAGACGCACCACTCCATCGTCGACGGCAAGATCGCCGTCCGAACCACACATCGAGGTGACTCTTTGCTCCATATCCTGGGGACGCCACACTAAAGTGTGCCAATACGAAAACTTACACTAAAACGCTGGTTATATTCAAGGTTCCGGTAGCAGCTCCCGAGAGGACGACCGCCGTGATGGATGCAGCGCCTCAGCCCTGTCGGCCCACAGCAACATCAGCAGCACAACCGGAGGTAATCCACTAGAAACAAGCTAAAGTTTGAGTATTCAGTGACTATATATCGGATGTCGGATATAATCGTGTGTTTTCTTATTAGGTGACATACGAGGGATGGCACAAAATATGGGAGTCTGCTCCCACAGGCTGACGTTGCATGGCTGAAAGAGGACGAAACCAATGGACTCTTCCAGAGGGCTGCATCCTTTCAGGACAAATATGGAAAGATGAAGTGGAGGAAGGTCCTGAAGGATGACAGGATGTGGTTTCATCCCCCAGAGGTGCCTGGAGTGGGAGGTAAGAATGTTCCATCGGCAGACTCCTTTTTCTGCAGTCGTGTCTTTTTCTGGAGACCAGTAGGTGTGTGGCGTTACAGCCTGCGGTGTCCCAGAGCTGCATGCCCGGTGCGGGAAAACAAAGGCGCTTTTCTGTACCGTTGCGGTTATTCTCACACGGTCAGACAGATCTGCCACGTATCTGGGTGGTACTCCATGCTGACTGAGGTCCTGGCCTGTAACGCATGCAGAAAAGCAGCCAAAGACTCAGAGGAGCGTGCCATTGGCCGCTTCCCGTCATGGGAAGCCTGCATCCTCAATCAGCTCAGTCCAGCGCACCAGGCCATGTTCCCTGCTGTATTGACATTACGGTGAGTCTGCGCGCTTTGCTTCCACATCTTTTGAGTTCTTAGCGAAAGGCTGGCTCACAGAATGTGATCAATTTCATTTCAGGTGGGGGGTGGACAAGCAGGTGGTCCGGCAGAAGGCCATGAAAGGTGCTTTGTGTGTGCGTGCATGTGTGCGCACCCATATGTGTTTCCACTCTGTCTCTCCAGCTGAGCAGCAGCTAACTATCTAGGTTTGTGCTCTGCAGCTGGCTGGAAGATCCATCCGTTGCCTGCCCCCCCCCCTCCCAGTTGTGGCCATGCTTGTGTGGGTGGAGCCAGATTAATGAATAAAGTAGCAACACATGATCTCTTCTCTGTTCTTACTGTTAACTAATGAAAGGTGCTTTGTGTGTGCGTGCATGTATGCGTGCCCATGTGTGTTTCCACTCTGTCTGTCCAGCTGAGCAGCAGCTAACTATCTAGGTTTGTGCTCTGTGGCTGGCTGGAAGATCCATCCGTCAGCCTGCCTTAAATACTTAATGAGCAAGAGTGTTTGATGAATAGGAGCCACCCTGCTCCCACTGCGCTCTATTAACACGGCTTTAAGTCCACCTACTGGGACATGCACACATTAGCTCTCAGCAGAATCTTTAGCATTATGAAAATATATTATTGTTATTCATGGGCTCATTTTTTTTAAAGGCAACATAAAAGGAAATTCCTTATGTCTACAGTCAAGGTTTGGTAGTGTCTTGTGGTTAGACAGTCTCACGCCCCTGCTGTCTGTTTCTGTGTTGGTCTCCCCCCCCCGCCGTCTCATTCTGCCTGACCTAATTACCCTCGTGGCCACCTGTGTCTAATGGTCTCCTCCCCTTCCCTTGGGTTTTTTATCCTAACCCCCCCAGGCCCCTTCTGAACCTTGCTCTAGTTTTTCTAGTTTTTGTGCACTAATTTCCTTGCTTATTTCCTGGGTAGTTTTCTATATTTAGGATGGTACTTTAATTCTCACCATGGTCAAATTGACTATGTTTTACTACAGACAACACTCAGACATACACAAGCACTTTTGTACAGGGACAAGTAGGTGTGTCTAATCCTATCGTTTCCCTTCACTTCATAATTCGCAGCTGAAGTCAGAATTTGGTTCACGCGTTAAAGGTTGTTGGTGTGCCTCAGACGATGGGGGCCTCCTGTTTAGCTCCCGTAAAATGGTTAACCAAAGCAGCAAGAGCAATAACAGTGGTGAAGCTCTCTCACCTCCAACCCTAATCAGCCAAGGGTTCATCTTAAATGTAACCCTGATGAAAACAAGGGTGGGTCATGCTGAATCCTGCTAAAGTCTTCGAATATGATAAGGCGGGGCCATTGACGCTTGCTTCACCATTAAACTAAATAGCCATCCGCACTGCTGCCAATCACAGCCACACCGCTAAAACCCGGGTCGTTTCCAGGGTCAAACGGAACCAGACTAAATCGGCTGCATGAAAACCACAAGTACATCCGAACAGTAGGGCTTGTGTGTACAGAGATCATCGTAGGATAGAATGCTGATAGGAGACATTTTCACATGGAACCTGCATCACTGTCTCGTGGAAGAATCCAATGTTCTCTCTGTTTTCAGCTGAGCACAGAATGAAAGCCCTTGGTGGGGTCCAGTCTCCAGCAGATGTCCAAGCTGTCAAGCTTTATTTGATCATTTATAGTTCCTACCTCAGGGAAAGAAAAAGGAGAAGGGGAGAGAGAGGGAGACAGATAGAGCGAGAGAGTGGTGGGGAGTAGATTGGAGAAGAATAAAGGGAAGAAGTATAGAAAGAGAATGACACAGAGCACAAAGAGAAGAGCCTTCAGTTAACTGTTAACAGAGTTTGCCTGCAGTGACGGTCCTCTGGAGACTCTGTGTGGCTCTCAAAGTAGCCAGGGGAACCGTCTGTCTGTCCATCCATCAATCAGTCCGTCCTTCTGTCCCTATTCTTGCTGTGTCAGTCCCTAGCTCCATGAGTGCTGCACAGTTTCCTCCATTTCCTTCCGTGGCCTGTAACACTGTCACATATTTCTAGTGGTTAGAGCTAAAGTAGAGACCAAGAGCTAATGTTTCTTGCACCAATGCTAATTAAAAGTAACGCATTTGTTTTTGATCGTGCCTTGTCCCGTCGATAGGACAGCAAATTACAATCATCTCTAGAGCACTCTGCTTCTGAAGAGCCCAATATTACCTCCCTGAAGATGTTTCTAGGATAGCTGTCTGTCTGTCCGTCTGTACAGTAACTCAAAAAGTTATAAATGGATTTCATTAAAATGTAAATGAAAATCCAAGATTCTTTGATCACAGCACAACCTTGCATTTTTGTATTTTTGTCATTTTTCGTTTAAAATCAAACATGTACTTTCTCTCAGTAGAACGAAGGGCTACTTAAAATGAACCATCTACCTAGATGGACACTTCAGTGTTCTACTGAAAGAATCAATCAATCAATCAATCAATCTTTATTAATATAGCGTATGTTACATATCAAAATTGTTTCTAGGCCCTTTACAAAATCCCAGTGCCTGACCCCCAACAAGCAACAGCAGCAAGAAAAAAATCCACTTTAACAGGAAGACACCTTGAGCAACACCAGGCTCATGTAGGGGGACCCTCCTGCTGATGGCCGGCTGGGTAGAGAGAGAGGAGAAGGGGGAGGACAGGTAGAAGAGAGAATAGGCAGAGATAATAGAAATACATGACCCAGTGGGGTGACAGAGGCCTGTCAGGTGATCCTGTTTCTGGACCCCGGCAGCCTCGGCCTATAGCAGCAGAACTATACATCCATCCATCCATCCATCCTCTACCGCTTATCCGGGGTCGGGTCGCGTGGGCAGCAGCCTAAGGAGAGAAGCCCAGACTTCCCTCTCCCCAGCTACTTCTTCCAGCTCATCCGGAGGGATCCCCAGGCATTCCCAGACCAGTCGAGAGACATAGTCTCTCCAACGTGTCCTGGGTCTTCCCGGGGGTCTCCTACCGGAGGGACATGCCCTGAACACCTCAGCAGGGAGGCGTCCAGGGGGCATCCTAACTAGATGCCCAAGCCACCTCATCTGGCTCCTCTCAACGCGGAGGAGCAGCGACTCTACTCCGAGCTCCTCCCGGATGGCAGAGCTTCTCACCCTATCTCTAAGGGAGAGCCCAGTCACCCTACGGAGAAAGCTCATTTTGGCCACTTGTACCCGTGATCTTGTTCTTTCGGTCATTACCCAAAGCTCATGACATAGGTGAGGGTAGGAACGAAGATCGACCGGTAAATTGGGAGCTCTCTTCACCACTACGGACCGGTGCAGAGTCTGCATTACTGCGGACGCCGCACCGATCCGCCTGTCGACCTCCCGCTCCATTCTTCCCTCACTCGTGAACAAGACCCCAAGGTACTTGAACTCCTCCACTTGGGGCAGGATCTCCTCCTTGACCCAGAGAAGGCACTCCACCTTTTTCCGGTTGAGAACCATGGCCTCGGATTTGGAGGTGCTGATTTTCATTCCAGCCGCTTCACATGCGGCGGCGAACCGATCCAGTAATAGTTGGAGGTCAGGGGCCGATGACGCCAACAGGACCACATCATCCGCAAAAAGCAGAGACCCTATCCTGAGGTCACCAAACCGGACCCCCTCAACACCATGACTGCACCTAGAAATTCTGTCCATAAAAATTATGAACAGAATCGATGACAAAGGGCAGCCCTGGCGGAGACCAACCCTCACCGGAAACAAGTTCGACTTACTGCCAGCAATGCGGACCAAACCCTGGCACCGATCGTACAGGGAGCGGACGGCCTGTATCAGCGGGCCCGACACCCCATACTCTCGGAGAACCCTCCACAGGACCCCCAAGGGACACGGTCGAATGCCTTCTCCAAGTCCACAAAACACATGTTGGGCAAACTTCCATGCACCCTCGAAGACCCTGCTGAGGGTGTAGAGCTGGTCCACTGTTCCACGCCCAGGACGAAAACCACATTGCTCCTCCTGAATCCGAGGTGTGACTATCCAGCGGACCCTCCTCTCCAGTACCCCTGAATAGACCTTACCAGGGAGGCTGAGGAGTGTGATCCCCCTATAGTTGGAACACACCCTCCAGGTCCCCCTTCTTAAAAAGAGGGACTACCACCCCGGTCTGCCAATCCAGCGGCACTGCCCCCGATGTCCACGTGATGTTGCAGAGTCGAGTCAACCACGACAGCCCTACAACATCCAGAGCCTTAAGGAACTGTGGGCGGATCTCATCCACCCCCGGGGCCTTGCCACCGAGGAGTTTTTTGACTACCTCTGCAACTTCAGCCCCGGAGATATGAGAGCCCGTCCCCAGGCCCTACTTCCTCACTGGAAGGCGTGTTGGTGGGATTGAGGAGGTCCTGGAAGTATTCCTTCCACCGATCCACAACATCCCGAGGAAACCTGGTACCAATGTTGTTTTTCATCATTAGGAGGTCTGGGCTACGCTTTGTCTGATCCCTCACCTAGGACCTGTTTGCCATTGGTGGCCCTACCAGGGGCATATAGCCCCAGACAACGGAGCTCAGAGAAGAAATGGACCACTTCTTGTCAAAGTGACAGGTTGACCTTTCCCTGAACCCACCCACATCTGTCCCCCCCTCCACCTCCCTTTCTCCCTCCCGCCTCCCGCCATTCTCCCTTGCCCACCTGTTTTTAATAAGGAATGGCGGGAGTTACAAAACAGTTACAAATCAGTTTTGCCATAGTCCTGGCATATCCATCTGTGGGCAACATGAGTAGTTCTACATCCGTGATTGGTGAGACGGCTGTGACCGTTATAAGAGAATTGTGTGGAAAAGTAGTTGAAAAATCCACGGTGTTTGTACAGCGTTCTCAGGCGTCACCTTCTGAGCCTTTGCAGCAAGAATGGTCTTTGGAGCCTTATAGTCAAACAGGGAGTTTTGGGTATGTGTTCCGTTACAAGACGGGGGAGTTGATTCTCTATCAGCGTGAAGAATCTTCCACTGAGGGGCCTATGTTGTCGGCTACGATGTCTTCCAATGACTGGGGTGTGTTGAAACTGATCAAACCGGGAATGGTGTGTGTGACTGAAGAAGGCTGTGAAGAAAGAAACAACACAGAACAGAAACCTTCCACAGAACAAACATTTTGTGAAACATTTGTGAAAACTAGAGAAGAGAAAACTATTGGAGAAAGTTAGACTGTTAGAACCCTAACACTGTGGATCAGAAGAAAAGAGAAAAGAGTTGGTGGCCTCAAGTAAGAAATTTAGGGGCCTACGCTGTCTTCCGGTGTCCGAGGTGTGTAACTGAAGAAGCTTAAATCCCCTGGAGACCTGGAGGCCCTCCTGGAGAAAAACATTCTTAGCATGAGTTATATCGCCTGAACCTGTTGTTTGGTAGAGTTCCCGTGTAGGGACTTATCCCCATGGGAGCTACATCACCACCAGTTGGTCCACCGGGGCAGTCGTCAATATCAGACTTTTCGGCGCCAATCAACTTTTTTTTTTCCTTCTCGCCAAGCATTGTAAAGCGAATATATACATGATCATCTCACAGTCATTAGCTCAGTCCTCCAGAACTTCATCGGAAGCTTCACCGTCTGCGAGCGCGTGTAACAAACAAAGATGGCTGCAAAGATGACTACCGGTAAGCCTCAAATTCTTCCCAAACTTTTTCTCTGTAGTTTTCTAAATAGTTTTAGAAAACTATTAATGAATGAACTATTAATGATTAACTACTATTTACGAATAACTGTGTTTTAGAAGTTACAGTAGAGGTTCACCATATGCCAATTTATCCTGGTAAGCAATCCGTGATCTTTTTAACCTGAAAGTTGTTCTATTTTTATTCTAGATTTTTAAGTGTAACTTTCTGTATCTTTAAAGTCAGCGCCGATGAGTTTGAAGGAATAACCCTCACGCAAACAGACATTGGTATTTTACATACAGTTTTTTTTTTGTTTTGTTTTGTTTTGTTTTTTATGAACAGCTCAGTTGTTCATAGATTGCTGAAATATAACTTTTTATGATACATTTTTCAGATCTGTTAGCCAGGGCTGAAAGATTGGTATCCGAAGACAACCAAGAAACTGAAAAAGCAGTAAAAGCATTGCTGTGTTCTGAAACCCCACCCCCCGTGCAGGGGACAAATTGCTGTGTAACTGAAATTGGTGAAATTGAGATTGAGAGGGAAACCTCGGCACTTCAACATGGGACTGACTCAAGTAAGCAGACGAACAAACTCTCCAGAAGACGTGTGAGACAGCCAGGAGGACCGAAGTCGACTGTACAAGGTAATATATTTATCTGTGATTAGAAGTATATACAAAATATGTGCCGTTTTGATGATTTGTATTTTAACGATTTTCCCCTCTGTCTAAACAGAACCATCAAAACAGAACCTTCAAACGTGCGCCTCTCTGAGCACTGTGACTCCCACGGCCTTTCCACCCTCCCGTGAACCTTCTGCCCCTGCGAGGAGACGTAGAATACGGCAAGCGTGTACCACTCTGACCCCTGTACTTACAGCGGGACCCACGGCTGCTCCACTCTCGCTTTCACCAGATCCTTTCGAACCTGCGAGGCCGATAAGGAGACGTAGGAACCAGAGACACAAGTCTAACATTGTCAGGAGATTGTTTGATGGTATATTTTATACTATATCTTCTTGACTAATAATAATAATAATATATAAAAAAAATAATAACTCATCTCTCATCTAATTACAGATTCAGGGTTGAGATTAAACGAGAGCGTCCCTGAACCGTCCTTCGACCGGGTGGAGGGGGATACGGGGGGCAACGATCATTCCCAACAACAGCACGAGCACCACGAGAGCGTTCCTGAACCGCTCTTTGACAGGGTGGAGGAGGATACAGGCTGCTACATTCATTCCCAACACCCCCAAGACAAGGTAGTGCTGGAGATTTTCAATAATGTCATACGGTATATTGTTTCCTCCAATTGTAACCAAAGGTGTACTAAAACAGTGTTGAAAAAGCTGTAATTTTTTTTTTCCTTTTTCTGTCTTTTGTTTAAGATATGGATGAGGATTTCAATGTTGAATATTTTAATCAAGTACCGAATGCTTTACAAATAGCTGTTGATCAATTAAGTGAAATTCCAATCTCCATTCCAATAAATTTACAATTTACAGAGCAAAATGAAAACGTCCTAGAACTTGACACCTTACAACTCATAAATGATGCCCTCGAAAACCTTAATGCAGTTAATGCAGTAGAGTTTGAAAATCATGAATCATGTTGCCAGACGACATAGTAGTCGCAATGATTTAATACAGTTGGAGGTGGTGGGTGAAAACGTACACAATCATGTTACAGTTGCTGTGGATGAACAAGGTGAAAATATTCTACCGGCTTTTAATGGAATGCTAGATCGGATTGTGCAGTCAAACGGTATCATTTCATCGGATGAGAATATAGAATTCATCCTTCACGTGGTGCAGAACCCAGGAGGAGGTGCCAAACGTAAGATGGAGAAAACTCTAGACTGTGAAATCATTGACAAAAAAAGACGTCACTTATTTATCGTAGACAACAGAGACAACCAGCTTTGCTTCGCCATCAGTCTAGCTCACGTTATCTACCCGAAACTTACTGAAAGAGAATGCCTTGATATTGCGAGGAAGTTGCAGCATCAGGCTGGTTTAAATGATGAGACCCCCGTCACTTTCAGTGACATTGGTAAATTTGAAAATATTCTGGGGCGTAAAATTGTTGTGTTTTACAGAACATGCCACAGTAAACCCCTCTCACATTATGAGACAAAATTCTCTGATCGTTCCAATCAGTTGTTTCTCTTTTTACTACAAAATCACTATTATGGGATAAAAAATCTCAAAGCCTTCCTGGGGTCGTCAGTCTGTAATTATTGTTACAAGACTTTTAAGCACCCCTATACCCACTTTTGTAAAGGTTACTGCGCAGTGTGCAACGATCCTGCCTGCCCCACAGAAGGGTTCAACACAGTGGTTTGCTCTGACTGTAACAGAACGTGTCGCTCACCCTCTTGTTTCACCAGACACAAATTGGTCGGTTCAAGCAGAAAGTCCAGCCTCTGCGACCAAATCAAAAAATGCGCACGATGCGAACTATACTACAGTGTCAATTTGTCGTTAGACGATGCAAAGCATCGCTGTGCGGTGAAAAAATGTAAAATCTGTGGTGAAAAACTGCAGAGCGACTCTAAAGTCGATCATAGTTGTTACATTCCTACCCTCCAACCAGACATCTCACATCCTGATTTGGTTTTTTATGATTTTGAAACATTTGTGGGTCAAAATGGAGAGCATGTTCCTTTTTTAGTGCATACAAAAACATCCAAAGGTGAAGAGAAGGCGTTTTATGGTCTTGACTGTGCTAAAATGTTTATTTTGCATTTCAGGAAGCCACGATACAAACAGAACATCTTTATAGCCCATAATGCCAAGGGGTTTGACAGTTATCTGGTGTTAAAAGGTATGTTGGAACTGGATGTGACGCCACAACAGATTCTGATGAACGGGAGTAAAATCCTCAGTTTTGAGGAATCCCATTATGGTCTCAAATTCATAGATTCCCTGTCATTTCTCCCCATGCGTCTCAGCGCTATGCCCAAAGCCTTAGGATTCACTGACAAGACCAAGGGGTATTTCCCACACAAATTTAGCTCAGAAATTCACCTCAATTACGTGGGGCCCTATCCCGTTCCGTCCGACTACGACGTAGATCGCATGACGGTGCGCGAACGGGAAGAATTTGACCCGTGGTACAACGAGGTCAGCCGCGGTACCTTTGACTTCAAAAAGGAGGCCTCGCTGTACTGCAAAAATGATGTTGACATTCTCACCCAGGGCAGTCTTAAATTTAGAGATCAGTTCCTAGGTGAGACGGGGGTAGACCCTTTTGGTTCTATCGCCATAGCCGGAGCCTGTATGAAGGTGTTTCGCACCAATTATCTGACTCCTAACACTCTGGCTATCCCCTGCCCGCACAACTATTTGAATCAGAGCAAAAGATTCTCTAGTGCATCGGTTCAATGGTTAGAATGGTTGATGCACAAAGAAAAAATCTTTATACAGCATGCTCTAAACATGGGTGAAAAACAGATTGGTGCATTTTTCGTAGACGGATATGCTGAGATTGACGGTGTAAAACATGTCTGGGAATTTCATGGATGTTTTTACCACGGCTGTCCCAGTTGCTTTGATCCCACAGTACAGTGCGATATGAGAGGCGTCACCTTTGGTGAACTGCACTACAAAAGTGAGAAGAGGGTGAGTGAGCTACAGACCACACATGGGGTTCGTGTTGTAGTCATGAGAGAACACACGTGGAACCAGATGAAAACAACATGCACGGAGGTTAAAGAATTTCTCCGTTGCTTTAACGCTCCTGAGCCTCTCAACCCCCGAAAAGCACTTTTCGGAGGTAGAACGAGCGCTTTAAAACTGCGACACACGGCAGCGCCCGATGAAACCATCCACTATGTTGATGTCACCTCACTGTACCCGTTTGTCAACAGTACTTGCTCTTACCCCTTTGGTCACCCCGTGATCATCTACAAAGATTTCGAGGACCCACGCAGCTACTACGGCTTCATCAGAGCCACTGTGTATCCTCCTCGAGGTCTTTTATTCCCCGTGTTACCGCACAAAAGTGAGGGAGGTAAATTACTCTTTACACTGTGTCGCACCTGTGCCGAAACTAACAATGAGGGTGGCCCCTGCGAACACGACGATGAGGGCAGAGCTCTGACGGGGGTCTGGGTCACCGTTGAATTCATCAAAGCTCTGGATGTGGGGTACAGGGTGGGTAAAATTACAGAAGTCTGGCACTTTGACAAGAGCAGCGACACTGTGTTTACCGACTACATACACACCTTTTTGAAAGGAAAGCAGGAAGCCTCGGGTTACCCCGCTGAGGCGACGGACCGAGAGAGCAGGGAAAAATACATCAGGGACTATCAGGAGCATCAGGGCATTCTTTTAGATGCTGGCAAAATCGAGACCAATCCTGTGAAAAGACAGGTTGCTAAATTGTGTCTCAACAGTTTGTGGGGAAAGTTTGCACAGAGAGATAATTTGTTTAAAACCACCATTGTCTCAGATCCTAAAGAATTCTTTAGTTACATGTTTTCAGGTAAATACAAAGTCGAATACTTTACCGTTCTCCACAGCAACAGAGCTCTCATCAGGTGGAAATACACCGACAGGTACGTTCAACCCCCAGGTAAACAGAGTAATGTTTTTATTGCAGCATTCACCACAGCACACGCACGACTGAAGCTGTACAGTTATCTGGAAAAACTACAAGACAGAGTGTTTTACATCGACACAGATAGTTTAATCTATCTGGTCAAAGAGGGTGAGAAACCTCTAGAGCTGGGTAACTATTTAGGTGACCTGACGGATGAACTGGATGGTGACAGCATTCAAGAGTTTGCAGCGGCGGGTCCCAAGAGTTACGCGTACCAAACACGAAATAAAAAGAAAGTCGTCATGCGTGTGAAAGGTATCACTCAGACCCGGGAATTTTGTGAGCGTGTGAGCTTTGACAGTGTCAGAGAGCTGGTGGAGGGTTACCTGAGTAATAAACAAGAGGGAAACACGATCGAGATCCGTCAACACAGCATCAGACGTGATAAAAAGGGTTTCGCATTGAGAAATGTGTCATTTGATAAAAAATTTAGGGTGGTGTATGACAAAAGACGACTCTTTGCTGACGGAACAACTCTGCCTTTCGGGTATTAGAAATGCAGGAAATTGAATTTGATCCTAGGTTTATCTTTCCTTTTTCTTGTTTAATCGCGGGTCCGAGCGGGTGTGGAAAGACCTATTTTGTAAAAAATGTATTGGAAAACTGTGACCGTGTAATAAATGTTGTACCTGACAATATCGTGTGGATTTATACCTCTTTTCAACCTATGTACGCTGAACTGCAAAAGATGATTAAAAACATTAAATTTGTCAAAGGTCTGCCTGATTCTTTTGAAGATGAAACACTGTTTCCTCCTGATCAAAAGCATTTGATTATTTTGGACGATGTTATTTTTCAAGCCTCTGACCATCCTGAAGTGGTAAAGATTTTTACACAGTATCGCCACCACAGAAACATGAGTGTTATGATGTTGACTCAAAACGTGTTTCACCAGGGTAAACACAGTCGCACCATCAGTTTGAACAGCAATTATTTGGTCATGTTTAAAAACCCACGGGATAAACTACAAATGAATATATTGGCTCATCAGATTTTTCCATCACAAAAGACATTTTTCTTGGAGAGTTTTGAAGACGCCACAAAAGACCCTCACGGGTATTTAATAGTGGATCTCACCCCCGTCTGCCCAGATCCGTACAGACTGAGAACGGGTGTACTTCCTCACCAGCAAGCGGCCGTTTACATCCCCAGAGCGTCGACGTAGATCATCATGTCAGCGCGTATAAAAAGAAACGCACCCCTGCTGAAGGCCCTGTACCGTGCCACACCCAAGAAACGTAGAGACATTCTTATTCACAGCTCCCCGGATTTTATCCAGACACTGTGTGAGATTTCTTTAAATCTTCTAAAAGGAAACCTCCCCCTGACTCCTTCTCAATTTAAAAAACTGAAGAGACAGAAAAAAATTATCAAACTGTTGGCTGATAAAAGAACCAGTTTAAAGAGGAAGCAACAGGTTCTAAAGAAGCAGACGGGCGGATTTCTTTTACCTCTCCTCTCAGCGGTGGTACCTTTGATCGGGAACCTCGTCGGAGGATTGATACGAAAATGACTTTGAAAAAGGCCCAAAAAATGTTTCTCGTCACCCCTCATCAACTCAACCGCCTGACGCGGCCCTCCCAGTCCATCAGAGATGTCGCGGAGGACGATTTGGATGCTAGGATGAGAGCCATCTTAAACGAGCAGGGGCTGAGCTCTCATGAAAAAATTAAAAAATATAACGCGTTACTGCAAAGATATCTGACCTTTGTGAAGCAGGATCAGACAGAGAATCTGACAGAGAATCTGACAAAGACGAAGGCAGAGGCAGATTCTGGGACGGACGTACGGACGTCCGATAGCATCATCGACGACGTGTTGCAGAGCCTCCCACCGCGAGATCGCAAGAACGCCGAATACGTCTTAAAGAAATTATCCGACCGTCACGATGTTTGGAATACAAAAGGGGAATTTGTGTACCGGGGCAACGTTGTAAAAGGGTCTCACATGATCGATCTATTCAAACGACTCTTGTTTCCTTTTAAAAAGAAAAAATCAGAGGGTTCTGAACCTCCCGGATGGACACATTTTTTAAATACTCTCTCAGAATTAAACACCCCTTTGTCTTCTATAAGTAACCCAAAAGCGCGTAATCAATACCGACTCCTCAAGATGGATGCGATCGGATCTCAAGACTCTGAAACACCTGCGGATCTACCGTCAAAAACTAGAAGACGAACAAATGACCCCCCGCGTTGGATTAACATTTCATCGTGAATAAATGTAATACACAAAGTTTTGTCTTTTACCAATAAAGCGTTTATTAAACATTTTTTCGAGCGTACAGTCATTCATTCAAAAACTTTAAAAATCTTTAACACATTGCAAAAAACAACACCCCTGCTTGGAGGGACCATTGATTTTATTTCTAATACAGCGCTGATATTTCCTCACATAGTCGTACACCATGAAGTCATTCTTTATTACATCATCATTGTACAAAGACAGTACTTGATCAAAAGATAGCCCGCACGCGCGGTGACAGAGGTAATAGATGCAATGTTGTCCGCAGACCGTCGACATGTGGTGCTGCAACTGAACGTCGTGGTACTCAATGTTTTTAGAACGTTTTTCCAGAAACTGTAAGATGCTCGGGGGGTAGTGATCAAAGTCCGGCGGAAATCCATAAGAATCAAAAAAGGTGGCTATGCCACCATTTTCCAGCGTCAAAGCTAACCAGTGCTCCCCCGGCATGTGAGCCGGATGTGTGTTGACGATAAAGTAGGCCGGGGTTCTAAAAGAGGGATTCAGCATGGGCAGTTGATCGGACGCCCACACCCCGCAAAACACATCTCCCAGCAGGCTATGCAGAAGGTTCTCTAGTTGAACGTTGTCCATCTTTTAATAATAGTCCACCAGCACCTGCCTCTTGGCGTTGATCTCCAGAATAGAATCGTAACAGGCGTAGACGATAAGGGTCGCGGTGTGCTGCAGGGGTGTTCTAAATCTCAACTCCAGCCTGAGGTTTCCGTTTGAGACGGTAGACAGTGCGTCGTTGTCATCGCTCGGATTGAGATTAAACACAAACAGAGAGTAGCCGTCATTAAAGTCATCACGGCTGATACTCAGGGGTAAATCTTTGAGATGTCTCCCGGTAGCCAGGAACATGTTGTAGAATTCTCTGACGGACACCCCGTTGTTAAAATCGGGTTGGAAAGCTTTAGCCGGAACTTGCCGGCCGTCCTGACAGAGAGCCAGGTATTCGATGTCATAGTGTCTGAAATTAAAAGGCGACAGGTCTCGTCTTCCTGTGAAAGCCTCGTGGTGTACCATACCCAGAACCACGTACTTTGGTATGCTACCCAGAAACAGATTCTCCTGGTTGCAAACCCTAGAGTTTGCCGGAATAGAGTAAGTTTTCACATTAACGCGTGAAAGGGGGTAGAGAGCATTGCCCTTCATTAAGGCGGCGGCGTGACCTAACCTGACTGCAGGGGACACGGCTACTTTTTTAACAAATAGGGAAGCCCCCAGTACTTTTAGGCTAAAAGCAGAGTCACGCGTCCCCATGAGGCAGAAAGCATCGTTGGTTCGCGTCAGTTTAATTCTCAAATCGACAGAGTTGAGCAATAGTCTCTCGCAGAAAAAGATGTCCCCGTGGAGAGGACCGAGCAGGTGTACTTCTCTGGAACGGGCTGTGGACGCGGCTCTCCTCGTTAACCCTTTATTTGGACCGTTCACGAGCACGATAGAGTCCACTGACCCGGCGGTATCTTTGTAAAAAAGACCCCCGGTAAACTGACTGGAGAGCGTGTCCGGTGAAAAGTTGAGCAGGGTCTCAATCATGCAGCGATAGGGGTGGGTAGCGCTCGACTGAGAGATGAGTCGATCCCCCAGGGTCACGTCGCATTGACTGAAAATTGTATTTAGAGGATAATTGATAAGACCCACCGCTGCGTCATTAGTTAGGTTCGATCCGTTAGCGTTGGTGATTTTTACACGGAGATGCAACAGAGTGTCGTTCAGATCCAGATACCGGTCCCCGTCTCCGGGGATGAAAAACTCAATGGGTCCCCCGTCGGTGATGGCTGACAGGGGAGAAATTTCCGTGTAGGTTTTTTCATCGATAGACAGCTGCGTCATAGGTGCTGAAAATAAATCCAATTCGGCCAGAGTACACTCTGGAGATTTCTGATGTACTAGAGCCATTTTCTTTTTTCTCAAAGAAAAGATATTCTTAAAAAATATCAGAGCTCCGGACGGACTTCTTCTTCACACGACGGCCTTTTGCAACTGATTTCTTCCTTTTACCGAACGGCTGTTTATTAAAGCTCGAGGGGATGCGTTCTCCGGGGGGTCGTCTTCTCTTCCTACGCGACAACACCATAATGCCCCCGGATCCTTCTTGCTTCATCTCTTGATCATCTTCTTGATCACCGGCGAACCGTTCCATCACGTGTTTGACGGCGTTGGAGGCGATGTTACTCGCAGCGGCTTTAAGATGAGGTTTAGCTATTTCGAAACCTTTCTTGGCCAAAGGGCTGACGAAACGAAATAATTTAGAAAACAAAGATCCTATCCCCCGACCGTACATGACCGGTGCACCGTAAAACCCCGGCAAATTCCCCCCTACTTGACTCTCATAATATTGTACAAATCGGTGAGGATCTTCTCTCAAACCTACCCGAGCCATTTTCTTTTTCTCTATTTTTCTCTTAGCCTTGAACACTTTGTGTGTGGATAGCTGATCAGCCTCCTGAAAATGAATGATGAGGACGCGGGCGATTGGAATATATATAACCCTGGGGTTCAAGTTCTAGGTCTAAAGTGGAGAGTCGCGATAGTCTTGCCGTATGAAAATTTTACCGGTTTGTTTTGATCCGTTTTTATCTCCACCTGAATGTTTTCAATGTGGTTTTTGGACACCGGTAAATAGTAAGCAGGATTGAAATACTGTGTGACGATTTCACCGAACGTTCCTTTTACATCAATCGTTCTCAAAAGTGGCGCATAAACGTCGCCGACCATCTGCGGTGCAACTACGTCGCTGTAACAATACATGTGATAAAACCCAGCTCGTAAATCGCAGGGATAGTACGCATACCTTTGGTCAAACGTAAACCATTCCCCTGATTTCATACCCATCAAATATGCCAGGGGTCCTTCGAAGAGTACGTGGGTTTTACCTCCCGATTGGAAATCAAATCTTTTCAGAAGACTGTCATAGACGAGGTAAATATCAGACTTTATTCTTCTAAATTGTCCGTCCATCTCGAATCTAAAGGCTGAGAAGCCGTTGAAATATGATTGTTTCATCTCTTGACGATGCACCTTGCTCTCCGTGGCCGGTTCTTGAGGGTTTTCCCTCCAGTAAAAGTAGGCATCCTCCTGAGAAAGGTGATAAAAGGTGTGCGGGTATGAAATCTGCGTTAAAGCTACTTCCCAGCTTCCCTCTAAATCGATATGTTGAGGCAAATCCACGCGGTAACTGGAACTCGTGTTTTCTTTAAAAACATCGACGCTGGCGTTGGAGGGTAGGGTAATAAAAAAACCCTCGTCCTTCGGACCGTACATGATGAAATGATATCCGTTGCGATCGCGAGTTGATTTTTATACGTTCTTTAAATCTGCGGCTTTGATCCAGCTGTTGAATTTCTCCGGCCAGTTTTTCCAACTTACAAAGACTTGCTTTTCACCCCTGACGACGCGATGCTTCAGAATCTTTTCTACGTGGAAAAGTCTGTCTTCCCCCATCGTTACCTTTTGTAGCTCTGGCTCATAAAATGACCCTTGGATGGGTTCTCCATCGTAATCTTTTAACTTGTACACTGGAGGGTCGCGAGGGATGCGTTCAGATACCGTAAACACCTCGTTCGTAAAACTCTGTTCATATTTTTTATCAAACACTCCTCTCAGTTTTGAAATTCTAACTAGGTCCCCCTTCTTGAAATTCATCTTGGTTTCAACCTTCTGTCGGTTTTCAGATTTACCGTACAAGTTTTGAAACACTTTAAAAGTGTTCTCCGAGGTTACCTCAGCGGGTTTCATCTTGATACTGCTGTGATAACTGTGATTATAGCTTTTCACCAAGTCTTGTAAGACGTCGGTGTATCGCAGAGTGTTGTTTGCTGTAAAATATCTCCACATTCTACCTTTTAATGTACGATTAAATCTTTCAATCACAGAGGCCTTAAGGTGGCTGGCGGTGGAAAAATGAACGATATTGTGTTTTCTCATCAAAGCTTCAAAACTCTTGTTAAAAAATTCTTTCCCCGCATCAGTTTGTATTTTTTCAGGCGTCTGACTTGACTCAAAAATGGATTCAAACGCCTTTACCACCTCAGCCGCTGATTTTCTCTTCAGAGCCCTGACGTAAGCTTTTTTGGAAAATATGTCTATGACCGTTAATAAATAATTATATCCGTCATTATGCTCCGACAGGGCTTGCATATCGCACAGGTCCGCTTGAAATTGGTTTAAAGGGCGGGGGGCGAAAACCCTGTTTCTTGGAAAATGTATCCTGGCCGGTTTGTGTAGAGTGTAAGCGTCCTGTCCCTGTAGAAATGTTTTAACATTTTCTCGAGGAACCGTCTTTCCCATTTCTTCTTGCACCCCCTTATGGAGCCGCTCTAGACCACCGAGGCTACCGGGATGCGCGGGATCATAGTACACTTTTTCCATGAAGCGTGTCTCAGACATGTTGAAAACAGAATGAGAAGGGATGCTCGTTTGAGAGGTATTTATTTTTTTATTAGGTGTTAAGAAATCTTTAGCATACACATTTTGTGAGTAACATGAGTAAATACATTTTGTGAGTAACATGAGCAAATACATTTGTAACATTTGTAATGTGAAAGTACAGATAGTCAAAAACTAGTCTAAGACCAATGCGTTATCATCAATAGAGTTTGAGTTAAGACTTTATGATCTAGACTGAGGCAGATATCATCGTGAAATTTTCCAAGTTCTTCCAAGATGCTTACAGAATGGTTGTTTTGCACAAGTCTGCTGGTCACATCAATGAGCAAAGCATAAAAGGCTATCATATGACATGGTTTTACAACATCGTTGGACAGTTCTTTAAAAATTACTTTAAAACAATCCGACAATCCAGATTTGCTCATAAGCATCGTGTCATTTACCATCTCTTCCCAAAGTGCGGGTCCTGCACACGTTCTGGTTTTTTCCAGCAAGATGTTTTTGTTTGAAGCCGTTTTGTTCTCAATAGCCTGGTACAAGATGTTTATTATCTGACCCTTGATCAATTGGATCTTGACACCTTCTACATCGTTTACAACTTTTCCCCAGAAGCTCCCCATTTTATATCTGAAAATGGTGTTTTCAGATATAAGTGTTTTCAGTCCAGTACTGAGTCACCGTGTCCAGATGTTCCTGTTTAATCTCGCTGTCGTTGTCGGCGATACTCTCGTACATTTGTTGGATGGGAGTGTAGATTAATTCGCTGGATTTCAGCTCGAGCAAAAGGCTCTCTGCGGCGATCTTGACTTTCACGTAGTCAGCGTTGACACCGCACGCTTTCAGGAAATTTTGAATAGCAGGAATGAACTTGGGTGTGTAGAGTCTTTTCATCAACATGTAAAAGTTGTTGCGGTAGAAACCCGGTTCGATCACATCCAAACACTGGTGTTGGCGCTGGCTGGGGTGGTCGATCCGACATCCGTTGCAAACCTCACCCTTGTACAGGTCCAGGACGACGCTAAGTAGATGAAGAACGCCTTTTTTTACCAGACCAAAGAATTCAGATGCCCAGCCGTCAAGCTGGTCAGCACCGTTACATACAGCCCCGGGGAGATCCGATGCGTCGTCGGGCAAAGGCGGATCAGGGGTTGTTGAGCGTGAAAGACTCTCCACACCGCTCACAGAGATTGGAGAACCTGGACATGAAGAAGCCGGAGACGGCGCAGGATCTCTGCCTTGGAGAAGAGACTCGGACAGCTCTGGAAGTGATGCCGAGTCTCTGACGGGTGGTGTCAGTGAGGGTGAGTGAGGACTGGACACCCCAGGATCCGATGCCGTGCGTCCGAGGGGTGGGGTTGGTGGAGGGCTTAGCCAAGGAGTGAGAGACTCGTTAGAATCCGTGGGATCCGAGCGTTGGATGAGTGAGTCAAAGTCCAGCCTGCGAGGCCGAAGCCGACGTTGACGGCATTCCGCTTGTGTCTCATCCTCATCCCACAGATAGGAATTGCTCGGATTGTCAGATCCGCTCTTGACGCTTCTGTTGGTAGACATGCTCTCCTTAGTGTTTCACTCCGGTAGTGGGTAACGTATGGTTCAGACGAACGTCTTTTATACATTTGAGATATGGGTGTGGGGTTACACGAGGGAGGACTCTTTTTTTCGTCACCACAGTGTTGTTCCAAAGACGACAATGGTGAAAAAATTTTGTGATTTTATCATCCATTTCATGCATCTTTTCGATCCATGCTGCAAGAGGTAGAGTCAACACGTTGCTGAAAACCCCACAGTCTGAGTTAAAAAGATCCAAGACAAAATACTGTCTCGGTTTCCCTGACATCTCTTCCATCTGCATCTTGTAGCTAGCACGATAGAACCATCTTCCCGTACCCGAGGTTTTCGTCAACCAAATGCTCACAAATGTTTGTTCTGTGGAAGGTTTCTGTTCTGTGTTGTTTCTTTCTTCACAGCCTTCTTCAGTCACACACACCATTCCCGGTTTGATCAGTTTCAACACACCCCAGTCATTGGAAGACATCGTAGCCGACAACATAGGCCCCTCAGTGGAAGATTCTTCACGCTGATAGAGAATCAACTCCCCCGTCTTGTAACGGAACACATACCCAAAACTCCCTGTTTGACTATAAGGCTCCAAAGACCATTCTTGCTGCAAAGGCTCAGAAGGTGACGCCTGAGAACGCTGTACAAACACCGTGGATTTTTCAACTACTTTTCCACACAATTCTCTTATAACGGTCACAGCCGTCTCACCAATCACGGATGTAGAACTACTCATGTTGCCCACAGATGGATATGCCAGGACTATGGCAAAACTGTTTTGTAACTGTTTTGTAACTGCTGCCATTCCTTATTAAAAAAAGGCGGGAGGAAGAAAGGGGGGGGGGGGTGGGATCCACCCTCCTCCCTTTTTAAAAAAAGGCGGGCAAGGGAGAATGGCGGGAGGCGGGAGGCGGGAGGGAGAAAGGGAGGTGGAGGGGGGGGGGAACAGATGTGGGCGGGTTCAGGGAAAGGTCAACCTGTCACTTTGACAAGAAGTGGTCCATTTCTTCTCTGAGCTCCTAGGATCATTGGGACACGCAAACCCCTCCACCACAATAAGGTGGTAGCCCAGGAGTGGCAGGGGGGCAGGGCGTGGCCTGCCCTCCGAACAGGTGCCATATGGAGGTAGTGCCTTAATTGGTGGGTGGGGAGAAAAAGGTTTATATAAGGCACTGCCTCCAGCTGGCTTTAGTTGACTTCCCCCTTCGACGAAGGTGTAGCTTGGTTGCAGCTTATCTGGGCTGTTTGACCAACTGAACCTGTCCCAGAATGAGCATGCTGTCTGGCAGCGCCAAGGTAAAAGCACGGCATGCTAACGCATATTTCATCTGGTTACGACGTAAAGTGCAACAGTGCTGGAACGTGTGCTTGCTACTTGTTGCAGAAGGTTGGTGCTTCCTCCCGCCATCCTTCCGTCCAGAGCGCTTTGCCGTAAGGGCGTGCGTGCTAGTTGGCACTGGGCAGGTAAGGCGCAGCAATGCGCGTCACTGACTCCCCCACTCACTTAGTTGATAAATGGTAATGGGGCTGTTCTCGCTGTAGTTGGCTGCCGGCTGGTGTCAGTGGGTCGCGATGCCCCAGCGGGAACCCCTCATGGAGTAGATCACCTCGCTTACTGGACCCACTGCTGCTTTGGCTCCGTCCCGCTTTCGGGACTCTCTCCTGTTCGCTCTCGCGCGCTCTCTCTCTCGCCCCCCTTCGCTCGGGGGACGGCGCTGAGACGTAGTGGTGCCGCCGAGGCGACCACAGAGCTATTGCTTTCATTTTTAGACTCTTAACAGTGTTTTAATTGTTCTCTTTTCTTTGTGGACAGGTGCTGCGGGCCACGGCGGGGACCCAACCCCTGGTGGAGGGCGTTTTCCTCACCCCTCGTGTGTAGTTTTGGTTGCAGTAGCACGGGTGTTTTTAGTTTGGTTATCTCCCCTAATTGCGTTTTACCTGCCGGTGGGGCCCCAGCCCTGTCCACCCCCTTTTGTTTGACTTTGGTGCAGCCGAGTTATTTTGGTGTTGAGTTGGATTTAATAAAATTGTACTGCCTAACCCTGAATCCTGTCTCTGCCTCTGGAACCGAACCGTATCTGCGCGTGCCTGTTTCCGGTTAATTCCTGGGGTGAAATTCCCCGGGTAGCGTTGTCGTTGACCGTTCCACCTCTCTCCACCCCGCCACACATTGAATATATTATATATATATATATGATAAACTGCAGGTAGAGTTGTGTGGGTCAGCGGGGTCGGAGATCAGTAGATCAGCATACAACTCTGAAGTCAGCGATACCTGTAGATGAATACAGAGGGGAGAAGGAGGGCGGGGAGAACAGAGAAACTACACAAAATAACACCATGACTGATCTACTCGGAGAGGAGAGGAGAGGCAGCCATGACCTAGCAGAGTGACAGATGTCTTTCAGGTGATCATGTTTCAGAACCCCGGCAGCCTTGGCCTATAGCAGCATAACTAAGACTATTTGGCAGTTTTCTGATCACGAAGACGAGGAAATCTCCACGTCAAGATGTTAACCTAATAATTAGACAACCCTCTAAGTATGATAATTTGTCTGTCTAGGATAATAACTGGAACTACAGCATTAGTGACAATAAGCTTTTTCAAAGAGGTAGGTTTTAAGCCTAATCTTAAAAGTAGCGATGGAGTTAGCCTCCTGTACCTGGACAAGGAGCTGGTTCCATAGCAGGGGGGTTTGGTAGCTAAATGCTCGGCCCCCCATTCTACTCCTAGAAACTCTGGGAACCACAAGTAGACCAGCATTCTGAGAGCGGAGCAGTCTATTGGGCTGATAAGGTATCACTAGCTCCTCCAGGTAGGATGGAGCTAGGCCTCTGAGGACCTTGTAGGTCAAAAGAAGGGTTTTAAAAATTATTCTAAATTTAACAGAAAGCCAATGAAGCGACGCCATTACAGGAGTTATGTGATCTCTTTTGTCAATATCTGTCAGAACTCTGGCTGCAGCATTTTGGATCAACTGGAGGCTTCTTAAAGAGTTGTTTGGACACCCTAATAATAAAGAATTACAATGGTCCAGCCTGGAAGTGACAAATGCATGGACCAACTTTTCAGCATCATGGTGGGTCAGTAGTTTTTTAATCCGTGTGATGTTCCTCAAGTGAAAAAAGGCACTTCTCGAAACTAATTTAATATGTCAGTTGAAGGAGAGATTTTAATCAAATCAAATACCATCTAGAGTGATCATGTGATCTAATCTATCCCTGAGAGGTTCAGGACCACCATGACCTCAGTTTTTCCTGAGTTAAGGAGGAGGAAATTTGAAGACATCCAGGACTTTATGTCTTTAAGACAGGTCTGAAGCTTCACTAACTTCTCTTCTCTGGTTTCATGGATAAATAAAGCTGAGTGTCATCAGCATAACAATGAAAATTTATCCCATGCTGCCGAATAATGTTCCCTAAGGGATGCATGTACAAGGTGAAAAGGATTGGTCCAAGTACAGAACCTTGAGGAACTCCATGGCTGACCCTACTGTATAAGGAGGGAACGCCATGGACATGAGCAAACTGGTATCTATCAGATAAATATGATCTAAACCAGTCTACTGCTGTCCCTTTAATCCCAATCACATGTTCCAGTCTCTGTAACAGGATGCTGTGATCAACTGTATCAAAAGCAGCACTGAGGTCCAGCAGAACCAGCAGAGAAACATAACATGTTCCCTCCTGCTCACTAAAAAACAGTCAGTCAAGAGTCTGACTGATCACATGTCTAGATTACCCAAATGTGCAGGCTGTTAAAATTTATGGCTTTCGCCAACACTGCCGTTGTGAACTCACTGTCTGTCCCCTTCTTTTGGGGCTTGGGTATGATGTCACCTGTGCTTCATTAACATATCGTGCAAGTGCTGCAAACCTGTTCTTGGTCATGTTAGTGAATGCCTCCATATTTGCATGCCCACCCAGTAATCTTCCAGTTGTGAAATGAAGTTGGCTATTTGCCAACCTTCTCAAGTCTACAAGTCCCTCTTACTCCCGCAGATATTTCAGAGACCGGCTGAGGTGTCCTGAGTGGTCACAAGTTGCTTTATTATCAAATGTTGTACCGTTGCACCTCACCGTTAGCTGCTGAGTAGCAGCAGCTGCCTTGAGAAGCTTATAATTGATTAGCAACATGTTCTCATTTTTTTTTTTCATGGTTCATAAATGTTTGGCTGAAGCTGCCTTTGTTGGTGAGCTTCCTCCCCTAAATTAACTCGAATAATAAGACTTTCTTCTCCTCCTGCTTCTGCTTGGTGGCCAGTGGCTCCTGTATGTCAGTATATAGATCCACTCAATCAACCACACAGCAGTTTCAAGGTTGGTGTTTAATTAATGAATTAGAATGTGAGAAAACATATGAAGCAAAAGATTTAGTCCTACACTTTACTGAAAGTGTGAGGGAGATGTTTGCTGAAAGCTGCACTTAAAAGTTAGCTGTCAAATAAATTTAATAATATCTTAAATCTGACTTTTAGTTGAAGCAAAACACCAATGTACAAACCATTAGCATGAGTGCTTGTTAGTGTGTCTAGTGACATATGGCTCTGTAAATAATATATGTAACTGCTGTCATTAAGGGGGAAGGGGGCAGCTTTCGTACTATAGTGAATAAAACATGTCATTTTACATATGTTCTAAGAGCTCTGTTATACTGGACTCAAGACCAGAACTGCATGCATTTGTTTATATATTAATGTGTGCTGAATATACTGCACATGTATAATAGAGCACCAGAAGATAAAGGTAGACCTGTCATATTTTCAGACTTGGTGTGTAGATGTTGTGATTGGAACTGGTTGCAATCAGCTTCGGAGGCATTTAAATCCTGTACTTAGGGAGTTTGTATGTGGACTATTATCCAAAATATTTACTGTATTCATTTATACTAACTGAAATGCTAATGCTCAACAGCCCTCTGCTGGAAAAAATCCCTGAAATAAGGTCAGCGTAACTTTGAGTCAGTTACCATGGCAACAAACTCTGTGAAGATCTCCCCCAGATTGGGCCAAATGGCGATAGGGTGCGAGCCTGTCACGGTGGAGCACCACCACACGGTTCCTTTTGACTAGCCGCACCCGGTACACCACATCTGACAGTCTCTCGAGCACCGTACAAGGTCCCACCCACTGGCCCATCAATTTAGGGGAAAGGCCCTTCTTCCTCTCAGGGCTGTCGACCCATACCTGCTCCCCAGGGGCGAAGTCTTGTCCTCTACAACGAGAATCATAGGCCCGTTTTTGCCGCAGCCCAGCATCAGAGAGGGCCTTCCTGGTCATCTCATGCACCAGCTGAAGTCGTTTCCGCAGACTGTGTAGGTAGTCCAGGCCGGGTGCACCTTCCAGCTCTGGCTCAGGGGGAGACCCAAACACCAAGTCCACAGGAGTGCGGAGCTCATGCCCAAACATGAGTACTGCTGGGGTGCATTTCGTGGACTCCTGAACCGCTGTCCGGTACGCCCACAGGACCAAGGGTAAGTGCTGATCCCAGTCTCGCTGCTGGCGGCTGGTCAGGATTGCAAGCTGGGTGGCCAGGGTGTGGTTGAAGCGTTCGACCAGTCCATCGCTCTGGGGATGTAATGGTGTGGTCCGGGTCTTCTTGATGCCGAGCCTCCGGCAGACCTCACTGAACACTTTTGCTTCAAAGTTGCGACCCTGGTCACTGTGCAGTTCCTCTGGCACACGAAAGCGGCAGAACATCTCGTTGACCAGGTGCTCAGCGGTGGTGGATGCGCTCTGATCAGGAACGGCATACGCCTCAGGCCACTTGGTAAAGTAGTCCATGGCCACAAGGACATAGCGGTTCCCTTGGTCAGTGGTAGGAAAGGGGCCCAGGATGTCTACACCCACACGCTCCATTGGGGCCCCCACCTGGTACTGCTGCAGGGGAGCATGCGAACGCCGAGTCGGTCCCTTCTGGACAGTGCAAGGGTCACACCGATGAACGTAGAGCTCTACGTCCTGACGACACCCCGGCCAGTAGAAGCGTGACCTGAGCCGGTGTAGAGTCTTGGTCACTCCAAAGTGACCTGCCCCCACTGAGCCATGGATGAGCTGAAGGACCCTGGGGCGTAGTTGGCGGGGGACCAGGAGCTGGAAGATATCTCGGTGGCCCCCAGGGGTCTGCCAACGACGATGGAGGAGGCCATCACGAATGATGAGGCTGGTCCACTGGGAATAGAGAGCCTTGGTCTCAGGGTCCAGTGCTGACACTGTATTCCATGCTGGCCGTTGGCCGGTCTCTATCCAATCTTGGACCCGAGAGAGGACAGGGTCTTGGCTCTGGTCAAGCTGGAGCTGTTGGAGATCGACGGTTTCCAAACCATCATTGACAGCTGTTGTTTGGGCTGAGACCTGGGGCCCACTCTCGTCATCCAAGGGGAGGGGTTGCAGGGCGGATACCGTTGGGTTCGCGGTACCTCGGTCCTCCACACGCTGGCAGTACCGACACTGTTCCATTTCACAAGGGCGTCGGGACAAAGCATCTGCATTGGCATAATGACGGCCAGGCCGGTGGCGGATTTCGAAGTCGTAATCCTGTAGCGTCTCTAACCATCGTGCAAGCTGTCCCCCTGGCTCCTTAAAGTTTAATAGCCATGTGAGAGAGGCATGATTGGTGCGCAGGAGCAATCTTCTCCCGTAAAGGTATGGCCTGAAGTGACGGAGCCCGAGGACGACAGCCAGCAGTTCTCGACGAGTGACACAATAATTCCTCTCTGGTCGGTTGAGGGAGCGACTGTAGTACGCGATGACCTGCTCATTCTCTCCCTCCTGGGACAGCACGGCCCCAAGTCCCACATTGCTGGCGTCGGTATCCACAATGAATGGTAGTTGGGGATCTGGATAGGACAATACGGGGGCCCCAACAAGTGCTGAGCGGAGCTGCTTGAAGGCGTCAGCACAGTCCTCACTCCACTGAAAGTTGTCCAACATTTTGGGGGACAGGCCAGTCTCTCACAGCGGCTACCTTAGCAGGGTCAGTAGACACCCCTGCTGCACTGACGACATGGCCCAAGAAGGATGTCTCTCGTCGGAAAAGGTGACACTTCTTAGGATGGAGACGCAGCCCAGCCCGGCGAATGGCGTGGAAGACCACCTCCAAGTTGGTCACAGCACTCTCGAAATCAGCAGCGTGGGAGAGGAGGTCATCCAAGTAGACGACACAGTGACTTCGAGGAATTCCAGCCAGGACCCTCTCCATAAGGCACTCGAAGGTGGCCGGAGCGTTGCAGAGGCCGAAAGGCATGACTTTAAATTGCCACAGCCCCTGGCCAATGGAAAAGGCGGTCTTTGGGCGTGCATCCGGTGCCAACTCCACCTGCCAATAGCCGCTGCGAAGATCAAGGGAGCTGAACCAGCAGGACCCTGCGATGTAATCAAGGGCATCATCCACACGGGGTAGTGGATAGGAGTCCTTGAGGGTGACATCGTTAAGGCGGCGATAGTCAACACAGAACCGCCAAGTGTCATCTTTTTTCCTTACCAGGACAGCGGGAGATGCCCAAGGGCTACTGGAGGGTTCGATGATGCCTGCACCTGCCATCTCTTTGATCTTTTCTTCAGCTGCAGTCTGCTTGGCCAGCGGCAGGCGACGGGGGCGGAGACGGATGTGGCGAGCATCACCAGTGTTGATCTCATGTTGTACCAGACTCGTGTGTGTACAGTCCTCATCCCTGGCTGCAAAGATGTCGGCGAACCGCTCCAGCAGCTCCCGAAGCTTGCATGTCTGGTCCGCCTGTAGGCCCTCACAACTTCTCAGGTACAGGTCATCAACAGCTTGCTTAGTCTCACCTGATGGCACTTGGGGTGGCAATGATGATGTGGACTCTTCCTTGACTCTGGCTGGTGGTGGTTGCATGGAGGGGACCCGAGTGCTTGGCTGTGGAGAGAGCGCTTGTCTCAGTCCCTTCTCACAGGTAGGGTGAAGCGTAATGGCCTCAGAACCCAGGTAAAGTGTAGTCCTGGGAAGGTCGACCACAGCCTCCCACTTGGCTAGCAGATCCAGCCCGATGATGCAGGGGTCTTGTATGTCGGTCAGCCAGAACTCGTGATCAATTGTGCGATTAGCAACACATACCTGGAGAGATCCTTCACCCCGCATTCTGGCGCGCTCACCGGTGACTGTGGCTATACAAAGCTTAGTGGGTTTCCAACCCCGCGGTCTCGGGCCCTCTGTACCAGGTAGCGTTCCAGGCCGGACCAGCGAAATGGTGGACCCCGTATCCACCAGGGCTCTGCATGGGGTGTCATTCAGAGTACAGTCCAGGTACAGTCCATTTGTCCGGCCCAGGCGACCCAGACGCCACTGCGACTTGGCAAAGGAGGGAGGATGATTCGTGGGTGACAGTTCCCCCATTGTGCCACCCCACTCTAGTTTAACGGAGGCTGAGGAGCTGGGCTTCGTGGGGCTGGTGCTGGGCAGTGGCGCGCGATGTGACCTGGTTCTCCGCACCGGTAACATCTTTCCATAGACTGCCCGGCTGTTCTCCTAGTTCCTCGTTGGGGTCGTTTCAGGGGTGTGGTGGTGGCTTGGCGGGTGACCTCTTCGTCATCACTCCCTGCCAGCCCGCTCTCGTAGGCAGCCTGACGCACTCTGTACCTTGTATTGGTGGGGCGGTCTCCCGTGGACAGCACATGTTCAACCCGCTCTGATTCAGCCAGGGCTGCCGTCAAGGTCTTTGGTGCATGCAGGCGGATGTGTTCTCGTAGTCGCTCTGGCTGAAGCCCTCGGACGAAAGCTTGGAGCGCCAGCTCGTCCTTTACTGTAGCGTGGAAGGTAGGATACCCGCGCCTGGCATAAAAACGGAGATCCGCAGCATACGCACCCAGACTCTCTCCCTCTTCTCTCCGTCGGCTGACAAGCTTGTCTCGGGTGTCGTCGACATGAGTATGGCGGCCAAAGGGGTGTTTCAGTGCTCCTTCTATGGCTTGCCAGTTAAATCTCTCTTCAGGATGGAGGTCTGTGAGAATCTGCAGGGCTTGGGTAATGACTTTGTCTGTTCTAAGGACCAAGTCAGATAAGAAATCAGAGAACTCAGACAGGAACTCTGAATGTGGCCCAGCAGGGGGCCGATATACAACTACAAACAGAAGTGGCTTTTCTGCCTTCCAGTTCAGATGGGTGATGCCAAGAGTCAGGCTTTCAAATGAACTGGAGCCATATTTTGGTCTAGGATTAATTAATAACTTGGAGTGATAGATTGCTGCCACTCCCCCTCCTCGACCAGTAACACGAGCAATATGATAATTAAGATGGGTAGGAGGAGTAGATTCATTTAAGCTAACATACTCCTTCTGAAGCCAGGTCTCAGTAGGACAAAATAAATCAATGTGATGATCCCATATCAGGTCGTGTAGTAACAGGGATTTACACAAAAGAGATCTAATATTTAACAGTCCACACTTAATTGTGATCTTAGTTTCTCCAACTTGTGCTTTAGTATTAATTTTAATAAGATTATGGTGATTGACCGCTCCCCTGCTCTGTGCTTGGTGAACTTTTAACCGTGGAACAGAGACTACCTCTATAGTGTTAAATATGTTACTGTTGGTGGATGAGGGTTCTATGGAAGCAGCAGAGAAGTCTGTAAGACTACAACTCTGCATCGTGGTCTGGACCCTGGATTGTCAGGTCACTTTGGGTCTAATAAAATTAGCCAAATTACTAGAAATGAGAGAGGCACCATCTCGTGTGGGATGGACACCGTCTCTCCTAATCAGACCAGGTTTTCCCCAAAAAGTGCTCCAATTGTCTATAAAGGCCACCTGGTTTTCGGGGCACCACCGTGACAACCAGCGACGAACCTGTGAAGTTGGATCGTGCATTTTGGTGAGTACACCTTGAAGGTAAAGTGGTGAGTACCCGATACCTCTTTGTTAATTGAGTACGGTGTGCGTAATACGCTTGGGCAGCTGGAAAGTTATCAGCTGTTTTGTTTTGGGGAAGACCGATTTTGAGTTTATTGGGAAAAGTTCCTTAGTTGGGGGGTATAAAAAGCAAGTGAAAGCTCTTTTGATTTGAAAGCTGACTAGTTTGAGATTACGAGTCATTTAAAAAGTAGCGATCTCACCGGAGAGTTACCTGTGGTAGGTTGTAGTGCGCGCTTTTGCCCTGTTTGTTATTTTAGCTTATTGTTTTTGCACTGCGGCCTGGGTGGTAGACACAATTATGGTTGAAGGTTTTCCGCAGTCTAGGAAGCCCAATTCCATTGGTGCTCGTGTTTAAAAATTTCTGCTCTGGGGCTGAGTGCGAAAACTAGGGTTGAGCTTAGAGGGGGGCGTGTTAGATACGTGGATCTCTCCGTAGCGCATTTGTAATCTCCATTGATAGCCTGTGGTTGAATTCTTTGTTGTTTCAGTAGTTTTTGTGAATGTATACATAGGCTAAACAATGAATGACTATGATACTTTTATTTTTGCTCCATCAGAAAGGTTATTGAGAGCGCTTATGAGAAACCAACTGTTTGATGTGGTAAACCATTATGGTATCGATTTGTCTATTTCCAAAAGTTCTGTGAAGAGCTGTGTGAATTTATTTTACAAGCTTTAATGGAGAGACAAATTTTGCAGGAGACAACCCAACAAGAGGCTGTAGCTCCTAAAATGACTCTGTGGGATGGCTCCGATTTAACATTTGAGCAACGCAAAGAGCTGTTGTTACTGCAGAAAGAGCGGATGATTTTGGAACACGAACAGCAAATGCAAAAACAGAAATTGGAGTTACAAGCAAGAGAAAGTGAAAGATTACTGGAGTACGAACGTTTAAAATGTCAGGAAAAAAGCAGAGAACAGAATAGCCTGTTTCAGATGGTCAAGTTCCTTCCTAATTTCAACGAGCGTGGCCCTGATGTGTTTTTTCTCTTTTCAAACATGTTCTAGCTGATCGAGGCTGGACGGATGCTGATCAAGTGCTGCTGCTCCAAAAGGTCCTGGTGGGTAAAGGGCAGGAGGCGTTTGTGGCGTCCTACCAGTGCGTAAAAGCAGCGGTACTAAAAGCATATGATCTTATACCGGAGCATTACCGTCAGAGATTTCGAACATGGAAAAAAAACGGAGAAACTTGTCAGTTTATGTAATCGGTGGTGTACAGCTGTGGGCGTAAAAACATTCCAGGAGCTTTTTGATCTGGTTGTTCTGGAACAGTTTAAAACCATTGTGCCTGAGCGAATCGCCACGTACATAAATGAACATCAAATTAAAACTGCAGCGCAAGCGGCTGTATTAGCTGATGAGTTTATCTTGACACGCAAATCTTTTCGAGACACGTCACAGCGTGACTATGTGCGTCGAGAGCGCACTGAGAATGATTTTGGTAGAAGGCTTGATCGATCATCTCCGGTAAAATCCAACTTTAAAAATACATCACGGCAAGCGGCTGAAACAGACCGCTTGCTATGCAGTTATTGCTATGAAGTCGGACATTGGAAAAAGGATTGTCCTGTCCTTAACTCTCGCAATCGGAATTCCAATACACCTCGTTTTCCTAAGCCTGTGGGGTGCACTGTTTCTCTCCAAAGCAAGCGCGCTGCAAAGGCAGTGTTGCCCTCTGACGACCGGGAGGCTTTGGATAAAAATGATTATTCTCCGTTCATCACGCAAGGCACCGTGTCTTTAGTTGGCGATACCAATAAAATTAAAGTGAACATTTTGAGGGACACAGGCTCTGCGACAACCCTCATTCGGGAGGATGTGTTAAATTTTTTTGACGTGCCTGATACTGGTGCAAGAGTCTTAATTCGTGGCATTGAATTGCAACCATTTTCTGCTCCATTGCACAAAATAGAATTAACGTCGGGCCTGGTCAATGGAACGGTGGTGATGGCGGTGCGTAAAGATCTGCCAGTAGAGGGGGTGGATATTTTGTTGGGGAATAATTTGGCAGGCATAAGAGTTTGGCCTGAGTCTCCACCACCTTCTGTTGTTAATGTTGTTAATGACTCCGAGTTCTTCCCTCGAATCTGATGAATGTGCGCAAGAATTTCCTTCAGTTTTTACGAGCTGTGCGCTGACGCGAGCAAAGGCTAAAATGGAAGCGGAGCGCAAACCTCCTCGAAAGGAGCCTATCGCTTTTGTGCCAGTCCTTCCGCCATCTCTACATCGTGATGACGTAGTTGCCGCGCAAAAAGAGGACACTAGCCTCTCCGAAATTGTGGGCGAGCGTTACGGGTGAAGGGAGCAGTGAGAGTGCTTACCGAGTCCAGAATGGCCTACTGCTGCGTGAGTGGTCGCCACCTGCACACCGTGATGTGGTAGGTTCGGTAATGCAGGTGGTGGTTCCAAAAAAGCTTCGTGATTTGGTCTTGAAAACTGCGCATGGTGATGTGGCAGGTCACTTTGGCGTAAATAAAACATATTTGCGCATTCTGGAGCATTTCTACTGGCCAAAAATTGCGATGTGTCTGCATTTATTAAGTCCTGTCACACTTGTCAGATTGCAGGAAAACAAAATGACAAAATTAAATCTGCGCCCCTTCAGCCTATCCAACCGGTTGAGAAACCATTTAATTATTTAGTTATCGACTGTGTTGGGCCTTTGCCTCCGTCCAAATCAGGCAAATCTGCCTATTTGTTCACTATAATGTGCCAAACTACACGCTATCCTGCAGCGTATCCAATGAGGTCTATCACCACAAAATCAATTTTTAAAGCTTTTTCTCATTTTATTTCATATACCCAAAATAGTCCAGAGTGACAGAGATTCCAATTTTATGTCGAAGGCCTTTTCCGAAGCATTGAAACAGATACAAGTTAAGCATAATATAAGCAGTGCTTATCACCCCCAAAGCCAAGGCGTATTGGAGCGCTATCACGTGTCTCTCAAATTAAAAGCCTATAGCCTTGAGTTAAAGGGAGATTGGGAAGAGGGATTCCCTTGGTTAATGCTGGCGGCGAGGGGAGTTGTCCAGGAAAGTACAGGGTTTAGCCCTAACGAACTTGTATGGACAAGTTGGACTTGTATGTATATTGGACATAAAGTGTGTGACCAAATGTCAATTTTGATGGGTGATTTGGATCCGTCGGAACAACTGGGCGATGTGGCGGATTATGTTTCTGGGTTTCGGAGAAAATTGTTCCTAGCATGGAAGATGGTTAGTAATAATCTCACTGCGGCGCAAAAGAAAATGAAACACAGGTTTCCAAGGTAGTTTTCTATGTCACCTGTCTACGAATCAGATCAACGGTAAAAGGACACAGAGTCCAGGTAATTCTTCACATGACGGAAAAACGTTTACTCAATGAAAGGATCAGGCAAATCCATTTTACCATAAATGCCCTGGAAGCCAAGCTAGACGAAAGAAAGGAGGAACTACACCTACTGCTCCCTTCTGAAGTGATGGAAGAAATAGCCAAACTTGTTTCCAGGACTCAGTACACCCAACACACCAGGACCAAGGAACGTCAGATCCGAAAATTCACCACCCTACTGGCAAAACACAACCCCAGTGGAACCAACCCCTTCTCCACGACAGAAAAACAGGACACATCCTTGTCTGACGCACAACGGGAGAAATGGGTAAAAAACCTATCAGACAGGGAGCTTACACAAACCGAAGAGGAGGTGCTTTACAAAGGTCTGAATTTTTCAGTCACCCCTGAAGAGGAACCGACTGTCAAACTCATCACAGCCACTGAGACAGCCATCAGAAACAACAAACTCCCGGAAGCAGAAGCAGAACAGATTAGACTTAAGGTAACAGCTGCCTTAGCTAGTGCAAAACCTCCAACCTCCAATATCACTAATGAGGAAAAAAGAGCCATTGCATCCTTAGCCAAGGACAAGAACATCACCATCTTACCAGCTGACAAAGGTAGGTGCACGGTCGTACTCAATACCACTGACTATGACACCAAAATACTCAGTCTCCTGACAGATACCGCTACATATGAGAAACTCAAGCGAGACCCCACCAGCTCATACAAGAAGAAGGTGGTAGACTTACTACAGAAACTGGAAAAGGATAAAGCCATTGACAGACCACAATACTACCGTCTATATCCAGGACAAACCATCCCTTGCATTTATGGATTGCCCAAGATCCACAAACCAGGGACCCCTCTCAGACCCATAGTAAGCAGCATCAATTCTGTAACCTACAACATTTCCAAATACTTGGCCTCCATCTTGTCGCCCATGGTTGGCAACACCCCACACCACATCAAATACTCCCAAGACTTTGCTCAAAAGGTCAGTGGACTCACACTACTTCCAGAAGAGACTATGGTATCTTACGATGTCACGTCACTCTTCACGTGCATCCCCACCGCCAGCGCCATAGACACCACCCACAAGCACCTTCTATTGGACAAGAATCTTCCAGAAAGAACAACCTTAACACCGGCCCAAATCTGCACCATGCCGGACCTGTGTTTGAACACCACCTATTTCCAATACAGAGAAGGCTTCTACAGGCAGAAACATGGCTGTGCCATGGGTTCACCAGTATCCCCCATAGTTGCCAATCTATACATGGAGAAGGTCGAATCCCAGGCCCTGACATCCTTCACAGGAACTGCGCCAAGCCACTGGTTCAGGTATGTGGACGACACCTGGGTCAAAATTCAAACACAAGAATTGGAAGTGTTCTCCGATCACCTCAACAAAACAGGCCAGCATGTAAAATTCACCTGGGAAGATACAAAAGGAAACAGTCTGGCCTTTCTGGACTGCGCAGTCAAGATCACTGAGGACAGAAATCTCACCATCGAAGTCTACAGAAAACCTACACATACCGACCAGTACCTTCAGTTTGACTCTCACCACCCACTGGAACACAAGTTGGGAGTAATCAGAACTCTCCAACACCGGGCCAGAGAAATACCCACCACATCCCATGGCAGAAAGAAGGAACAGGACCACATTAAGACAGCTCTCAGAACATGCGGCTACCCAGACTGGGCCTTCACCAAAACCTCAAGAAAGCGAGACCCCAGCAAAAGGAGAGGAGGAGAGAAACAAACGCCGCAGCGTTTCGATCCCCTACCTGTCTGGAGCCTCTGAGAAGTTTAGGAGGATCCTCCAGAAACACGACATACCGGTTCAGTTCAAACCCAGCAACACTCTCAGACAGAGGTTAGTACACCTAAAGGACAAGACACCAAGACCCAAACAAAGTAATGTTGTTTATGCTATACAGTGCCAGGAGAAATGCAAGGAACTGTACATTAGGGAAATCAAACAACCTCTCCACAGAAGAATGGCACAACACAGATGTGCCACCGCTTCAGGTCAAGACTCAGCAGTCCACTTACATCTAAAGGAGAGTGGGCACTCCTTTGAGGACAGCCAAGTACGGATACTGGCCAGAGAAGACCGGAAGGAAGGAAGCTATCCATGCCAATTTGGAAAAACCATCCTTAAACAGAGGTGGTGGGCTAAGGCACTTCCTATCACCCACATACAATGCAGTCCTCCACTCCTTCCAACAGCTAAACAAACATTCACACCATTCCAGGAGACCCAGTGACTCATCACCATGTGATCCAGCAGACAAAGGGGAGACACCTCAACAGAAACTAGGTGAACGACCCGACCAACAACCCTGCTAACGACTCTCAGGTGACCACCCAGATCATTAGCAGGCAGATGGTCCACAGGGGCTATATATTTTCAAGCTCTCTCCCCAGCGATTTCAGAACTGAAGAAGCCTTCTGGCTAGAAGGCGAAACATCTTCAAGAGAAGAAACCCAGTCCAGTTGACATAGAAAACTACCTTGGATACAATGACCTGGATGATTGAGAATCTACACAGACATGAAACACAGGTTTGACACCAAAGCTGAGATGCATGTGTTCAGTCCTGGGGATCGAGTGCTTGCTTTGCTGCCTACTCCTGGCTCGCCGTTTGAGGCGCGATTTTCAGGCCCGTACACCATTAAGCGCAAAACGTCTGACACAGATTACCTTTTGGCTACTCCGGACCGCAGGCGCTCTACGCGACTGTGTCACGTGAACCTTCTCAAGCCCTACTATGCCAGTGTATGTGAGGAGAAGGCAGTGGCATTACCTGCTGAACGGGTCCCGTCTCTTCAGGTGGCAGATGAAGATGACGTGGTCGCCCCAGATGAGGCTGTGTTATTGGGAAGGTTAGATAATTCAAGGCAACTTGCTGAATTAGACAAATGTTTGAGTCATCTGGGCAGTGAGCGTAGTGAGGAAATAAAATCCGTAATTTCTGAATTTTCTTCTTTATTCACTGACAAATTGTCCTGTACTGATCTGTTGGAACACGACATTGACGTTGGAGATGCACGCCCAATCCGACAGCGTTTCTATCGAGTTTCACCGGAGAAAAATAAAATATTAGAAAGTGTATAGTATATTGCTCTCCAATGGCTTATCCGAGCCTTCATTTTCCAGTTGGGCATCACCATGTCTACTAGTTCGAAAGCCTGATCTTTCTTATCGTTTCTGTACGGACTACAGAAAGGTAAATGCGGTCACTAAACCTGACTCATTCCCCCTCCCGAGGATAGATGACTGTGTAGACCAGGTGGGGGCGGCCAGGTACGTGAGCAAATTCGATTTGATCAAGGGCTATTACCAGATAGGGTTAACACCAGGAGCCCAAGAAATTTCCACATTCATAACGCCATCGGGATTATTCTCATATAAAGGTATGGCCTTCAGACTCCGTAATGGGCCTGGGATGTTCCAGAGGCTAATGAATCGTGTGGCGGCGGGGTTAAGTGGATGCGCGGTGTATCTCGACGATATAGTCGTCTTCAGCGATACATGGGCTGAGCATCTGGTGCGCTTATGCGCACTCTTTCACAAGCTGGTAATGGTGAAGCTCACGATTAATTTAGCCAAGTGCAAATTCGTCCGAGCTACGGTGACATATCTTGGTAAAGTGGTGGGGCGGGGAAAGGTGCGTCCTGTTAGTGCCAAAGTTCAAGCCATCGACGCTTTCCCCTCTCCAACCAACAAAAAAGAATTGATGCGCTTTTTGGGTATGGTGGGGTACTACAGGAATTTCTGCGTCAATTTTTCCACTGTAGTCTCTCCTCGCACTAATTTGAAAAGCAATAGTAAATTTCACTGGTCTGAGGGTTGCCAGCATGCGTTCGACAACGCGAAACTACTATTGAGCTCTGCACCTGTTCTAGCTGCGCCTAGACTTGGTGAGCCTTTCCAACTGCAGGTAGACACGAGCCAGGTGGGGGCGGGTGCAGTGCTCATGCAAACGGACGAGCAAGCGATTGAACGTCCGGTTTGTTTCTTTTCACGCAAATTCAACAAGCATTAGATTAATTATTCCGTTATCGAAAAAGAGGCCATTGCGCTCATTTGGGCTTTAAAGCATTTCGATGTTTATGTGGGTGGGGGTGCTCCGGTAGTCGTTAATTTGGACCACAACCCCCTCACTTTTTTGAGTTCACTTCAGAATGCCAACCAACGCTTGATGCGTTGGGATCTGTTTTTGCAGCCGTATAATATTCAGATTAAGCACATACCCGGTGTAGATAATGTTATGGCGGATGCCTTGTCCCGGGCTCCGTGTGACCCTTAATGTGATCTCTCCCCTCCCTGTCTCTCTATGCTATCGGACTCCGTCCTGCTATCGGACTCCGTCCATACTATTTGCCACAGGAGTTTACTAATGTCATCGCCGTCACTGTTTATATTCCTCCGACCGGTAAAGCGGACACGGCCTGTGACGTTATTCACTCTGTCACGGCTGACCTGCAGACTAAACATCCCGGAGCCTTTATTCTCATCACAGGTGACTTCAATCATGCCTCCCTTGAGTCCACTCTCCCTAAATTCCATCAATATGCATATAATGCCATCAATATGCATATTCATTAGCATATTGATGCATAGCATCAATATGCTAATGTCACCAATGCATACACCTCCACTGCACTCCCACTGCACTCCACTAGGCAAGTCTGACCATAATCTCGTGCTGCTCTCCCCATCATGCACACCTGTGGTTCAGCAGCAATCAGTCACTGTGAGGTTATGAAATAGTCTGATGGTGCCATTGACTGTCTGTGGGATGCCTTAGAGACCACCAACTGGTCTGCTCTCTGTGAACCACATGGTGAGGACCTGGATGGACTGACAGTCTGTGTTTCTGACTACATCACGTTCTGCACTGAAAACTCCGTCCCCACCAAGAAGGTACGCTGTTACCCAAACAACAAACCATGGGTGACAAGTGACCTGAAGGCCCTTTTGAAGAAGAAGAAGAGGGCCTTCACTGCTGGGGACCCAGCTGAGCTCAGGAGAGTACAGAAGGAACTGAAATGCAGTCTGAAGGAGAGCAAGGACGCCTATAGGAAGAAGCTGGAAGAGAGACTGGAGAGGAACCAGACCAGGGATGTTTGGAGTGGGATGAGAACAATCACTGGCTTCCAGAAGAAAGGAATATGCTCAGCTGATGGGAACGTGGACCAAGCTAATGAGTTGAACCAGTTTTTCAACAGGTTTGATTCTAGCTCCCCTTCCCCCAGCTGTCCCAATATTCCTCTGGATAACAATGGGTCCCCTTCACACCTCCCAGAGCCCCTAACACCTCTGCCAACTTCTTCCCCCTCCCCCCTGCTAACACCCTACATAGATACCAATATGTCACCCATCCCCCCGGCAGGACTATCCTTCACGCCTAGCCAGGTGAGGAGAGAGCTGGAGAGGCTCAACCAGAGAAAGGCTGCCGGACCGGACGGCATCAGCCCACGAGTGCTGAAGAACTGCTCCAGGCAGCTGTGTGGAATGCTGCTGCACCTGTTCAACCAGAGCCTTCATCTTCAGAGGATCCCAGTGCTTTGGAAGACATCCTGCCTGGTCCCGGTGCTGAAGAAGACCCATCCTGTGGCATCGAGTGACTACAGGCCAATAGCACTGACCTCCCACATTATGAAGGTCATGGAGCGGCTGGTGCTGTCACACCTCAGACCTCTGGTGAGCCCCTTTCAAGACCCTCTGCAGTTTGCCTATCGGCCCAAGGTGGGGGTTGATGACGCAGTGATATACTTGCTACAGAGGGCCTACTCCTCCTTGGACAGACTAAACACCACAGTGCGAGTCATGTTCTTTGACTTCTCTTCTGCCTTCAACACCATCCAGCCAAGACTGCTGAGGGCTAAGTTGGAGAACATGCAGATGGATCCTCCCCTTGTTTCTTGGATCGAGGACTACCTGACAAGTCGACCACAGTTTGTGAGACTGCGGAGTAAAAGTGCTGGGCTGGCCTATGGATTGTAAATCTCTATTCTTAAAATGAGTTCCATTGTTAGATCGAATTCGTTTGGGGAAACCATGTGTTGGAATATATTGATTAATAAAAAATTTAATAACGCTTTTTGCCTCTTCTACTTTTACGGGAACCGCCTCTGGCCAGCCAGTGTATGCATCCACTGTGACCAAGAGGTATCGGAACCCATTGACCCTATCTAACATATCGGTAAAATCTATAATTATTTCTTGCCCTGCCATAGGGGCAACTGGAAACTTTCCCTCATGTGGTTGAATTGTTGATTTTACATTAAAGTGTGTACATATTGAACATTCTCTGATATAATTCGTGGTTTCCCGCAGTGTGTCAGGCCGTGGGCCTCTTCCAGAGCGGCATCTAACAGACTGGGCGGGAGAACAGGTCTGGCGTCTGGGACCCGCCAAATTCCTTCAACTTTCACAGCCCCCCTTTTCCTTCCAAACTATTTTTTCATGTGGAGAAGCTTCTTCTTGATCACAACTAAGTCTTTCCCTGTCATATTTTGGAAGAATTTCCTGAACTGTTTTCTCTGCCAACAACAAATTGTAACTTGGTTTATAACCTGCCGCCTTCGTTGCTGCCTGATCTGCCACCTCATTACCTTTTCCCTCTAAAGAGTTCTCCTTGCTGTGACCTTTGCACTTTACAACTGCGACCTCTGCTGGTTCCACGAGTGCCTGTGTCAGTTGCCTCATCTCTGCTTCATGTTTTATAGGTGAGACTGATGCTGTGTTAAACCCTGCCATATTTATCCCTTCAAGTGTGTATGTTATGTGCGGTGCAGTTAAAATCTTGTCCATCCTGGTCTGTCTAAGTGAGGTCATGGTGTATGCTGCTGAGCTGACCAGTGATACCACGCTATGTGTTGTAAGTACCGTCAGAGCGTAACCCATCACTAAATGTGCTGTTTTTTGTAAAAAAAAAAAAATGGCTACCCCTGCCACATGCCTTACACATGGTGGCTGCCTGTTTTCAATGGGGTCCAGCATTATACTTGCATACCTTAATACTTTCCTGTCACCCCCTTTTTTCTGAAAGAGAACACCATTTACTGTATGTTCTCCTTCAGAAACATCCAAAAAGAAAGTATCCTTATAATCTGGAACTGCCAAATGTGCCGCTGTGGTGAATGCCTGTTTAAGTGCAATGAATGCTTTCTCTCCCTCAGTTGTCCACGTTAGCCGGGCTGTCAGATCACGCATTCCCTGTTCATTCACCATTGTACGTAGGGGTGTAGACTTTTCTGAATATATAGGAATAAAATGTCTACTATAGGTCGCGAGACCCAGAAATGACAACATTTCCTTTACAGTCTCTCATACCATTCATTCTGTTCAGCAGTAAAGTCAACCTGCGCAGCCTCACCTTCAGGCCCAACACACAAACACGTTGATGTAATCATCCAGAAATTTCCCTGTAACTTTTCTCTAAACGCATCCTGATAGACCTCATTATTCCCACGGTCGTAAAATAGGGTGACATGATAGGGATCAACTGGCGGGGCGAAAGGACTTAGCATCGACAACCAGGGCCTTCACCTCTGAAACAATGCCACAACACCGACACCAGGTGAGGTCTCTGGCTCAAGTTCTCCCCAATAAATGTCCACACCCCCTCTTCTGGAGAGGGTGTCGGACTCATCAGCATTTGTCCCTTCACACCTTGGTGTGGAATACACCAGTTTAGTTTCAGTCCATTAGGAAATTGCACCACCAGACCTTTGTCTCCACACAGAATTGCTGCTCCTGTCCTCACAAGGAGATCTCGTCCCCAACAGGTTGATAGGGCAATGTGGTGAAGTCAAAAAAGGATGCAACACAGTCTGTCTGGCAAAACGAGTCGCTAATGGCACCGAAAACGGCAGTCTCTCCGGTCTCCCTGAGAACCCCACAAGCTCGACGGTGTCAGATAAAATCAGCTCCGGTGATAAATTCCATGAGATGGTGGAACACTGCCTGGTACCTCCGGGTAGTTGTGATATGGACAGTCCCTTTGCCAATGACCATACCCTTTGCAGGCGTGACACTGATCTCGGCCTAAGTACCCGCCTATCAAGCCGTATCCCTGCAACCCGCGTCTCCCACACATGCCTCCCCTTGGATTGACTCAATATGGGTTTATCGGAGCAAAATCTTGTTGCGGACCTAACTGATCTGGCTGCACCTGCCGAGAAAACCACTGAATCATCTATTTCTCTTCCTTTTATTTATCATTAAGCTTTTTCAGTGCTTCATCTAACTGAATTTTTAGGAGCAGTTCCTGCGCTGTCACCACCCCCTCATTGTTCATGGCCCCTATCAACGGTAAACCTCTATACTCACACTCACTCTCTTCCCATGATTCTAATTCATAATTTCCCATACTTGAACCCGGATCTTTTTCATATAATTCTGTCTGAGCTTCAACAGGCTCCTGAAGCTCCAATTCTCCAATAAATGTAGCCGGAATTTTGAGGGCATCTGTCTTATTCTCCCTCTCCTCTTTATCACTGCCATAAATCAATCTTGCCTTCTCCCTGCGCTCAGCCCTGGCAAATCCTCCTGAGGGATCAACTCTTTTTACTTATTTTATTTGATTGCTAGGTGTTTTAAAAATATTTAATGTAGATTTTTGACTATCCTGTTTTTTAAATGTAGTTTGTTGGGAGATTTTAGGGCGAACCACCTGTCTAAATTCATTTTTTCCTAACTTATCTCCATCCTCTTCCTGTCCCTGTTTAATCCTGCTGACCTGTCTTCGAAGTTCCCACACTGTCTCACGTAACTCCTGCAGTTCTTCATCCTTGTCCACATCTAACTGACCACTGTTAATAGTCAAAACTGGCAATTGATATGGGGGTGGGGAAGAGGTAGTAGGTAATGATGGGTAAAGAGTGGTGTTAAGTGTCAGTGTCTGATTTGGATCTTCTAATGGAGGCTTCTCAACATTAGGCACTCGTGTGAACCCCCTAGATCTGCAATAGTGCACCGCTGCACATGCCACAGCCACAACATGTATCCTTCGACGCTTATCTTCTAACTCCTTACCCTGTTGTTGCCATGATTTTCCTGCTATAAACCCTAATTTTTTATTATCAAGATGATCCTGTAATATAGTGTGAATTTCTGAATCCCACTTACACAATGCTTCAGCTAAATTAACCTTCACCTCTGAAGGGGGAAGTATCTTTTGCTTCTGAGCTTCCTTCCACAACTTTTTTATTGCATTCAATTCTCTCTCCCTGTCCTCTTCTTTCATGCCACTCACCACCTGATCAAGAGTCCACTTCCATTGTTCTTCCACAGACCGAGGATAGGGAGAACATTCTCCCTGATCCCAACACGCTTTGCCACATTCCAGTTCCATCTTTCCCCTCCCTGGGCTACCACCTTATCGTGGTGGAGGAGTTTGCGTGTCCCAATGATCCCAGGAGCTCCGTTGTCTGGGGCTATATGCCCCTGGTAGGGCCACCCATGGCAAACAGGTCCTAGGTGAGGGATCAGACAAAGCGTAGCCCAGACCCCCTAATGATGAATAACAACATTGGTACCACGTTTCCCTTGCCCGGATGCGGGTCACCGGGGCCCCCTCCTGGAGCCAGGCCTGGGTGTGGGGCACGTTGGCGAGCGCCTGGTGGGCCGGACCTCTGCCCATGGAGTCCGGCCGGGCACAGCTCGAAGAGGCAACATGGGACCCCCTTCCCGTGGGCTCACCACCTGCAGGAGGGGCCAAGGGGGTCGGGTGCATTGTGTTTTGGGTAGCAGCCGGAGGCAGGGACCTTGGCGGTCTGATTCCCGGCTGCACAAACTGGCTCTAGGGACATGGAATGTCACCTCTCTGGTGGGAAAGGAGCCTGAGTTGGTGCGCGAGGTTGAGAAGTTCCGACTAGATATAGTTGGCCTCACCTCGACGGACGGCAAGGGCTCTGGAACCAGTCTTCTTGAGAGAGGTTGGACTCTCTACCACTCTGGAGTTGCCGATGGTGAGAGGCGACGAGCAGGTGGGTGGCAATTCTGGTTGCTCCCCAGCTCAGTGCCTGTGTATTGGGAGTTTACCCCGGTGGATGAGAGGGTAGCCTCCCTTCGCCTTCGGGTGGGGGGACGGATCCTGACTGTTGTTTGTGCCTATGGTCCAAACAGCAGTTCAGCGTATCCACCCTTTTTGGAGTCCTTAGAGGGAGTGCTGGAGAGTGCCCCTTCTGGGGGCTCCCTCGTCCTCCTGGGTGACTTCAATGCTCACGTTGGCAATGACAGTGTGACCTGGAGAGGTGTGATTGGGAAGAACGGCCCCCCTGATCTGAACCCGAGTGGTGTTTTGTTATTGGACTTCTGTGCTCGTCTCAGATTGTCCACAACGAACACCTTGTTCAGACATAAAGGCGTCCACATGTGCACTTGGCACCAGGACGCCTTAGGCCGCAGATCGATGATCGACTTTGTGGTTGTGTCATCGGACTTGCGGCCGCATGTTCTGGACACTCGGGTGAAGAGAGGGGTGGAGCTGTCAACTGATCACCACCTGGTGGTGAGTTGGCTCCGATGGTGGGGAAGGATGCCGGACAGACCTGGCAGGCCCAAACGTGTTGTGAGGGTCTGCTGGGAACGCCTGGCAGAGTCCCCTGTCAGAAGGAGCTTCAACTCACGCCTCCGGGAGAGCTTTGACCATGTCCCGGGGGAGGCGGGGGACATTGAGTCCGAGTGGACCGTGTTCCGTGCCTCCATTGTTGAGGCAGCTGACCGGTGCTGTGGCCGCAAGGTGGTTGGTGCCTGTCGTGGCGGCAATGCCCGAACCCGCTGGTGGACACCAGCGGTGAGGGATGCCGTCAAGCTGAAGAAGGAGTCGTATCGGGCCTTACTGGCCTGTGGGACTCCTGAGGCAGCAGATGGGTACCGGCGTGCCAAGCGGAGTGCAGCTACGGCGGTTGCCGAGGCAAAGACTCGGGCATGGGAAGAGTTCGGTGAGGCCATGGAGAACGACTTTCGGACGGCCTCGAAAAGGTTCTGGACCACCATCCGGCGTCTGAGGAGGGGGAAGCAGTGCACTGTCAACACTGTGTATAGTGGTGATGGTGTGCTGCTGACCTCAACTCGGGATGTTGTGGATCGGTGGAAGGAATACTTCGAGGACCTCCTCAATCCCACCAACACGCCTTCCAGTGAGGAAGTAGGGCCTGGGGACCTGGAGATGGGCTCTCGTATCTCCGGGGCTGAAGTTGCCGAGGTAGTCAAAAAACTCCTCGGTGGCAAGGCCCCGGGGGTGGATGAGATCCGCCCAGAGTCCCTTAAGGCTCTGGATGTTGTAGGGCTGTCGTGGTTGACTCGACTCTGCAACATCGCGTGGACATGGGGCAGTGCCGCTGGATTGGCAGACCGGGGTGGTAGTCCCTCTTTTTAAGAAGGGGGACCGGAGGGTGTGTTCCAACTATAGGGGTATCACACTCCTCAGCCTCCCTGGTAAGGTCTATTCAGGGATACTGGAGAGGAGGGTCCGCCGGATAGTCGAACCTCGGATTCAGGAGGAGCAATGTGGTTTTCGTCCTGGGCGTGGAACAGTGGACCAGCTCTACACCCTCAGCAGGGTCTTCGAGGGTGCATGGGAGTTTGCCTAACCAGTCCACATGTGTTTGTGGACTTGGAGAAGGCATTCGACCGTGTCCCTCGGGGGGTCCTGTGGGGGGTCCTCCGAGAGTATGGGGTGTCGGGCCCGCTGATACGGGCTGTCCGCTCCCTGTACGATCGGTGCCAGAGTTTGGTCCGAATTGCTGGCAGTAAGTCGAACTCGTTTCCGGTGAGGGTTGGCCTCCGCCAGGGCTGCCCTTTGTCACCGATTCTGTTCATAATTTTTATGGACAGAATTTCTAGGTGCAGTCATGGTGTTGAGGGGATCCGGTTTGGTGACCTCAGGATCGGGTCTCTGCTTTTTGCGGTTGATGTCGTCCTGTTGGCGTCATCGGCCCGTGACCTCCAACTATCACTGGATCGGTTCGCCGCCGCATGTGAAGGGGCTGGGATGAGAATCAGCACCTCCAAATCCGAGGCCATGGTTCTCGACCGGAAAAAGGTGGAGTGCCTTCTCCGGGGTAAAGGAGGAGATCCTGCCCCAAGTGGAGGAGTTTAAGTACCTCGGGGTCTTGTTCACGAGTGAGGGAAGAATGGAGCGGGAGATCGACAGGCGGATCGGTGCGGCGTCCGCAGTAATGCGAACTCTGCACCGGTCCGTTGTGGTGAAGAGAGAGAAGATCGATTTACCGGTCGATCTTCGTTCCTACCCTCACCTATGGTCATGAGCTTTGGGTAATGACCGAAAGAACAAGATCACGGGTACAAGCGGCTGAAATGAGCTTCCTCCGTAGGGTGGCTGGGGCTCTCCTTAGAGATAGGGTGAGAAGCTCTGCCATCGGGGAGGAGCTCGGAGTAGAGTCGCTGCTCCTCCGCGTTGAGAGGAGCCAGATGGGGTGGCTTGGGCATCTAGTCAGGATGCCCCCTGGACGCCTCCCTGGTGAGGTGTTCAGGGCATGTCCCTCCGGTAGGAGACCCCCGGGGAGACCCAGGACACGTTGGAGAGACTATGTCTCTCGACTGGCCTGGGAACGCCTGGGGATCCCTCCGGTTGAGCTGGAGGAGGTAGCTGGGGAGAGGGAAGTCTGGGCTTCTCTCCTTAGGCTGCTGCCCCCGCGACCCGACCCCGGATAAGCGGTAGAGGACGGACGGATGGATGGACAGTTCCATCTTTAACTATGCTCCCAAGTGAGATTGAATGTGAATGACTCCAACAGTCAACTCAATGCCTCAGTGAAACAAGCTTCTAGATAAAACGTCTTTGATCCGGTTCCACTCTGGGGGTTAATTCCCAAGGACAAAGAGCTTTTAATTCACGTTCACTCTGGCACTTTTCCAACCCACACAAAAACACAAATCTCGGGCGTCGGTAGTGTCCGTCCCATCAACTGCGCTCCGAGTCCCAACCCAAATCTTTTTCATATACAGTGCACTGCATACAGCAATACAGCACTGTACTAGCTCCGGTTTACTCTAACTGTCTATTCCCTGTTTTTTCAACAGTACTTCCGGCCTCTAACCGTCTATTTTCCGGACTCTAACCGTAATTCCCTGTTTTCGCAACAGTACTTCCGGCCTCTAACCATCTATTTTCCGGACTCTAACCGTAATTCCCTGTTTTCTCAACAGTACTTCCGGCCTCTAACCGTCTATTTTCCGGACTCTAACCGTAATTCCCTGTTTTCTCACAGTACTTCCGGCCTCTAACCGTCTATTTTCCGGACTCTAACCGTAATTCCTGCAGTCGTTTCAATATTTTCTATATTTGTATCTGGAATTTCTAACTAGGACACTTCAATTGACAGTGACGACAAATTTTGGAAATTGCCAATATGCAGAGCTTTGATTAAACACAGACAGACAAATTATCATACTTAGGGGGTGTCTAATTATTAGGTTAACATCTAGCTATGCTGTTATAGGACAAGGCTGCCGGGTTCCAGAAACATGATCACCTGACAGGCCTGGTTTCCTCTCCTCTCCTCCTCCTCATCAAGTAGACTAGTTATGCTGATTCTTGTGTAGTTTTTCTGCTCCCCCCTATATTCATTTACAGGTATCGCCGCCTTCGGAGCTGCATGATGACCTCCGGCCCCGCTGACCCACTCGGCCGTGGCTTGCATAAATATGTGTGTTTTTGTATGTGTTCTCCGTGCTCTATGCCCGTCCTCTCCATTCTATCATCTACTGTCCTCCCCCTCTCCTCTCTCTACCAGCCGGCCATCAACAGGAGGGTCCCCCTACATGAGCCTGGTCCTGCTCAGGTTTCTTCCTGTTAAAGGGGAGTTTTTCCTTGCCACTGTTGCTTGTCTGGGGTTAGGCCCTGGGATTCTGGAAAGCGCCTTGAAACATTGTAAAAGACGCTATATAAATAAAGATTGATTTGATTTAATTTAATTTGATTTGACTGACAACAGTCACTGACATGTGCCACCAGCATCTTAACAGCCACAAAATATAAAAGCAAGGCTCCTTTATTCCGAGAGCAACATTCAGACAAAAGGCCTGATAGAAATCTAGACACATAGAACAAAGCAAATACAAAAGAAGCTGAGAACTAAAGCTTTAATGACATCACAAAAATAAGAGGAGGAGAGTATATTCTCTCGTGGAAGGCCTGGGCCACCAATAAATTGTTAAGACCCATTAAAAAAAAAAAAGTGTGACCGTAGCCCTCAGTGTAAGGGAGGATTTTTACCATGGGTAAGAAGCACCGTAGCTAAAAGCTGCTTCACTTGGTTAGTGACTCTGGGATTGAGGAAAAAAACCTCCTCCTGAGCACCTGAAGGGTCTGATGGTTACATAATGTACCAGAAATATATTTAGACAATTTAGTTCTGTGTAGTCAAGTTGTATGATAATAGAAAACATAATAGAAATAATGGAAAAAATTATCAAAAAACCCTGCAGATGCAGAACCTTGGCTCCTGCACATCCACGCTGAGTCGCTTTGTCTCAGCTTGGCCAGCGCAGCGCCGCCTGTAATCAAGGTGGAATAGACAAAGTGCTCCCAGCCTGGAAGCAGGCAGTGCCCTCTTCAGCAGGCAGCAGAAGAGGGCGCTGTCCTGCCCACACGCAGCTTGGTTGGAGACCAGCTGTACTGTCCCACCACTGAATGATGCATTTGGAGACTGTAAATGTCATCGGCTCATCTGTAATTTTCCGTGTTACATTTGTCTGAGGTTGTGTGTGATCTTTTGAATCATGGTCACAGCTCATGCGCTGACCTTTTGTGTTTGATCAGAGAAAATGGATTTGCTTGTCCAACATCATATTTAGCGAAACTGCACAACTGGTTTCCTTTTAGAAGACAATGACTGGGAAGCCTGGAGCGTGAATAAAACTACAGCATGACCAACATATTCTTGAAGACATCACAGACCTTTCCCCTTCCTCCAGGCCAGTGTGTGTGTGTGTGTGTGTGTGTGTGTGTGTGTGTGTGCATGTGTGTGTTTTCCTGAGAAACATCACAAAGATCAGGAAACTACTGACACGGCATGATGCTGAAAAGTTAGTCCATGCATTTGTTACTTCCAGGCGGGACTGTTGTAATTCTTTATTATCAGGGTGTCCAAACAACTCTGTTCTGACATGTATTGACAAAAAGATCACATAACTCCTGTACTGGCGTCTCTTCATTGGCTGCCCGTTAAATTTAGAATAATTTTTAAAACTCTTCTTTTGACCTACAAGGTCCTCAGAGGCCTAGCTCCATCCTACCTGGAGGAGCTAATGACACCTTACCAGCCCAATAGACCGCTCTGCTCTCAGAATGCTGGTTTACTACCAGCCCCCCCTGCTGTGGAACCAGCTCCCTGTCCAAGTACAGGAGGCTGACTCCATCTCTACTTTTAGGATTAAACCTTCCTCTTTGAAAATGCTTATTGTCACTAATTCTGTAGTTGCAGTTACTATCCTAGACAGACAAATTATCATACTTAGGGGGTCCTCTAATTATTAGGTTAACATCTTAGTTATGCTGCTATAGGCCGAGGCTGCCGGGGTCCAGAATCATGATCACCTGAAAGACCTCCTCTCCTCTCCTCTCCTGATGTTATTTCCTGTATAGTTTCTCTGCCCCCCCTCCCGTATCCATCAACAGATCTGGCTGCCATTATAGCTGTTTGCTGGCCTGCCGAACTCCGACCCTTCTGACCCACTCTACTCTTACACCAGCAGCTTGTATTAATAATGTATTTCTATGATCTCAACCTATTCTCTCCTCTACCTGTCCTCCTCTCCCTTCTCCTCTCTCTCTACCCAGCTGGCCATCAGCAGGAGGGTTCCCCTATATGAGCCTGGTCCAGCTCAAGGTTTCTTCCTGTTAAAGGGGAGTTTTTCCTTGCCACTGTTGCTTGTTGGTGGTCAGGCCCTGGGATTCTGTAAAGCACCAAGAAACAACTTTGATTGTAACAAATGGTATATAAATAAAGATTGATTTGATAAAGATTTATTTGAAAATGTGTCGGCTGTGTGATCAATAATGGTCTTCCTTATTTTGTCTCATCTTGCACAAGAATCTTCACAAAATGGGAAAAAAATCCCATTCTTTCTTTCGTCCAGGAAAGGTAAGTGTAAAGATCCAATACATCTCCTGTTGAAGGATGGATCACATCTATTGTGAAGAGGGGGAGGGATGAGCTATGTGCTAATAATGGACATAGGATAGGCTGACTTATTGGGCCAACTGGCTTTCTGTCCCACTGTTTTCCCTTTGATCTGCCAAAATATCCACATTTGCGTTCCAGTACACAGACTATATAAATTATTTTAACATTTCTTACAGTTAACAAAAGAGTTTATTGTGAATTGTCTCTTAAGGAGCACAACAATAAGTAGTTGCTTTTTAATTTCCGTAACCAATGCTTCATCATTTGCCTGGTCCTGCTCAAGGTTTCTTCCTGTTAAAGGGGAGTTTTTCCTTGCCACTGTTGCTTGTCTGCGGTTAGGCCCTGGGATTCTGGAAAGCGCCTTAAAACAATTTTGATTGTAAAAGATGCTATATAAATAAAGATTGGTTTGATTTGATCATTTGGGCTGTGCAGTAGCTGTAGAACTTTGTTTCTCAAAATGGGTGCCGATCTGATGCAAAATAAATTAGGATTATAGAATCAGAATCAGATTTATTGCCATTGTTCATGTAGTACACAGTATTACACAAGCTAGGAATTTGTCTTGGTGTGACGCTGCAACATTCAACAGAGAAGACAACACTAGAATAAGAAATAGATAATAAGAATAATAGATAAATAAAATAAGACATATTTTAGTAGTGTTATGTGTTGCCTCTTTCTCCCAGATACTCTTCCAGTATTGTTCCATCTTAGCCCATATACTGGAAGAGTATCTGGGAGAAAGAGGCAACACATAACACTACTGCCCGATGGCTGCAAGACCTACAAGCTGAGCACAGCCAACTCCCAGAACAAGACCCAGTAGTCATCACCTTAGCAGACATCCAAACAAGAGTGTCCAAAATGAAGAGCTGGACAGCACCAGGGCCCGATAAGATCCACGCCTACTGGCTTAAGAAGCTGACTGCACTCCATGAACGCCTGGCAGCACAAATGAACCAGCTGCTAACATCAGGGGACCACCCAGAGTGGCTAACCCAAGGCCGGACAGTCCTCATAATGAAGGACCCCCAGAAGGGCACAATACCGTCCAACTACCGGCCCATAACCTGCCTCAGCACCACATGGAAGCTCCTATCCGGCATCATAGCGGCTAAGATCAGCAGGCACATGGATCAATACATGAGCAGAGCACAGAAAGGCATAGGGAACAACACCAGAGGTGCCAAGCACCAGCTACTGGTCGACAGGGCAATCGCCCAGGACTGTAGGATGCGGCACACCAACCTGTGCACTGCCTGGATTGATTACAAGAAAGCCTATGACTCAATGCCGCACACATGGATACTAGAGTGCCTAAAGCTGTATAACATCAACAGGACACTAAGATAGTTCATCCAGAACTCCATGAAGCTGTGGAACACGACTCTGGAGGCCAACTCAAAGCTAATCGCGCAGGTGAGCATCAGATGTGGCATATATCAAGGAGATGCTCTGTCCCCCCTGTTGTTCTGCATAGGCCTAAACCCCCTCAGCCAGATCATCACCAAGAGTGGCTATGGGTACCAGTTCTGAAGTGGAACAACCGTCAGCCACCTCCTCTACATGGACGACATCAAGCTGTATGCCAAGAACGAGCGTGACATCGACTCCCTGATTCACCTCACTAGGATCTACAGCAAAGACATCGGGATGTCATTCGGGCTAGACAAATGTGGGCGGATGATATCTAGAAGGGGAAAGGTGATCGCAACTGACGGGGTTGAACTACCTGAAGGGAACATCACAGATGTGCAGGACAGTTACAAATACCTGGGGATCCCACAGGCAAATGGTAACCATGAGGAGGCAGCTAGGAGGTCAGCCACAGCCAGATTCCTGCAGAGGTTAAGACAGGTCCTGAAAAGTCAGCTGAATGGTAAGCACAAGATCCAGGCCATAAACACCTACGCCCTGCCAGTAATCAGATACCCTGCTGGCATAATACCCTGGCCACTGGAAGAGATACAAGCCACTGACATCAAGACCAGGAAGCTCCTCACCATGCACGGAGGGTTTCACCCTAAGTCCAGTGTCCTGAGGCTGTACACAAAGCGAAAGGAAGGGGGCCGAGGACTAGTAAGTGTCTGAACTACTGTCCAGGAGGAAACAACAAGCCTCCAAGAATACATCAAGAAGATGGCCCCCACTGACCCACTGCTGAGTGAATGCCTCAGGCAACAAAAGCCCACCAAGGAGGAGGAACCTGAGGGGCTATCATGGAAGGACAAGCCCATGCATGGAATGTACCACCGACAAATTGAGGAAGTGGCTGATATTGAGAAAACATACCAGTGGCTGACAAAGGCCGGACTGAAAGACAGCACAGAGGCACTAATCATGGCTGCACAAGAACAGGCCCTGAGCACCAGAGCAATAGAGGCCAGGGTCTACCATACCAGACAAGACCCCAGGTGCAGACTGTGTGGAGATGCCCCTGAGACAGTCCAGCACATCACAGCAGGGTGCAAGATGCTGGCAGGCAAGGCATACATGGAACGGCATAACCAGGTGGCTGGCATAGTATACAGGAACATCTGCACTGAGTATGGGCTGGAAGTCCCAGGGACCAGGTGGGAGACACCTCCGAAAGTGGTGGAGAACGAGCAGGCCAAGATCCTGTGGGACTTGGGTACATGGTGCCTAAGTGATGAGTCACTTGGTGTTCAGCAGCCTGATGGCAGAGGGGAAGAAGCTGTTCATGTAGTGGGAGGTTTTGGTCCGAAAGGACCGTAGTCTCCTGCCGGAGGGGAGGGGGGAAAACCGTCCGTGACCAGGGTGGGAAGGGTCGGCCGTGATCCGACCTGCACACCTCCGGGTCCTGGAGATATACAGGTCCTGGATGGATGGAAGCCTGCAGCCGATCACTTTCTCGGCAGCGCGCACGACGTGCTGCAGCCTCAGTCTGTCCACTCACTGACTCCTCAAATAGAGGAGTTCAAGGCTCTGTTGTCTTCACATTACTATAATAAACTGTTTTTGCTTGTCACTAGTCGATCACCCATAACCATGACCTCCTGATTGTGGCACACTTTTTATTGTGTGGGTCATAAATGTGCAACCTTCAGTGCTGGATTTGTAAAGCAGCGGGTACTCAAGGCACCAGCCTGGCCTCTGACCAGGTGCCATGGTACAGAGGGTGTGGCAGAAAGCAGCAGCTCATTTTCATCAAAACTACAGATACTAAAGAGCCGTTGAAAGTGAAGGCTTTGGGGATAGGCTGTGGGCCTCGTCTGAGAGGAACACACTTGCATAAACTTAAATAAATGTTCTGTGGCCTCGTGGGAATATTACATCTTGCAAAATATAATTATAAGAAAGCAGTTCATTTCCCCATTGGAGTCCTTCTCAGCAGTTTGTGTCATCATCTGTACTACAGCGAATTCTGCATTCACCCATCCATTCACACTGACATTCATAAATTAGTGATGAACATACACGGTGGCACCTGCTCATCAGAACTAACAATCACACACCTTCAACAGAACCCTACGAATGAACACCTTTCTTTTTCCAGGCAACCAGGCTCTCATGTCAGCCAGGGCAGCAGCCACATTCAGTTCACTTCAACGTAAATAATGCAGCATCTGTCTCTAGACACAGAAACCCAGAGCCTCTGAGCAAGTTACACTTACAAGAAATAATTTAACAGGAAGAAACCCTCAGCAGACACAAGCTCATATGCTGATGGTCAGTGAGATAAAGGAGGCAGAGAAAAGCAGCAACACACAAATATATCAAAGGAGCCTGGTCCATGGAGATGTTCAACAGGTCAGTGAACTCAACTGTTAGTTCTCCTGTACTGTGAGCAACCATCATTTCAGTGGCAAATCATCTGAGTCGGGAAACTGAATGATTATCAGCCAGTAGCCTTTACCCCAAAATTGTTACGTGTGAAATGTTTTGAGTGACTCAACCAAGCACACATCACGAAGAACATCCCACCTTCCGTAGACCAAAACCAGTCTAATATGTCAACTGAGGTTGCTGCATCACTGACCCTTCTCACCATATTGACACATCTGGACCAGTGACAACTACGTGTGAATGCTATTCATAGATTATAGCCCCACTTTTAACACCATCCTGCAGGAACAGTCCACAGTCCACACAGCTAAATCATCTGGGTCTCAACACACCCTGGACGCAAGACTTCCCCACAAGTAGACCACAAACTGTGTTCATAGAAAAGCTTGTCTCCCCTTCCATCACTCACAATTCCAGAACATCAGATGAGGTGTGCGCTGAGCCCCTTCTTCTTACTCTACACAGATGAATACACTCCTTAACTGGAGTCCAACGCTCATTAAGGGTCATAGGGTGCAGGTCATGCAGAGCTTCAAGTACCTCTGGGTCTACATCAGTCAGGATGTGACTTAGATAGCCATCGCCATGGTTTTGGTTAAGAAAGAACTCCAGAGGTGACACTTCCTGAGGGGCCTGGAAAACATGCAGCTTCCATAACAGTTGCTACTGAAGTTTTACAGGTCAACTATTGAGCCAGTGATGACCCACTGCATCAGTGTGGTATTCTGGCTGAACCGAAGAAAACCAGTTCTGCAAGAACTTTCACGCAGTGCAGGTAATTCCACTTTAGAGAAGCATTTTTGTGGGGATTACATATTTCTCCTCCAGTATGTTGACCATGTTTCCGAAGCTTTCATTGCTCACAGTATTTAGGACACATGTCTTTGGCCAATTATGGCATTCGCGATATTAGTTGTGTTACGATACGTGGTTGTACCAGACCCGAACGCAGGCAAGATGCAGTGATGAAAGGTTCAAAGTAGGTTTTATTTAACAAACACAAAAGGACAGTCCTCCTAGACTACCGGGAAGCAACAGTTCCAACTTCGGGTGCATACAAAGAGCTTCAGCGCAGAGTCACAAAATCATCAAAATCTTTCAAAACCAACAAAGTCACCAGAGACACTAAAAGCACACAAAAATCCTCCGACACTGGTAGGCCGGAGTTCTAGTCCTTAAATAAGCTGCTGATCGCTGATGGCCTGCAGGTGCGCCAACCGGTGGCCGGAGCATGGCTCCACCACGCCCCCTGCACGAAAAGACAACCAGGAAGCCTGGAACCCAACAAGTTGTTCTGTGTCTTTGAGAGGTTGATGGCTATAGGTTTAGCTTTGGCCTTTCTGGTTTCTAATATTTAAATGTGTAGCATTTTTTTTCAGGTGGTTACATAAGTTAGTTGTGTTGCCGTTTGTTCCAGACACTCAGAGCTCTTAGCTCTTTTTGGTTAACATCACCTGCCCGAATCCATAAAACCTCCAGACCTTGATTATTGATCCCTCGTGAGGCATTAGCTTCTCACTGCCAAATGCTGCCCCATTGTCACCTTCTGTTTTGATATTAAATCTCGTTCCCCCTCTATTTTTCTTCTTGCTTTGCCTTTTAGGACAGCTTTTTACCCATTTCAGGGAGCGTTGAAGTCCTAGCCTTATGCCCCCTGGGTGTTGGCTGACTACTGTCTAAGAAAACACTTGATTTGAGATGCAGCAGAGCCTGCTTTTTAAATGTTAACATTTCTGATTATCATCATAATGTAATCATTGCAGCCTAAATCATAATAGTGATTACATTTATTTAATTGTGCAGCACTAACTGTGATTGTTGCGCTTGGCTACTTCTTCTCCTATTGTACAGGCTTCTAAAAGAGACAGTGTAGAGAAACTCTCTGGAGTGAATTATTCTTCACTGTCTGTTTAGGCTTCCTTGTTTTTTTTCAAGTGTTGTTAATGATTAGCTTATGCTAATTGAATTTCAAATCCTCCTGTCAACAAACAGTGAGGAGTGACACACCAAAGACCAGCAAGAGTCTCTCAATATTTAGCTCCCACATCCACACCCATTGCAAAGGTCCATTTAATTTGAAGTCAGGTTTTCTGTGCAAGCAAATCTGCACCGTCATTTAAATGGATTAACAGAAATGTTTTTTTTGTTTTTGTCAAATCAAATCAATCTTTATTTATATAGCGTCTTATACAATCAAAATTGTTTCAAGGCGCTTTCCAGAATCCCAAGGCCTAACCCCAGACAAGCAACAGTGGCAAGGAAAAACTCCCCTTTAACAGGAAGAAACCTTGAGCAGGACCAGGCTCATGTAGGGGGACCCTCCTGCTGATGGCCAGCTGGGAGAGGAGAGGAGAGGAGAGGAGAGGAGAGGAGAGGAGAGGAGAGGAGAGGAGAGGAGAGGCACAGAGCACAGAAACACACACAAAAATACACTATACAACGGGTCAGCGGGGCCGGAGGTCATCATGCAGCTCCGAAGGCGGCGATACCTGTAAATCAATAGGGGGGGAGAAGCAGAAAAACTACACAGGAATCAGCATAACTAGTCTGCTTGATGAGGAGGAGGAGGAGGAGGAGGAGGAGAGGAAACCATGACCCAGTGGGGTGACAGAGGCCTGTCAGGTGATCATGTTTCCGGACCCTGGCAGCCTTGGCCTATAACAGCATAGCTAAGGTGTGACCTAACGATTAGACGACCCCCAAAGTATGATAATTTGTCTATCTATGATAGTAACTGCAACTACAGAGTTAGTAACAATAAGCTTTTTCAAAGAGGTAGGTTTTAAGTCTGATCTTAAAAGTAGCGATGGAGTCAGCCTCCCGTACCTGGACAGGGAGCTGGTTCCATAGCAGGGGTGCCTGGTAGGTAAATGCTCGGCCCCCCATTCTACTCCTAGAAACTCTGGGAACCACAAGTAGACCAGCATTCTGATTGTTTTCAGAATAGCATTATTTACCACATTAATAAAATTAATAAAAAGTCATCTTTTATTTTACAGTCTTTCAGCTGGTGAGCCCGTGACGTAATTTAAATAAAAGATTTCTGTCTTTAGAGGATTCCACAGGACAATTCACTTCTATAATGTACTGATCTATTAAATACTACATTGGGGGTCATTAGTATTATTAAAAGGTGGATCATCCTGCTCATCATGTGATGTTTGCTGTGAGTAATAAATTATATAATAATGCAACTACATTTTAATTACAATTGGGTGCAAATTTGCTTCCACAGTTTTCTTTTTCTGGGGGGGGGGGGGGGGTTAACACCTTATTCTTATTTCTGTAAAATCTAAGTGACTGATTTTTTGCACTACTGTGTTTCTATAATGGATGAAATGTGAATTATTCAGCTCATTGCTTTTGCTGCCTAACGATATTTTGAAATGGATGCCAGGAGCTCCTCTGTCTCTGGTCAGCACCAGCGCACGGCCTGACAAAAGAACATACTGCAGAACCGGCAAATGACATCGCTCGAATTGCAGGCAGCGAATGAAGCAACGCCCCACCCACCCACCCACACACACACACACACATCCAAGGTAGGCAGACATAAGGAGAAGTGAGAGAGAGAGGGAGAGGGAGAGGCGGTGTGAGAGAGAGGTTTCTTCTAAAATTACAGTAGAAAGGATGGGTTAAGGGTATCAACCACTGAGTGGATCAAGCTGCTGTATTCCTGCAGCTGCTCTGCTTGACTCAGAAAACCAACTCATTTATTTTTATTGACTGGTGCTGCAGTCAATTCTGGCCGTATATTTGCTTAAACACCCTTCAGTTGCTGATATTCTTGCTCTCACCTACAGTATTTACTCCATTCCAGATTCCACGAAAAACAATCTGTTTGACTTCTTCTGTGGATGCTACTGCTGCAGTGACTTCCATCTATAGAATAATAAAGTACTCACCATAAGATACAGAAATAAAACTGATCTCTCTCCAGTTTGGAAAGAGGAAAACTAGCAACAACAGTCACTGCTGAGTAATAACGAGCATGTTTTAAGGGTCCTTATCTTGAGTCTGGAGTGAGTCCTGTGGTTTTTTCTCTGATAGTAAAGTGAGTGACATGACACGAACATAATCAACGGTTGTTTGCTGCTTTTGGCCAGAAAAGTATTCTGCATTAGTTAGCTGTGTTTTACAAAATGTGAAAGGTGTCTGATAAATTGGGGTATAAATGATCTACCAGTAAGTCTGTGTAGATTCTCAATCATCCAGGTCATCGTATCCAAGGTAGTTTTCTCTGTCAACTGGACTGGGTTTCTTCTCTTTGAAGACGTTTCGCCTTCTATCAGAAGGCTTCTTCAGTTCTGAACTCGCTCGTTTGGTGCAAGAGCTTGAGAAAACAGCCAAGAAGTTAGCG